>NW_027493817.1:0-361093 GCF_021521415.1 Bidens hawaiensis
CTTTATATGTTATAAAAAGCTTATATGGAATTGTCCAGAATTTTTCATGATGTTTAACTATTTTTCATCATTTATAGCCAAAACCGAGCATTAAATTCACCAAATATTCATCCTTTGTTCAAAAATTACCAAATTTTCACAGATCTCTTATTTTCATGTGTAGATCATCTCTGTGAAATTTCATGACCCACTCAAAGTCTATCACAATCTGTCCAAATCATACAAATCATACGAAAAACCGAACTACCTTGTGTTTCTAGCTTTAGATCGCAAAGATCTTGCTTTCTAGCCTTTGCTAGCAACTAGATATAACACCTACAAGCACAACAACACCACACCAAGCAAGTTACACCCACAATCAAGCATTTCTTTCATGGTTTCGGTTAAGACATCAAAACAAAGATTTTAACCGTAAAAATTCGTTTTTGACTCTTTTAACTCCTTTCTTGGACCAAGATCCCTTGTATAACTTGTATACATCACTTGATCATGCAAGAATCGGTTTCATCTCGGGTTCTCACCCATTTTTCATTTGAAACCTCATTTTCTTGTAAATGACTCGAGAAAAGAAGATGAACACGACTATAATACGATCTTTACCTCGGTTTCTCTTGTTGAAAAGCTCGGTTTTTGGTTCTAGATCTTGAGAGAGTAAAGGGATTGTTGGAGGGTGTTGTGAAAAAAAAGAAAATGAAATGAAATGAAGCAAAGTGGTCCGATCGGACCATATTGGAGGGTGGGGTGGGACCCACATCTTCATTTTAAGCCACATATTCAGATTCTCGTAATCTGGATAATGTTTTGGATAATCTGGTTCAGTTCGTTTTTTCGGTTAAACGTTTAATTCGGCTTAAAACGAGGCTAAAACGGTCGTTTTTCGGCTTAAAAATGAAATTTATATAAACCGATTTAAAATTTAAACCATGACATTATTAACTTAAAACATCATAGTATTAATAATTGTGCATCTTTTTCGGCTTGATCGATCGTCTCTTGCTTGGTTTGGTATTAAAGGTTTCGTTTAACGTACCGACGTATCATTAAATCGAAATCCTTTTTCTGTGCTTTAATTCACTTATCCCGAAGCTTTAATACTTCGCAAACATCATTAAATATTATATATTTCGTCTATAATGCAATCCCCGATCGTTCAGGCTTCAATAACCGTTAATCGGTTAATCGTATTTCCATACGATTAACTGTATATTCGAGTATAATTCGTACTATAAATCATACATACTTGTATAAACGCATCATAATTCACATAATCATTATTAAATAACACATAAATAGTATATACCGGTTAGGGTTATACCTGGTTTTGCCGGAATCGTTACATTCTCCCCCCCGTAAAAGAAATTTCGTCCTCGAAATTTTTATGCGACGACTATTTCTTTTGAGGAAATAGATGGGGGTATTTCTTCGGGAATTCGTCCTTTCGCTCCCAGGTATATTCTGGGCCTCGTTGCGAATTCCATCTAACTTTGACCAACGAAATCTTGTTGTGTCTAAGTTGTTTGATTTTTCGTCTACTATTTCTACGGGTTCCTCTACGAAATTGAGTTTAATCATTTATTTGGACACCCTCTAAAGGTAACACCGATGTCTCACCAGTCAGACATCTTTTCAAGTTCGATACGTGAAACACGTTGTGAACTGCACTCAGTTCATCGGGTAGCTCTAATCGGTACGCTACGGGACCGATTTTTGCAGTAATATTGAAGGGTCCAAATATCTCGGGCTAACTTCCCGCCTTTCCAAATCTGACTACCCCCTTCCAAGGTGATACTTTCAAATACAACCTTATCACCTTTCTCAAATGACAACGGTTTTCTACGGGTATCGGCATAACTCTTCTGCCGATCCCGCGTGGCCTTCAGATTGTTCCTAATTTCAAGGATTTTGCTGGTCGTTTCCTGGACCAAGTCTGATCTAATAACCTGTGTGTCACCCACTTCAGTCCAGCAGAGTGGTGATCGGCACTTCCGCCCATACATTGCTTCGTAAGGTGCTGCCTTTATGCTGCTATGGTAACTGTTATTATAGGAAAATTCAACGAGTGGGAGATGTTGATCCAATTTCCCTTTAAAATCAGTACGCACGCACGAAGCAAATCCTCCAGGGTTTGAATGGTCCTCTCAGACTGACCGTCGGTCTGAGGGTGGTAAGCTGTGCTTAGATCAATACGCGTTCCCAGCGCTTCTTGTACAGCTTGCCAAAGATTGGAGGTGAAATGGCTATCTCGATCGGAGATGATTGAGATGGGTATCCCATGACGAGACACATTTCATTTATATAAATCTGCGCAAGTCTCTCAGTGTTATAATTATTTCTAATCGGAATAAAATGTGCCGATTTGGTTAATCGATCCACGATTACCCAAATTGCATCGTGTCCACGGGACGTCTTAGGGAGATGTGTCACAAAATCCATCGTGATTTGCTCCCATTTCCATTCGGGAATTTCCGGTTGTTGTAACATTCCCGAGGGTTTCTGATGCTCCGCCTTAACTCTCGCACACGTCGTGCACTTGCCGACGTATGTGGCTATATCCTTTTTCATACCCGGGCCACCAGTAGAACTCCTTCACATCCTTGTACATCTTATCTGATCCCGGATGTATGGAATATTTCGATTTATGCGCTTCGTCCATGATTAATTCACGAAGGTCATGGAGGGTCGGGATCCAAATCCGATTTTTGAAATAGAGAATTTCGTCCACGCGCTGTTCAAAATTCTTCTCGTTACCGTAAAGTCCCTCTTTTTCCATTTGTTCCTCTTTCAACGCCTCACGTGAGCGACTCGAATCAAATCCGAAAGGTTCGACTGACAATCATCCCCAGCGCTCACACACGCAATGGTTTGACTCGATCTTTCCTACTCAAGGCATCGGCTACGACGTTAGCCTTGCCGGGTGATAACGGATGTCACAGTCATAGTCGCTTAACAACCCGACCCATCTTCGTTGTCTCATATTCAGTTCTTTCTGATCGAATATGTGTTGCAAACTTTTATGATCGGTGAAGATGGTGCACTTTGTACCGTAGAGATAATGTCTCCAGATTTTAAGTGCGAAGATAACTGCTCCCCAGTTCTAAGTCATGAGTAGTGTAGTTTTTCTCGTGTACTTTTAACTGTCGGGAAGCATAGGCTATGACCTTATTATTCTGCATCAACACGCATCCTAACCCTCTACGGGATGCGTCACAATACACGACAAAACCATCGTCTCCATCGGGGAGACTTAAGATCGGCGCTTAGCACAATCTTTGTTTTAGCGTTTGAAACGCCGTCTCCTGTTCTTCTTCCCATTCATACTTTCGATCCTTTTGAGTCAGGAGGGTTAAAGGTTGGGCGATGCTGGAAAAGTTCTCTATAAATCGACGATAATATCCAGCTAAGCCTAAGAATTGGCGGATTTCCTTGGAGATTTAGGCGCTTGCCAATTCTTAATTGCTTCAACCTTACTCGGATCAACGTGTATTCCTTGATGGTTTATAACGTGACCGAGGAATTGCACCTCTTGTAACCAGAATTTACACTTGGAGAATTTTGCATACAACTTCTCTTGATTTAGAAGCTCTAAGATTAATCTTAATTGTTGCTCGTGCTCTTCTTTACCTCTTCGAGTATATCAAAATATCGTCAATAAACACGATGACGAATTTATCGAGGTAGGGTTACAGACTCGATTCATGAGATCCATGAACACTTCTGGCGCATTTGTTAGCCCAAAAGGCATAACTAAGAACTCGTAATGGCCGTAACGAGTCCGGAATGCGGTTTTTGGGATATCCTCCTCCTGAATTCTAACCTGATGGTATCCCGATCTAAGATCTATTTTTGAGAAGTAGCTCGCACCTTGTAGTTGGTCGAACAGGTCATCAATTCGGGGAAGAGGGTACCTATTTTTGATTGTTAACTTGTTCAATTCCCTGTAATCAATGCACATCCTAAGTCTCCCGTCCTTCTTTTTCACGAATAGTACAGGTGCACCCCACGGGGAATAACTAGGACGTATAAACCCTTTATCCAACAATTCTTGCAACTGATTGGATAGTTCTTGCATTTTAGACGGTGCAAGCCGGTAGGGCGCCTTAGCAACAGGGCCAGCTTGAGGTAATAAATCGATTCTGAATTCGACCTGGCGGTTGGCGGTAATCCAGGAAGTTCTTCTGGGAAAACTTGTGGAAATTCGCGTACCACTGGTATATCCTCCACTCGTTTCTCCTCAAAATCAGTGGCCGTCAAGCTTGCTAGATACGCCACGCATCCCTGGCGTATATATTTTAACACCTTGAGGTGGGGATATAAATGGTATCATGGTGCCTGACTTTTCTCCTTGCACTAATACCTCTTCGTCATCCGACACCCCGGATCTTGACGATTTTCTTTTCACAGTTTTATTTCTACTTTGTTACGTGCTAACCAATCCATTCCCACTATCACGTCAAAACTACCCAATTCTACCGTAACAAGTCAATCGGAAGGGATTGATTGTTCAGAATAAAAGGGCAATCCCGAACTATTCGATTAACTATCATGGTTTTACCGTTAGCGACTTCTACGGTATAAGGTTCTATGGTTTCACCAATTGGAAGGTTTGCTATCTGATAGGAACTTAACGGAGACAAAACTTCTATCGGCGCCCCGTATCAAATAATACAGAAGCGTAATGATCAGAGAAGAGGAAGGTACCTGTCACTACGCTGGGGTCTTGGCGTGCCTCGTTCGCCCCCATCACGAATGCTCGGCCCTCTTGCCGGGTTGGACGACGATGCCTGACCCGCGGTTTGCCGCCCATCTTCCTCCCTGGTTCAGTTTCGGACAGTTTCTCCTTGAAGTGATCTGTGCTGCCGCATTCAAAGCAAGCACGGCTGGTGGTCATCACTTGATTTCCTTGTGGGTTTTGTTGTCGGGCTGGTTGGGTCCTAACTGGTTGCGCACGGATAGGTTGAGGTTGTCGGTCAGATTGTTCAGGTTTGTCCTACATCTCGGTGCGGAGTGCCCTTCCCTGCCACACCGATGGCACACTACCACCCTGCACTCGCCACCATGTTGGTAACCGCATTTCCCACACCTGGGAAACGTCCTTGTCTGCGGTTCCTGCCTTCCGCCTGAACTAGACATGGCCGTAGCTCTGGGCAGTGGGCCTAGGCACGTTTATTTTGCTGCTTTTCCTGGATCCTATGGTCACGTGTACCCCGCTTTCCCCCAGCGGATTCTCCTGCCACCTTCAGTGACCCGCTCCTTACGAAATCATACGTGACGATACAGCTTGCGTCACCGCCCCCTCATACGTCTGGTGTCCCCCAGAATTGACTATACTCCTTACAACTAGAGTTAGTCCCCAAATATAACGCTCAACCCTCTTCGACTCTGGGGTGACCAGCCATGGCACCAATCGCGATAAATCATTAAACCGGTTCGTGTAACCCAAGTGGTCTGCCCCCTGCATCTCCAGGTTCCACAATTCATTTTCTAATTTCTGCAATTCGTTTTTCGGGCAGAAGTGTTCCAGTATAAGAGCCTTGAGCTCTGTCCAGGTCATGCGGTTTGTCGCCGCCTGACCGCGAGTCTGCACTATGGTGTTCCACCATGTCAAGGCATGGTCCGTGAATGTGCAGGTGGCGTACTTAACAACACAATCCTCGGGGCAGTTGCTGATGTTCAAAACTGATTCTATTTTCTCGATCCACTTAACCAACCCATTTGGTCCTTCAGACCCGCTAAAACTCTAGGGGCTTGCACAACATAAAGTCTTTGATTGAACAACCCCTGGATGCAGGAATTGGTTCAGTGCGGTTCGTTTCTACAGTTGGTATAGGGCCATTACTGTCCGTAACGACCACCCTAGGCGGTGCGTCATTACTCGGAATCGTGTTATCGTTCTGTGGAGGATTAGCATTTTGTTCCCCGTCATTATTGGTGTTCGTTTGATTGCTCGGAGGGGTTGGATTGGTCGAATTGTTAATACTGGCTGCGATGCGCGATACTATATCCGGTATCGCCGCCTCCAACTGTTGAGCAATCAAACGGCTCACATCCACTTCCGACATTTGAGCTGATCGTTTTGGTGCCATTCTACACAACATTCAGAAAAATACATGTAATTAATACAAATTCCAATCATAAAACATAACCCACATTCCATTCATTAATAAACATTAGTACATATTACACAAACATCCGTTCACATTACTTCCCTGTCACCATTACATAGGTTAAGTTTTCATACATAGGGCCTATGTCGGCATCATCTCGACATAACCCACAATGGGTCAGTGCTTGAATGATACCCAAAAGTATCTATAATGATATACCCCAAAAGAGACCCTCTAAGGGCCAGTGGTTGTATTATAACTACCCAAGATTCACTCTATGTTAGCATCACCACTAACTGCTTACACAGAGTATCAAAAAGCGGTCCATGACTTCTACCATCCTAACATCACTAAACACGGTGGTATACCCACCACACCATCACTGCCACCAACACCACCATCACTGCCAACACACCCCGGACCCGCGCCTCTAACCGATCAATCATCAATTGGGAGTATGAGCACTCCCTCCTTAGCTGCACAATCACATGCTGGTGGTCCAGTATGCAGTCCCCCAGATACATCCGCCTCTGCACTCCCACTGTCAAGGCGGCGGAGTGCTCATTCACCTGCTCGGTGAGCACTCGTAGCCATGCCGCCAGCGTCCCTTTCCTGCCTAGGGAGACCCCACACAGTGGAGTCACAGGTTCGGGCTGGGAGCGGGAGGGCTCGCCCCTGCGGGTAGCAGGTCTGGGTGGGGGAGAGGTAGGTGGACATGTGGGACACTGATCCGCGCCGTGAGGCGGGGTCCGAATCCGGGAGGGATAGGGGTGGCCTGTGGTGCGGGTGGGGTGGGGGATCTGACAATCCTGACTGGGGAGGACTGGCTAGAGCTCCTACGACTAGCCTCGCTAGGCTCAGAGTTGGATGATATGCGTAGACTCCCAGAGTTCCCGGAGCTGACTTCCTCCGGGTCCTCCTCCACCGATAAACTATGAGTTCTCGACATTCTTACCTGCACACAAGTTAATCAAACATATAGTTCTTTCCATAGTGTAAATCATAATCAAATTAATATACACTTACTTATACAACTTTACCACATAACAATATTATCATATATTTACACATATGTTGCCAATTTTACCTATTAAAGTCCCTCGTGACTTCCCCTGAATTCCCTCGTGCAGACAAGTCTGTTATTATGTTCCGGACCATAATAACTCACTTGCCCATCCAAGTTCATCCAGATCTCGTCACTATAAATTATTAGTTGATATTCAGATCCTATAATACTTGAGCTACTGGTTATATTTTAGGTATCTTTTTAAAGATATCCTAATTCTTTATAACCAATGGCTCTGATACCAAGTTCTGTAACACCCCGTAACCGCAGCGGAAACGTAAACGGGATGCAACAGACGCATCTGATATCAACAGCATTGCTTATAAAGAAAACACCACTACATTAATTTATAACGTATTACATTGTTCCGAGTTTCGTTACCATCTAGGCGTTAACACATAAGTTTTACCGATAGTACATTAACATATTTAATACAAAATAAAGATCCTTAAGCTTCCACAAAATAGCACACATCATCAAACACGTATCACTGATTCCAATTTGGGTGTACCTAGAAAGCATGTAAAGAAAACGGGTCAACTACGAATAGTTGGTGAGTTTCACTAATTTAAATAAACCATGACAAATCATTATAGTAATCATATATTAGCGATGAAATTATGCTGAGCCCACAAGTGAAATCTCTGTTAACCCAGAGACACATCCAATAACCTCTGGGGACACTGTTAACCCAGAAACACATTTAATAACCTCTGGGGACACTGTTAACCCAGAAACACATCTAATAACCTCTGGGGACACAGTTAACCCAGAAAACACATTTAATACCCTCTGGGGACACTGTTAACCCAGAAACCCATTTAATAACCTCTAGGGACACTGTTAACCCAGAACACTGTTTCGGGCCTTACAATATTAATAACTCAGACAATTACCATCTTAATACATTACCGTACGATTCCCGTACAATAAATATTATATAAATACGTTCATTTCCATGCGATCAGCATGTACTTAAACATTTTGATAGAAACATGCTTTCCGCCCCGGAAATATTTAAAACAGTTCAGTAAAAAGGGGCTCCGTGAAACTCACCTTCTCGTGAGTCAGTATGTAGTACAGTGAACAGCTATGAGCCTGAATCTGTAATATGATACCTAAGTCGTTACTATACAATTTCCATAGATTAAATCCGTGTCAACCCGGTACATCTGGGGACACTGTTAACCCAGTACTGTAATCGATCCGGGGACAATGTTAACCCAGAGACACTTCTCAGGACTCAGATTGTGATATTTCTTAGAGTTTAACCGTCAAAATTATTATTATTATGTTTTCCCCGTTTTGCGTGCCTAGCACGGTTATCCGTTTTTATGTTTCAAAAATGAGTTTGGTCACACACGACCTGAAAATAGTGTTTGACTGATATTTTAGTTAAAACCGTGAATTTAGAGCTCGGTTTAGACGCCCCGTTTGGCCGCGGGACCCGTTTCCGTCTTTAGGGTGCCGGAAACTGTTATTTCGGATAAAAATACCCAAATCATCCGAATTATTTTCGGATGATTTATTTTTACTTGATTAAATTAGTTTCATGAAAATAGTCCATTTTTAGGGTTTTTATACACCAGTCAGCTCGCTTAGGCGAACTTTGCCGGTTTACGCGTTTTAAGCTTTAAAAGTTTGTTTTTATGTTCTTTTTAGCACAAATAATTATCCGTTTAGTCCTCGGATCTTGAAATTTTGCACAAATCACTTTTTGACAGTAAGGAATTTTATAAAAATATTTCTAGAATTAATTTTTATATTTAACATTTATTTATCTATTTTTAAACGTCATTTAAACACCAAATATATCGAAAATACCAAACGACCTTAGAAAAATCCCAAATTTTTCTGGGATGACCCCTGCCATCCACATAATTCCCTATAATTTTCCAGAACCAAAATCTCATTTTTCATGCCATTTTCACCAAAACCGAGCTAGAAAACCCTTGAACTCGTTTTAACTGCAAAGCCTACTTTAGACTTCTCCAACGGATCTGAAATTTTGTGTGTGACTTTTATATGTTATAAAAAGCTTATCTGGAATTTTCCAGAATTTTTCATGATGTTTAAATATTTTTCATCATTTTTAGCCAAAACCGAGCATTAAATTCACCAAATATTCATCCTTTCTCCAAAAATTACCAAATTTTCACAGATCTCTTATTTTCATGTGTAGATCATCTCTGTGAAATTTCATGACCCAACTCTAAGTCTATCACAATCTGTCCAAATCATACAAATCATACGAAAAACCGAACTACCTTGTGTTTCTAGCTTTAGATCGCAAAGATCTTGCTTTCTAGCCTTTTCTAGCAACTAGATATAACACCTACAAGCACAACAACACCACACCAAGCAAGTTACACCCACAATCAAGCCATTTATTTCATGGTTTCGGTTAAGACATCAAAACAAAGATTTTAACCGTAAAAATTCGTTTTTGACTCTTTTAACTCCTTTCTTGGACCAAGATCCCTTGTATAACTTGTATACATCATTTGATCATGCAAGAATCGGTTTCATCTCGGGTTCTCACCCATTTTTCATTTGAAACCTCATTTTCTTGTAAATGACTCGAGAAAAGAAGATGAACACGACTATAATACGATCTTTACCTCGGTTTCTCTTGTTGAAAAGCTCGGTTTTTGGTTCTAGATCTTGAGAGAGTAAAGGGATTGTTGGAGGATGTTGTGAAAAAAAGAAAAATGAAATGAAATGAAGCAAAGTGGTCCGATCGGACCATATTGGAGGGTGGGGTGGGACCCACATCTTCATTTTAAGCCACATATTCAGATTCTCATAATCTAGATAATGTTTTGGATAATCTGGCTCAGTTCGTTTTTCGGTTAAACGTTTAATTCGGCTTAAAACGAGGCTAAAACTGTCGTTTTTCGGCTTAAAAATGAAATTTATATAAAACCGATTTAAAAATTTAAACCATGACATTTATTAACTTAAAACATCATAGTATTAATAATTGTGCATCTTTTTCGGCTTGATCGATCGTCTCTTGCTTGGTTTGGTATTAAAGGTTTCGTTTAACGTACCGACGTATCATTAAATCGAAATCCTTTTTCTGTGCTTTAATTCACTTATCCCGAAGCTTTAATACTTCGCAAACATCACTAAATATTATATATTTCGTCTATAATGCAATCCCCGATCGTTCGAGCTTCAATAACCGTTAATCGGTTAATCGTATTTCCAATACGATTAACTGTATATTCGAGTATAATTCGTACTATGAATCATACATACTTGTATAAACGCATCATAATTCACATAATCATTATTAAATAACACATAAATAGTATATACCGGTTAGGGTATACCTGGTTTTGCCGGAATCGTTACACGAATCACTTGATTTCTTATCTTAACAGAACGAACTGGGTGAGCTACTTCATTATCTTGTCTTAACGAATGGTTGAAATAATTTGTTATCTGGACATAACGAATGGATGGACCAATTCGTTATCTTAACATAACGAACTGAATCAATCTTATCCATACTTTGACACAGGGTCAAAGTCAAAATTGCCAAGAACATCAAATAGTCAACAGAAACGGATTTTTGCAATTGAACCTCAAATCTTAACAAAACAACACAATTTTGGTATCCATGAACTCGTAATTTCATCGCCTATAAAGCCCAATCATCCAATCATTCAAACATCAGGTTTTAAGGGGTGCGATTGGACCATTTCCTAACCCGTTTATTCATTCTATAGTTAACCTATCAAACTGTAATGGATTTCAGTGAGGTTTGCTTTGTTGGGTTTGTTTTCATCATTCTCAAACAGATCTATGATCCCCCAAACAGATCCGAACCATAATGAATGATTTCTAATTATAAACGCACCTTAAACTAGTCAGTAAACAAAAACGAGCTGGTATTTGATGTAGGTTCGGTTCGTCACAACGTTCTAGCACCAGCAATCTCTGGTTTTCTACTTCGGATCTTAACTCGATTATAGAATAGTGTTAGTGTGTGTTTTTTGATGGTGTAGGCTATGGTGTAGAGATAGATAAAAATGGAAAGGATTAGGGTTTAAGGGGTATATATATTCCCTTAAGCCCATGGACCTAAGGCCCATTCCATTTCTTATTCCCTCTTTTAAAGTCTAAGCCCATCATCTTATAGTTTATTTATCTAAACCGGCCACACGACACTTCATTGAATAAATTAAATTTCATTTATTTATTATAATCAAAAGTAGGATGTTACAAGTCTTCCCTCCTTAAAGAGGTTTCGTCCCCAAAACCTAACTATTACATAATCAAATTCGGGTAAAACTTGCGCATGTCATCCTCAGCTTCCCAAGTAGCATCTGAACCCTTACGATGCTTCCATATCTCATTCACCAATGGTATAACCTTGTGACGAAGTTGCTTCTCCTTGCGGTCAACTATCTCGATCGGTTGCTCGATGTAATTCAAATGTTCATCAACCTCAATGTCCATTAATGGCACATGAGACGTGTCATCCGCCAGACATTTCCTCAGATGAGAAACATTGAAGGTTGAATGAATTCCTTCTAACTCTGCTGGAAAGTCCAGCTTATAAGCCACTTCACCCACACGATTTATAATCTTGAAGTGTCCAATGTATCGCAGACTCAACTTCCCTCTTTTTGTAAAACGAAAGATCCCTTTCCAAGGCGAGACCTTGAGCATCACATTGTCACCCATGTTAAACTCAATCGGTCGTCGCCGCTTATTAGCATACGATCTCTGTCTGTCTTGAGCGGCTTTCATTCTTGCTTTGATCTGATCGACCTTTGAAGAAGTTTCTTGCACAACTTCTAAGCTTCCCATCTCTTTCTGACCAATCTATCTCCAACATACCGGGGTTCTACATCGTCTACCGTAAAGAATCTCAAACGGTGGCATACCAATACTTGAATGGTAGCTGTTGTTATAGGAGAACTCTGCCAGATGCAGATGATCATCCCAACTTCCTCCAAAGTCTGAAACACAAGCACGTAGCATATCCTCAAGGGTCTGGATCGACCTTTCAGACTGTCCATCTGTTTGAGGATGATATGCCGTACTGATGTTCAACCTCGTTCCCATAGCTTCATGGAACTTATTCCAAAACCTTGAAGTAAACCGAGTATCCCTATCAGACACGATCGGTAATGGCACTCCATTCTTAGATACAACCTCTTTGATGAACAAGCTTGCTAACGTTTCTAACGAGATGGCCTCTCGTATAGGCAGAAAGTGAGCACTTTTGGTCAAACGGTCCACTATCACCCAAATGGTATCATGATGTTTAGCTGTACAAGGTAGCTTAGTTATGAAATCAATGGTGATGTGTTCCCATTTCCACTCTGGTATCTCTAGCGGCTGCATCTTCCCACCAATAATCTCTTTCCAAATCTTGGTACATCTTAGTAGCTCCTGGATGAATCGAATATCTTGACTTAAGAGCTTCATCTAAGATTCGACCTCTGAGATCTCCATGACGTGGAATCCACATACGGTCAAATCTAGTCTTAAAACCATGAGTGTTTTCCATCAACTCGTCTTGATGACCAAAAATCCTTTCTTTCTTCTCTAGCCCTTCATCTACCAGCACCTCTGACTGCACTTTGATAATTTCTTCAAAAAGACTTGAATTCATAATCAACTGGTATGACTTCACTGTTGCAAGGACTTCCTCGTTCTTACGGCTTAGCGCATCGGCGACCACATTAGCTTTACCAGGGTAGTACTTAATACCGCAGTCGTAATCCTTTATCAATTCTAACCACCTTCTCTGCCTCATGTTCAATTCTTTATGCTCGAAGAAGTACTTTAAACTTTTAGGATCAGTGTAAATAGTACACTTGGTACCATACAGATAGTGTCTCCATATCTTGAGAGCGTGCACTACTACTGCTAGCTCTAAATCATGGGTCGGATAAGTACTCTCATGGACTTTCAACTGTCTAGACGCGTAGGCTATAACCTTTCCCCGTTGCATCAACACGCAACCTAACCCACAATGCGAAGCATCAGTACAAACAACCATATCCTCGTCACCATCGGGTAGAGTAAAGACTGGAGTTTGCGTGAGTCTTTTCTTTAATTACCCCAACTGAATACTATCAACTTTCTGGTCATACCGGTCAACGGTGCGGCTATCTTGGAGAAACCTTCGATGAATCTCCTATAGTAGCTAGCTAACCCTAAGAAGCTTCGTATATCAGTCGGATTCTGCGGAGTCTTCCAGTTTGTTATCGCTTCGATCTTAGCTGGGTCCACGGTAATCCCTTCAGGATTAATCACGTGACCTAGGAATTGCACTTCTCGCAACCAGAACGAGCATTTCAAAAACTTAGCATACAACTTCTCTTTCTTCAGAGTCTCCAATACTTCTTTCAGATGCTCGGCATGATCATACTCTCTTTTTGAATAAATCAATATATCATCGATGAAGACGACAACTGACTTATCCAACATCGGCCGACACACCCTATTCATCGTATCCATAAATGCTGCAGGAGCATTTGTTAGACCGAATGACATCACGAGGAACTCGTAGTGTCCATACCCTGTCCGAAACTCTGTTTTAGGGATGTCTGCCTATTTCACTTTCAACTGATGATAGCCTGATCTGAGATCTATTCGTGAGAACCAACTTGAACCTTGCAGTTGGTCAAATAGTCATCAATCCTTGGCAAAGGATATCTATTCTTTACCGTAAGCTTGCTCAGCTCGCGATAATCTATGCACATTCTCATACTTTCATCCTTCTTCATCACAAATAGCATTGGTGCGCCCCACGGGGAAATACTTGGTCTTATGAAACCTTTGTCGAGGAGTTCTTGCAGTTGGGACATCAGTTCCTTCATCTCGGACGACGCTAGACGGTAAGGCGCTTTCGCGATGGGCTGGGCTCCTGGTACTAACTCTATCTGGAATTCTATATCTCACTCCGGTGGCAACCCCGAAAGATCCTCAGGGAATACTTCTGGGTAGTCGCACACGATAGGAACATCTTTCATTTCTTTCGTCTCGGCCGTAGTGTTGACAACATACGCCAGGTAGTCACCGCACCCTCGCCTTAACAAACCCTCGGCTTTTATCATCAAAATGACATTTAGCCCAGAACTTTCCTTATCACCATAAACCGTCACCGCACTACCATAAAAGGACTTTAACCTTATTATCCTACTCTTACACACTATATGAGCTTCATACTCAGACAACCAATCCATTCCCAAAACCACATCGAACCCTCCTAAGGTCATAACATACAAGGTAACAGGGAACTCATGTCCCTCTAACTCTATCATATAGTCCTTAACCATACTCATTATTTTAACCGAGGTGTCACTAGCGGTTTCTACTATGAAAGTTTCAGGCACTCGGCAACATTTCATTTTAGCTAATTTACTAAATGGCGTGGCTACGAAACTTTTGTTCGCACCCGAATCAAATAATACTGGAGTGGATATACCATTTACTAGAAACGTACCTGTGACAACACCTGGAATCTGCTTGGCTTGTTCCTGGGTTAACATGTAAACTCTGGTCCTCGGCTAGTCTGATCAGCATCATTCTTTCCACTTCCTCCAGCTCCACCATCGGTGCGTTCCTTGGCAAAATGGCCTGGCTTACCGCACTTGTAGCATGCGGGTTTTGCAGAACAATCGGGAGCATAATGTCCCACCTCTATCCAAGCCTACACTCTACACCATGAGTCGTACCACACTTATAACAAATATCTGATCCTTTACTCCACTTACACTCTCCCCCATGCATCTTTCCACACGTCTTGCACGATCTCTTCTCCCACACTTTCTGGTTCTTATCCTTGGAGTTCCATAACTGAGTACCGGGTCGTTTGATATGACCGACACACTTCTTATCTTTCTTCTCTTCCTCTACCACCACATAATCCACAGCCAGGTCTTCATAAACCATCTCTGCGAGTTCGACAGCATAGTCAAAACTAGCAGGTTTATTCGCCCTGAATAACGTGCGGGCCTTCTGTGGAAATCCCCTCACATAGCACTTGATTCTCTTAGCCTCAGTGTTAACCATATCGGGTACCAACCTAGACATTCGGTTGAACTCGATGGTATACTCACGATCTGTCATCGCTCCAACTTTCAAGTTCAGAAACTTCATCTCCGCCCTCTCAACTTCGCGTCAGCACAAAACCTCTTCATCACCAACTCTTTCAGATCCTCCCACTTCATAGCCTTAAACTCCTCTTGACTCTTCCTCTGCTCAATCGATTCCCACCAATACATCGCCTCATCACTAAACAATTGGGTGGCATAACTGACAGCTTGGTCGGGACGGCACTCGCTAATGCGGATAATCTTGTCCATAGTGGTTATCCATTGCAGGGTAGCGATTGTGTCTCCCAAACCAGTCAGCTTGGGCGGGTCGCATCCCTTGAAGGACTTATAGTTGCACCCAACTCGACCCCTTCTCTTATAATCAACCATCACTGAGTTAACCACACTTGATTCTTCCCTCTCCCTTTCATCATCTTTCTTACCATCTCCTTCCGCCCTTTCAGTGATTCTTTCACGACCTCTAGTAGACCCTTCAGGATTCAAGTTCTTCACAGCAGCTGCTACCGCTTGAGAAATGGCAGCTTGAACAGCGGGATCAAGTTGAAACCCTTCATTGTTTCTTGGGTTTCGTCCAGCAGCGCTTCCTTCATCTCCTGTGTTGGAGGCTGCCTCTACAGAAGGTTGGTTGACACGACGAGGCCTGCCACGTCGTCCAGTGCGGCCTCCTGCTCCAACAACAGCCCTAGATCCAGCCATCGTATTATGGAAGGGAAACACAAACGTCATCACTCAAGGAACTATTTAGTACAAGGATAGTAAGGCTAACAGGTAATAATAGTGGCCAGCTGTGATTAGCTGATCACGTTAGTTTCCGTGTCCTATACACTTCCTCTTATGAGTCTATTTGTGCTAATTCTATTCTTAAACAGTTAAGCAATCAAACAGTTCATATCATCATATACTCCTTCCTAGAATTAAGCTAGTATTCATACATTATTCTACTTTACATGTGAAATTAATCACATACTTTACCTTCACCTTGCTTGCTTGAGTGACACATGGCATTCTCGTACTAACATCTTCATTCTTTTCTTACTTAAATCTCATTTTCTGTTCAAGTCTAAGCATGTAGGATGCTTAAATCTCTCGAACGTTGCTCTGATACCAACTTGTAAGGCCCCTTTACCGGTGCCTCACTTTGGCCGTTGGATTTACTCATAAACACAGTTTTAAATATCAGAGTTAATTAAAACTTACGCGGAATATAAAACTTTCATAAAACAATAAATATAAAATCATAAACATGTGTTAAAACATTTTTTGTGTTTCAATATTAAAACATTAATCATAAAACAACTTTCGTCTTCAGATGCCAGACTCTTTTTCTTCTGCCATGTGTCCCCGCTCAAGCCAGCTGTCTCTTCTACTCACCTGCGTGCATACTAAAAGTCAGCTACACTGTGTGAGTTCTAGTTAATCATACATCATACATTACATACACTACCTGCCATTATGCATCCGAAGATACATAATAATTACTTTACTAATCTACTTTCATTACATAATTTCATACATACTTTCATACTATATAATTACTTTTCATTATATCTCATATATTATTAGGGTCTGATCCCTCTGTCCTTGTCTATCTCAGATATTATTAGGGTCTGATCTCTTTCTTCCCTATCTCAGATATTATTAGCATCTGATCCCTCTTTTCTTCTCTATCTCAACTATTATTTGGGTCTGATCCATTTCTTCTCTATCTCAGATATTATTAGGGTATGATCCCTTACTTCTTCATCTTCGAACATACTGTCTTTACATACCCGTATCGTACATACACTTTTTTTAATCATTCATACATAATCATGTGTTGTACATATATATATCATTCATCTTTCATATACATACCTCCTTTGTCAATACATGCAATATCCGAAGATCGTTCACGTACAGACAGCTTTCATTCACATACATAACATAATATTTATCACATAAATCATACATGGGATACACTTACCATATAAGGTAAGTGTATTAACTATCACATCGATTATGCACACAGACTCGAAAATATAACAAGGAAATGGGGCTAGAAACTCACCTGAACTCGATTACGTTCACCGTTAATAGTTATTCCTTTCTTGAGCTGTACACGACTAACTGTATAATAATTACATGTATCAATTAACTATTACTACTCATATCGCGTTTCTAGTCTAGATATAACACTCCACGAACGGGGGTCCGGGGGCAACGCCCCTGGCAGCATGGTTCTAGAGGCGGCAGCCCCTAGCGGGGTCCAAGGGGCAGAACCCCCTGGGTTTGTTTTTGTTGGAATACCGTATGCCCGAGACACATAATTAGGTTAATGTGGCTAGTTGTGTTTAATCCAAGTCGGGTCATACCCAATAACGAGTTAGACACACACCAATAATGTATTTGTTAAGATAAGATCTATGAGACAAATACAGAACACGATACATTCAGAAAATTGGGTTTCTGAATACCTACTTGAAAGTGTTAAATAAATTAATTGGTTAATTTATTTATTCAAATAATTATTATTGGAATGATTATTTAACTATGTGTTCTTTTATAAAATGGTTTATAAAAGATGGGGTGTTTATATATTTTATAATGTATAAAATAAATAAATAAAAAAAAAAAATATATTTTGGGACCGGTTTTGGGTGGGCCCCACACCCCAAGGTTTTGGTCAAGTTTTGTCATGGATTTGGTGAAAGGTTGAGTGTTTGTTACTTGACTAAAAACCTAACACAATATATGATATTGATTGGAAGATTTTATAATCATCAAAAACTTTCAAGTAACAAATAACACACACAACTCTTTCCTTTTCTTTGTTCTTGTTTTTCGGCCAAGATCAAAAGAAGAGGCTCGGGTCTCGGTTTTTTCGTGTTCAAGCTCCCTAACATAGCTCGGTGTGTGTTGGAGGCTCGGGGTATATTCCGTTTGAGGATTTTCCCTTTGAAAGTCTAGCATCAACATCATCATCTTCTTCAACATCAACTACACTCTTAAAAGGTTAAGAATGTAAGTGTTTATAGCTTTGATAGTTTAGTTTTTCCGTATCATTTGATCCTTGCTTCGGGTTTCTAATAAATAGATTATTGGTAATCTTATGACATGAATAAACTAGGTTGTTCATGAACATATCTTATATAAACTTGTAATATATACATATATAAACACATGGATACATATGTTTAGTTTGTAAATATCACGCTTCCGCCTTAATTGTGACTAGTTAAATGGTTAACTAAGTATAAATTATCCATAGAAACCCAACAAATGGCATCAAGAGCCGGGATACGGGAAACTAAGCTTCGGGTTTTCGGTTTTATATTTTTCCCCTTGAAAGATTTTATACAAAAATTAACATGCATGATTTTTGTATTTAATCTTGTTATAATTTTTTGGCTTTGTTCAAAAAAAAAAAAAAAAAGTATATAAAACCGAGTAAATGGGCCGAAGCCCAATTCGGGTGAAATTGGGCCGAAGCCCACTTGTTTTGGTTAATGGGCTAACCGAAAAAAAAGGGGAGAAAGTGAAATGGGCCGAAGCCCATTTTGGTTAAATGGGCCGAAGCCCATGAGACTTTCTATTGGGCCGAAGCCCATGTGTTTTGCACATGTGGGCCGAAGCCCATAATCAAATTATTGGGTTTGTTTAGGCCCGATAAGGTCAAGGGGTTTTGGAACGGGTTCCTAAGACATAACGGGTTATGTTTGTTAAAACTAGACCGAGCCGTAGACCAAATGGATGTTTGTTGTGATTGTTATTAATTATTCAAAGTTTCGGTTTGTAATAATTAATTAGGGGCAGTTTTGTAATTATTTATTCATATGGGTATGTAATAAATAGTTTATTTGTAATATCTTTATTTTATAGAAAAAATGTATTAGGACATTTGTTTTGTAAATTTAAAGAAGATTGCAAAATTGGAAGTTTGGGCCTTATTGGGGCGGGTATGGTGATAATGGGTCTCACAAGCCCATTAAGGGGATTCAAGCCCAAAAGGACCTAAGCCCACATATTGAGCCCAAATGGAAGCTTATGGAAGCTAAGGCCCAAGTTCAAGCCCAATGGATCACAACGGGGTTGAAGAAGATGCTCGAAGCATTTGGATGCGGGATCGAGTGGGAGCTACAACATCCATGTGTCATGTGTCCCTTAGGATCGGACCTAAGACACACACTTGTTTCGGCTAACAAGTGCGGTCTAACTTAGCGGCTCGTGTCTAGTATAATTGTGTATGCTTGTTAATTGATTGTTTGATTATGTGGTTGTTAGATATTAGGATATCAACTTCGTCACATAGAATTAATTAACAAAGCATAAAATGGGTTCTAATAATTATCGGTAATTACGTGACACGTAGTTTAATAAAATGGATTTATTAACTAGCCGTCTCACGCCCATAATAAAATGGTTTTATTATAAATTAGAATTTTGAAAATGGTTTCAAAATATCATGTTACTAAATGCATGTTAGAACATGATTTAAAGTTTTACAACTAGAATTATTAAAACTAAAAATCCCTTTTAAAATTAAGGATAACAAGTTAAACACCATCCTTTTGTATAACGCTTAACATATTAGTAAGCTCTTAGTGGGAAAAAGGTCACCTAACCGCGTAGAGTAAATTAATATGTTGAGGTAATATTGGCATATAAATGGGAAAAAGGTCACCTAACCATTTATATGTTGATATTACAAGTTGATACAAGTAGGACGACTTAAAATTAGAACCATGTGAAGAGGGTCA
This sequence comes from Bidens hawaiensis, assembly GCF_021521415.1. Lineage (NCBI taxonomy): Eukaryota > Viridiplantae > Streptophyta > Magnoliopsida > Asterales > Asteraceae > Bidens > Bidens hawaiensis. The sequence continues at coordinate 19,994 of NW_027493817.1, forward strand.
CCCAAGCATGGGGTCTAATAGGTGTTGATGGGATAAACATGCCGACACGAAATATGATTTCGAACCGGTCCCATAAAATCTAGAGGTTGCAAAAGGGTTTGCAATTGTTATGAATAACTACCTTGATAAACCGACAATGGGAAAAAGGTCACCTAACCGGAGTCGGGTTTATCGTTGGATTCTAGATTTTAATTATTAATTATATTTGGTATATATAAAAGGGTATTAATAATTAAAAAGGTAAAACACTAAAATGAACTTAATTAAAATTCTGCAGATGGCCGCACACGTCGACGACAACATAATCCCTAACGTCCAAAATGTATCTCTCCGATCTATTCTCGCTAAAGACCGTCTTAACCACAATAACTTTTCGGATTGGTTCCGAAATTTAAGGATTGTTCTAAAACAAGAAAAATTATATCATGTTTTGGAAACACCTATCCCCAATGAACCGGAAGAGGGAAGTGAGGTCGAATATATGAATTGGGTCCAACACACGGAAGATTCCATTCAAGTGTCATGCCTCATGTTGGCGACTATGGTTCCCGAAATCCAAAAGGATTTCGAAAACCATAATGCGTACGAAATGATTACTCAACTTAAGGAAATGTTCCTTAAGCAATCAAGAGTTGAAAGGTTCGAAACGGTTCGAGCCTTGCATGTATGTAGAATGGATGATAATCAACCAGTTTCAACTTATGTGCTTAAGATGAAAAGTTACATTGATCGCCTCGCCAAGCTCAATTGTCCCATCTCAAAAGAGTTAGCAACGGATTTGATCCTTAACTCTTTGTCGAAAAGGTTCGACACTTTCGTGTTAAATTATAACATGAACGGGTGGGACAAAAACATTGGAGAACTTCACTCAATGCTTAAAACAGCCGAGGCGAGCATGGGTAAAAGGGTTTTACCCGTGTTTGCGATCAATGAAGGTAGATCCAAGAATCGATCTCAACCCAATCCTAAGGCTAAGGTAGCAAAAAGAAAGGGTCCTCCTGTGCATCTTAAGGGTAAGGGCAAATCACCGGTTATGGCAAAGAAACAAAAGGTTGTGGAACCGAGGGGTCATAAGGATGATCCTTGTTTTGGTTGTGGGGAGACCGGACATTGGAAACGCAATTGCCCGGTCTACCTAAAAGAGCTAAGAGACAAGAGGAATGCGGGGCATGCCTCGGGTAATGTCTTTATGATTAATATTGAGCTAAATCTTATTTCTTCTAACACATGGGTATTGGATACCGGATGTGGAACTCATATTTGCAATTGGTTGCAGGGGTTCAAAAGGAATGAAGACTTAAAGAAGGGCGAAGTGAGTCTTTTCATGGGCAACGGTGCAAGGGTGCACGTGGTCGCTAGAGGAGACTTCACTTTATCGCTTCCAAGTGGTTTGGAAGTTGTTTTGAGAAATGTTTTGTATGCTCCTAGTTTGACTAGGAACATTATTTCCGTGCACCTTCTTAGACAATGTAACTTTGACTTTAAATTTGTAAAATCAGAAATGCATGTATCATCTAATGGTATCTTTTGTTTTAAAGCTGTACCAAACAACGGTATTTATGAATTGGTTCATGACAATACCTCAAATAGCTCATTATATCAAACTTCTACTAAAAGACTCAAAAAGGATTTGAGTGATTCCTACATTTGGCATTGTCGTCTTGGACACATAACAAGAATCGTGTAAATACTCTCCAAAAGAATGGTCTTTTGAAAACAAATGAGTTAGGTTCGTTTGATGAGTGTGAATCTTGTATTCAAGGCAAGATGACCAAAGAACCTTTTAAAGGTACAAATGAAAGGGCTAAGGACTTGTTAGGTATCATACATACGGATGTATGCGGACCTCTCAAGCCCACTAGTAGGAATAGTGAAAGGTACTTCATTACCTTTACCGACGATTTTAGTCGATATGGGTATATGTATCTAATGAAACACAAACATGAAGCCTTTGAAATGTTCAAGGAATTTCAAAATGAAGTACAAAATCAGCTCGACCGAACAATCAAGGTACTCCGCTCCGATAGAGGAGGCGAATACCTAAGTGATGCTTTTCAATGTCATCTTAGAGATTGTGGAATTATTTCACAGTTCACTCCTCCTGGAACTCCTCAACATAACGGAGTATCCGAGAGGAGGAATCGAACACTGTTGGACATGGTTCGATCAATGATGGCACGAAGCTCACTACCACCATCATTTTGGGGATATGCGCTACTTACAGCGGCTCGTATTTTGAATATGGCCCCGACCAAAAAGGTGGATCGAATACCCTATGAAGTGTGGCATGGAAAGGTTCCATCCTTTTCATATTTAAGGGTATGGGGATGCATAGTTTATGTTAAACGTGACACCCCAAATAAGCTTGAGGCTCGATCCATCAGGTGTATCTTCATAGGATACCCAAAGGATGATATAGGATATATATTCTATGATCCTAGTGAACAAAAGGTGTTTGTTTCACGCAAAGGATACTTCTTAGAAACTAAGTTCCTTATGGAAGGACCTAGTGAAAAGAGAGTGGAACTTGAAGAGGTTCAAGAATCACTGGATGATACACAGTTGGTCGATACTAGTTTTCAACACGAGGATGTTGAAGGTGATCAAATGGTTGATCATACACACGTTGCTCGCAGATCTAGTAGGATTAGTCGACCTCCCAAGAAATATGGATTTCTCGTGGATGATTGCTACTTGGTCGATTCGGATGAACCGATCTCCTACAAAGATGCTATGTCACAACCTGATTGTGACAAGTGGCTTGAAGCCATGAGCGCCGAGATGCAATCCATGCACGATAACCAAGTTTGGGAATTGGTTGATCGTCCACTTAACTCCAAACTGGTTGGATGTAAGTGGGTCTTCAAGAAGAAGACCGATATGCATGGAAATCTAGATACTTACAAAGCACGACTTGTAGCAAAAGGTTTCACACAAACTCAAGGGATTGATTATAATGAAACCTTCTCGCCGGTCGCGATGCTTAAGTCGATCAGGATATTATTTGCCATTGCAGCTCATTTTGATTATGAGATATGGCAGATGGATGTCAAGACCGCTTTTCTTAATGGATACCTTGAGGAAGATGTCCATATGGTTCAGCCTGAAGGTTTTGTCGATCCATCTAATCCTGACAAAGTATGTAAATTAAGGAAATCAATCTACGGGTTGAAACAAGCATCACGGATGTGGAATCATCGTTTTAATGAAGAAATCAAAGCGTTTGGTTTCGTCCAAAACGGTGATGAGGCATGTATTTATGACGGGTATTAAATATAATCATAGCGGAATACTAGTATTTATGACGGGTTTTGAGATTCGATAAAATATTATTAGGTACACAAGGGTTATTGTTATATTTATAAATGTTATTTTTGTTATTGTTATCCTTATTATTATTATTATTATTATTATTATTATTATTATTATTATTATTATTATTATTATAGATAAACTAAATAATATTTTAACGGAAAGATACGAGATAAAATAGTTTGAGCGTTGTTAAGATAACAATACGTCTCATTTAAGTGATTGATAAAAAAGAATTTATTGTTATTTTTATCTATTATATGTACAACATATATATATATACATACACACACATTTATACATATATGTATATTACATGGTTAATAAAAGTCCAATGACACGAAATTAAATCCGGAGCTTGTTTTATGAAGAAAATGCATATTTAAGTATTTATACATGCATTAATATCAAAATCTTTGATTAAAAGTAAATAAAAATAATAGTATCAATTAAAAACAACAAAACCGGGCCTGGGGGATTCGAACTCGCGCCCCAGGCCGGTTCTCAACCTTTGTGTACCATGCGCTGGCCATCAGGCCAGTGCCTTGGTTTGTTCAGTACACAGAATCATAAATATATAAGCATAAGATCTGGTTCTTGTTCTTCCTCAATTTAAAACCTTAGAATTTAAACCCGTTTAAATATTTTATGTTTGTTAAAATTGTGTTTGGGTTTTTGTTAATTGCATAAACACGAACATAAGGTATATTATAATTACCAGAAAAGGTTACGAATCGATGGTTAATGGTGGTGTAAGTCTCGCGGCTGGAGCTTGAACACGAATCAAGTCTTGACGGCTTCGAATGTAAGAATTGAGTTAGGGTTTTGTTTCGTGATGCTATGAGGGATGTGTGTGCAAGTTTAATTGAAACGAAGTTGGGTATTTATAGTTTTACAATGTCAAAAGAGTCGTGGTTCGTTATTGTTGAAATTAGATGTCCATAGTTCATCATTTACCATGTTAAGAGTGTCGATAAGATCGAATTAAAGTAAGGATTAATATGGTATGGTCAATTTCTTGATTATTCTGTGAATTAAGGTCCAAGAAAGGTGGGGGGGGGGGGTATATTGACGGTAGAGAGGGAGAAGAGAAAGAGAATATTATATTTTTTTGTTTATTTTGCTAGTTAGTCCTTGATCTTTGAGGTTGGATGCAAAGGTGAATTAAAGTTGATTAAGGGTTGTTTTTGTACAACTTATAATAATAATCACTTATATAAACAAAAAGAATTAAACAAATACGAAACTTTATTGATTAAATACCGGTCGGGTAAAGATTACAAAAACGAGACGTTCGAAAACCTGAAATGTTACACAGTGAGGTTTGCTTTGTTGGGTTCGTTTTTATCATTCTCAAACAGATCTAAGATCCCCCAAACAAATCCGAACCCTAATGAACGATTTCTAGTTATAAACGTACCTTAAACGAGTCGGTAAACGAACACGAGCTGGTCTTTGATGTAGGTTCGGTTCGTCACAACGTTCTAGCACCAACAATCTCGGGTTTTCAACATCGGATCTTCACTCGGGTTATAGAATAATGTTAGTGTGTTTTTGGTGGTGTAGGCTATGGTGTAGAGATGGATTAAAATGGAAAGGATTAGGGTATAAGGGGTATTTATACTCTCTTAAGCCCATGGACCTAAGGCCCATTCCATTTCTTATTCCATCTTTTAAAGTCCAATCCCATCGTCTTATAGTTTATTTATCTAAACCGGCACACGACACTTCATTGAATAAACGAAATTTCATTTATATATTATAATCAAAAGTAGGATGTTACAGATGATAACATAAAGTATTGGAAGTGATGGTGACATATTTTATTTTTTTAACAAAAATACACCTTTAAATGTGATGGAAAGTACTATTGGGGTGATATCACCTTTGTTAATTTTGATATATTTTCATGATGACTATTTAGATATTTCAAATTCTTATTAATTTATGTATAGTTTATTTTACGTTAATAGCATCTTCTTACTAAACAAGAAAGTTGGAGATATAGGATTCAAAATTTAATTTATTAGCAATATTGGTGAATTAGATAGATAGAAAAATTGGATAATATGAAGACAAACATAACGTACGTTTAAAAAACATACGTTTTTGCATGTTAAAAACTTATGTTTTTGCAAGTTTAAAACATACGTTTCCTTGACAACAGTAACATACGTTTAAAAAAACAAACCCTTGAAGACCACCCCGCCCAGCGGTCTTTTTTTCCCGTACAAATAAGTAGAAGATATAGTACAAAATTCAAGATTTATTTAAGAATCGTAACAAAAACAAAAAAAAAGTTTAAATATTTGCAAGGACCAACAATAAAAAGAAAAATGAAGCTCTTTTTCTACTCTAAAATAACAAATTTTATAAGATGTAAAATAATATCCAAATCTAAACAAAATTTTCAAAGTATCTTAAAAAATCTAGAATGCTAAAATGACTAGATCTGAACTTTGTTAACATAGTACCTTAAAAAGAAAAAAAACTAAAAACGACGAGATCGTAGCATCTTTCATCCATAAATTCCTGTTTAGAACTGTGTCAATATAAAAGGTCTAGATCTGAACCTTTTGTAGAAGAAAATCACCGGATCAAGTGGTAAACGATTGGCTAGCGACTTCCGGCAATGACTGTGGTCGTGAATCCGTTTTGTGGATTTGGATATGGGTTTTGGATCTTGGCTTCGATATGCTTTGGATCGTGGTTTTGATTAACATCATCGCCATATTTAAATTCTTGTTTGTTTGGTGAAAGGGAGTGAACGATGGACAAAGAAAGATGGAGGAAGAAAGAGAGTGTTTAGTTTCTAAGCATATCTAATTTTTTTACACATATGTAAATTTGTATTTTATTTGTTAATTTACTCATATGTAAACTCATAATTCATATATTTAATCACAAAACTTTATGTAAAAAACGTAAAACTACTCTCTTACGATAATTTTTTAAAAAAATAGTTGGTTAAGAGTTGTCAAAGATCTTAAGTTTTTTGAGTTCTGTAATGAAACTGACCACACACCCACCCACAGTTTATATATATATATATATATATATATATATATATATATATATAGTGACAGGTTCAAAAGGGAACTTTAAAGTGGGGAACCATATCTTTTACATTTAAAATAATAATAACAAATTTATTTTTACATACAAAAGACACATTTTTACTTAACTTTTAGAGTTTTTATATAAAAACACATGTAGAAGCCGTTTTCATATAAAAAGGTTTTTTTTTAAATTAAAAGTTAAATAAAGGTACAAATACATATCTTCTTATAAAATCAAATTTTTTTATTGGAATGTCTTCTACATATATTTATATGCAAAAGCTTCAAAAACGTTTGTGCTAAAATGTAACATCACGTTTTCTCGTTTCGGTTAATAAATAAAATATGAGTTACTATGAGTTGGGCTTGTGTTGGGTTATATATATATGAGTTATGGACTTGTGTTAAAAATGAAAGAAATAAATACCATGGGCTTAAGCCCATGACCCCTCATATATAAAAAATAATTACTTCATAATCCATTAACTTCACATATTTCATACACCACCCAAACAAACACTTAAGCGCTCTCTCTCTCTTGTTTCTCTCTTTCCCTTAGCCGAAATCAAGAAGAAGAATCGATCCCGACCCGAGGTAATGATAGTATGATATTGGGTGGACCCAAACCCGCTAGATTTAGTGGCGAAACGACGAGCCGACACCCTTAAATCGTTAAAGTCTCTAGATCCGGGTGGAATCGAGTATAAACCTATCAAACGATGAGCTTAGGGGCCATCCTAGCTCAGATCTGGATCGAACGGAATGAAAAATGGTGAAAAACAGTGGAAAATAACTGAGATCTCGCTTTTCCGGCGAGTAGCCGATTTTCCGACGATGACGGCGCCGGAAAAGCGTGTACGAGGATGTTAGAGAATATTCTGACATTCTGACCTAACCCTAATTTGTTAGCGGGGAAATGACGAACTAGCAAGTAATTCGTTAAGGAAGAATAACGCATTAGCTTAATTCGTTATGCAATTCGTTAAGCAATTCGTTAGGCAGTTTGTTATGGGGGAATGGGGAATGAACCCTCATTCGTTATAAAAGGGTCATTCGTTATAAGGACCAATTCTTTATAAGGGTTAGTTCTTCTTAAAGGCCAATTCATTATGAAGGCCAATTCGCTATGAAGGTCAATTCGTTATGAAGTAACGAATTAGTCAATTCGTTATGAAAGACAGAAGTAACGAATGAATCCCAATTCGCTAAGAAATTGGATAATGAATTAGAGTTTGAAAGAATGTCAGAAAGGTCCCTGAACTTATAATAAAATGTATTAATTAAAGAGAAGCCCTCTAACTTTTAAGTTAGCAAATAAAATAATAAATTAGAATATCTAACGAAAAATGTGTTAAGACAGTTAATGAAGATAAAACTTTTCCAAGCAGACCTTGCAGCTTAACCCCAGCTAGGGGCTCTGCCCCTTGGACCCCGTTAGGGGCTGCTGCCCCTAGAACCCCGCTGCCAGGGGCGCTACCCTGGACCCCTGTTCGTTGTGGGTTATAATTAAACTAGAAATAAGATATGGATAGTGATAGTAATTAATTCGCACAACTATTATACAATTAGCCATGCACAACTAAAGAAAGGGATAACCATTAACGTTGAACGTAACCGAGCTCAGGTGAGTTTCTAGCCCTATTCCTTGTTATGTTTTCGGGGCTGTGTGCATACTCGATGTGATTAGTTAATACACTTATCCTAAGTGATTAGTGTATGCTATATATGATTTATGTGGAAGATACGAATGATTGCTTGTCGGTGCATGAACGATCTTCGGATATGGCATGTACCATCGGGTTATAATTAGAGATAGGAATGTTATATATAATGTATGAATGATATATGTATGTTATGAATGAATATAAGGGATGGCTAGGTACAGAAGAAAGGGACAGAGCCCTAATAATACTCAAGGTAGAAAGGAACCAAACCCTAATAGTATTCGAGGCAAAAAAGGGACCGTGCCCTAATAATACTCGAGGAAGAAAGGGACCAGACCCTGATAATATTCGAGGCAGATAAGGGACTGAGCCCTAACAATACTCGAGGTAGTAGGGCGTAATGCTCTTTAAAATGTATGAATATGTAAAGTATGAATAGATGTAAAGAAAGTAAAGAAAGGATAGAATAAAGAAAGAAAGTATGTGCTCTTATATGTACTAAAGAAAGATAAGCAGGTTAAGTATATACTAAGTATCTACGGGTGCGTATGTATGAGTCTGTGAAAGTACTATATGTTACTTGATTAAATATAACTCACTCAGCATAGCTGACTTTTAATATGCACACAGGTGAGTAGGATGAGGCAGCTCGCTTGACGTGGTGTAACATCCTAAATATTATAATTTTAAATAAAGAAAGTTACGTTTAGTGATTTCGCGTTATTAATTAATTAATATCGAGTAAAGAACGGATCATGGACTTAGATTAATTAAGGTGGATTAAGTGGTAATGGGCTTTAGGTCCATGGGCTTCAAGAGGTATAAATACCCTCTTAAACCAACCTAAAACCCTAAACCCTCATTTATATCCATCCTAATCTCTACACACTCAAAAACACACACACACTTCCTTATTACTATTTACGGCCGAGAGAGAGGAAGAGGGTGAAACGACCAACGAACATCAAATAGCAATAGATCTCTCATATACGAGCTAGATACAAGATAACCAAGAAAAACGCGACCAACCGAATGTATAAAAGGTATGTTTTGATCCTAAAGTTTACGTTTTTATAAACGTTTAACCTTGAAACTTAAAACGGGTATAGATCGGATACAAATGAAACGTAAAGTTGCGAACTTGATGCTAAAACTAACTCGTTGGACCTGCAAACATGTGCGGCTCGTGTAAAATGAACCCTAGATCTAGTAGTAAACGTTTAAGCCTTAAAGATTCATGCTTTATGCTGTTACGTGTTAAGTTTTATCCGAAAATGAACATAATAATGTTTACGGGTTTGGTTAAACTCTCATTCAAGGCTTTCGTGATTAAACGATGATGATTATAGGGTTTGGGGATGAACAGTAGGCCGCAGCTGGATAATTTCGCCTAAGGCCAAGTTCGCTGTCAAGGTTAACTTCACCTAAGGCCAAGTTCGCCAAGCCTAACTTCTCCTGCAAGCCAACTTCGCCTGCAAGCTAAGTTCGCTGCAAGCCAAGTTCGCCAGCAGGAAACTTCGCCTGCAATGTAAGTTCGCCTAAGGTTCAACTTCGCCAAGTTAAATTCGCCACTGGTCAAGTTCGCTGATGCCAAGTTCTCCTAATGATAGTTCGCCAAGTTAACTTCGCTGAATGATAAATTCACTTAATATTAAGTTCGCCAAAATTTAAGTTCGCTGGGAAATAAATTAAAAACCTAGTGAAAAATGTGTTAACACAGTTAATGAAAATAACTGTGTGTTATATTAACTGGAAACACAATATAGATAGCGATAGATGATTGATACGTGTGTTGTTATACAGTTTGTCGTGCACAGCTCAAGAAGGGAATAACAATTAACGGTGAACATAACCGTGTTCAGGTGAGTTCTAGCCCCATTTATGTGTTATGTTTTCGGGGATGTGTGCATACTCTACATGTTTGTTAATACGCTTATCCTAAGTGATAAGTGTATGCCTTATGTGAATGATGTGAAATGTATGAATGATTGCTTGATGGTACGTGAACGAACTTCGCATATTACACGTACTGTCAAGTTGTAATGCTATGTATAAGGAAGGTATGATACGTATACTTATGTGTATGAACGTGATAAAGTTAATAAAAGAAGGAAAGGTATGGTTGTATGGTGGTATGGATACGAAAAGGGTACCGAGTCCTAATAATACTCGAGGTACGATGTATGGTTGTATGGTAACGAAGAGGGAATCGAACCCTACTAATATTCGAGAACTAGGGAACCGAACCCTACTAATATTCAAGGAAAGAGGGTACGGAGCCCTAATAATACTCGAGGAATGAGGGTACCGAGCCCTAATAATACTCGAGGAAGGATGGTACCGAGCCCTAATAATACTTGTGGAATGTAGGGCGTAATGCTCTTTATAACGTAAGATATGAAAGAAAGTTAGTACAAAAGAAAGTATGAAAGTATGAATGAAAGAATATAAGTTTGTGTGTATTGTATAATGTATGATTAACTAGAACTCACACAGCGTAGCTGACTTTTAGTATGCACACAGGTGAGTAGGATGAGGCAGCTCTCTTGAGGGGACACGTGGCGTTGAATAAGAGACTGACATCGGAAGGCTCAGGGCGTGTTATGTTTTAATTACTTAGTTTTCGAAAGACAAGTTGGTTGTTTAAGACAAGTTTTGAATTGTTATGAAATGTTTTATTAAAGTTTTTATATTCCGCGAATGTTTTTAATTAACTCTGATATTAGAACTGCGTTTATGAGTAAATCCAACACGAAAGTAGGGCTACCGGTAACGGGGTCTTACAAGTTGGTATCAGAGCAAAGTTCGAGAGATTTAAGCATCCTACATGCTTAGACTCGAACAGAGAATGGGATTTAAGTAAAAAAAGAAACAAGATGCCAGTTCAAGAATGCCATGGGTCGCTCAAGCAAGCTTAGCAAAGGTATGATGTATGATTAAATGATGTATGATAATAGATAAAGAAAGGATATGTGATCGATAAGGATAGGATTAATTGATTATGTTGATTGACTAACTGTTTAAGTAGAATCAGCACAAATGGACTCATAAAAGGAAGTGTATAGGACACAGAAAGTAACGTGATCAGCTAATCACAGCTGGCCACTGTTATTACATGTTAGCCTTACTATCCTTGTACTAAATAGTTCCTTGAATGATGATGTTTGTGTTTTCCCTTTTATAATACGATGGCTGGAGCTGGAGACATTGTTGGAGCTGGAGGTCGCACTGGACGACGCGGCAGGCCTCGTCGTGTCCAGCAACCTTCGCTTGAGACAGCTTCCAACACCGGAGATGAGGGGAGCGCAGCTGGAGGAGGTCCGGTCAACAACGAAAGGGTTCAACTGGATCCCGCAATTCAAGCAGCTATTGTTCAAGCTGTAGCCACTGCTGTGAAGAATATTACTCCGGGAGGGTCTTCTGGAAGTCGGGAAGGGACTGCTGGAGGGGCACGAGGTGATGGTGTGAGAAATGAAGAAGAAGAGAGGGAGGCCTCGAGTGGAGTTAGGTCTGTGAAAGCCGGTGACAGGAAGAGATGCCGAGGCGGGTGCAACTATAATTCCTTCAAAGGATGGGACCCGCCGAAGCTGACTGGTTTGGGTGATGCCATCGCCACTCTTCAGTGGATAACCGCCATGGATAAAATTATCCGAATCAGCGAGTGTCGTCCTGACCAAGCTGTCGGTTATGCCACCGAATCGTTTAAAGATGAGGCAATGTATTGGTGGGAATCGATTGAGCAAAGGAGTCGAGAGGAAATCAAGACCATGAAGTGGGAGGATCTGAAGGAGTTAGTGATGAAGAGGTTCTGTGCTGATGCAGAAGTTGAAAGGGCGGAGATGAAGTTCCTGAGCTTGAAAGCTGGGACGTTGACACATCGTGAGTACACCACTGAGTTCAACCGGATGTCTAGTTGGTGCCCGATATGGTCAACACTGAGGCTAAGAGAATCAAGTGTTATGTGAGGGGATTGCCATAGAGAGTCCGCATGTTAGTCAGGACAAGTAAACCTGCAAATTTCGATTCTGTTGTCGAACTCGCAGAGATGGTCTATGCAGACCTGGCTGCGGATGATGTGGTGGTGGGAGACGAGAAGAAAGAGAAGAAATGGTTCGCTCCTGCTAAACGACCCGGTACCCAGATGTGGAACCCTAAGAACAAGCAGCTGAGAGTTTGGGAGAACAGGTCGTGCAAGTCTTGTGGCAAGGCACACAGTGGTGAGTGTAGGTGGGGAAAGGGTTAGGATACATGTCATAAATGTGGAAAGATGCATGCTGGAGAGTGTAGAGTTGGGTCGAATGTTTGCTACAAGTGTGGGAAGGCAGGTCATTATGCTCATGAGTGCAGTTCTAAGCCTGCATGCTACAAGTGTGGTAAGACAGGTCACTTTGCTAGGGAGTGTACCGAGGGTGAAGCTGGAGGGAGTGGGAAGAAGGATACTGAGCAAGATAGGCCAAGAACCAGAGCCTACATGCTGCCCCAGGAGCAAGCTAAGCAGATTCCAGATGTCGTCACAGGCACGTTTCTAGTAAACGGTATTTCCGCTTCAGTATTGTTTGATTCGGGCGCAAACAAAAGTTTCGTAGTCACACCATTTAGTAAACTAGCTAAAATGAAATGTTGCCGAGTGTCTGAAACTCCTATAGTAGAAACCGCTCGTGACACTTCGGTTAAAATAATGAAAATGGTTAAGGACTGTAAGATAGAATTGGAGGGACATGAGTTCCCTGTTACTTTGTATGTTATGACCTTAGGAGGGTTCGATGTGGTTTTGTGGATGGATTGGTTATCTGAGTACGAAGCTCAGATAGTGTGTAGGAGTAGGATAATAAGGTTAAATTCCTTGGATGGTAGTGCGGTGACGGTTTATGGTGATAAGGAAAGTTCTGGGCTTAATGTCATTTCGATGATAAAAGCCGAGGGTTTGCTAAGGCGAGGGTGTTGTGCCTGCCTGGCATATGTTGTCAACGCTACGGCCGAGACGAAAGAAATGAAAGATGTTCCTATCGTGCGCGACTACCCAGAAGTATTCCCAGAGGATCTTCCGGGGTTACCACCGGAGCGAGAGATAGAATTCCAGATAGACTTAGTACCGGGCGCCCAACCCGTCGCGAAAGCACCTTACCGTCTAGCACCGTCCGAAATGAAAGAATTGATGTCCCAAATGCAAGAACTCCTCGACAAAGGTTTCATAAGACCAAGTGTTTCCCCGTGGAGCGCACTAGTGTTGTTCGTGAACAAGAAGGATGGAAGTATGAGAATGTGCATAGACTATCGTGAGTTGAATAAGCTTACGGTAAAGAATAGATTTCCTTTGCAAAGGATTGATGATCTGTTTGACCAACTGCAAGGTTTAAGTTTGTTCTCACGAATAGATCTCAGATCAGGCTATCATCAGCTGAAGGTGAAGGAGGCAGACATCCCTAAGACAGTGTTCTGAACGCGGTATGGATACTACGAGTTCCTCGTAAGGTCATTAGGTCTAACAAATGCTCCTGCAGCATTTATGGACATGATGAATAGGGTGTGTCGGCCGATGTTGGATAAGTCGGTGTAGGATCCCTGGATGGATCTGCACGGGATATCTCAATCTACACAGGTGCGGAATCCCTGCGTAGGTCGTTACGAGCGTAGAACACAAATCAAACAAACACACGATACGAATAAACACACGTTATATTATAACCGAAACACGTGATATAATCACTGAATACAGACTCAATACTATCTGGTTCTCACGTCTCTCGACTCACACACGCTGTATACGATTACTTTCAACAACTCTTAAACAATCCGTGACCTATCTTATAAATATACGACAACTTCGCCTGATATGTTCAGGCGAAGTTGTTGCTAACTTCGCTTGACTAACAAGTTCGCCTGATAAGCGAACTTGTCAGTGACTTCGCTTAAACATAAACAAAACACAAATAACATTACAGACTGGATTACAGACACTAGACTATGAACTACTGACATTATGCACCAACAGTCGGTTATCGTCTTCATTGATGATATATTGATTTATTCAAAGAGCTAGTCTGACCATGCTGAGCATCTGAGAGAGGTATTAGAGACTCTGAAGAAAGAGAAGTTGTATGCTAAGTTTTCGAAGTGCGCGTTCTGGTTAAGAGAAGTGCAATTTTTAGGTCACGTGATTAATCCGGAAGGGATTACTGTGGACCCCGCTAAGATTGAAGCGATAATGAATTGGAAGACTCCGCAGAATCCGACTGGTATACGAAGCTTCCTAGGGTTAGCTGGCTACTATAGGAGATTCATCGAAGGTTTCTCCAAGATAGCCCCACCGCTGACAGGTATGACCCGAAAGTCGATAGTATTCAGTTGGGGAAAGTTTTAAGAAGAAGCCTTTGAGGAATTAAAGAAGAGACTCACGCAAGCTCCAATCCTTGCTCTACCCGATGGTGACGAGTATTTAGTTGTTTGTGCTGATGCCTCGCATCAAGGGCTAGGTTGCGTGTTGATGCAATGAGGGAAGGTGATAGCTTACGCGTCTAGACAGTTGAAAGTCAACGAGAGTACTTATCCGACGCATGATTTAGAGCTAGCGGCAGTAGTGCATGCCTTAAAGATATGGAGGCATTACCTGTATGGTACTAAGTGTACTATTTATACAGATCATAAGAGTTTAAAGTATTTTTTTGAGCAGAAGGAATTGAACATGAGGCAGAGAAGATGGTTAGAATTGATAAAGGATTACGACTGTGAGATCAAGTACTACCCCGGTAAAGCTAATGCGGTCGCCGACGCGCTAAGCCGTAAGAACGAGGAAGTCCTTGCAACAGTGAAGTCATACCAGCTGATTATGAACTCAAGTCTTTTTGAAGAGATTGTCAAGGTACAGTCAGAGGTGCTAGTAGATGAAGGATTAGTTAAGAAAGAAAGGATTTATGGCCAGCAAGACAAGTTAATGGAAAACACTCATGGTGTTAAGACTAGATTCGACCATATGTGGATTCCACGCCATGGAGATCTCAGAGGTCGAATCTTAGATGAGGCTCATAAGTCAAGATATTCGATTCATCCAGGAGCTACAAAGATGTATCAAGATTTGAAAAGAGACTGCTGGTGGCCTGGGATGAAGAATGATGTAGTGGATTATGTTAGTAAGTGCTTAACTTGCTTACAAGTCAAAGCCGAACATCAAAAGCCTTATGGGAAGATGCAACCGCTTGACATACCTGAGTGGAAATGGGAACACATCACCATGGATTTCATAACTAAGCTACCTCGTACAACTAAGCATCATAATACTATCTGGGTGATTGTGGACCGTTTGACCAAGAGTGCTCACTTTCTACCCATACGAGAGGCCATCTCGTCAGAAACGTTAGCAAGCTTGTTCATTAAAGAAGTTGTAACCAAGCATGGAGTACCGTTATCGATCATGTCTGATAGAGATATACGGTTTACTTCGAGGTTCTGGAAGAAATTCCATAAAGCTATGGGGACGAGGTTGAACATGAGTACGGCGTATCATCCTCAAACCGATTGATAGTCTGAAAGGATGATCCAAATCCTTGAGGATATGCTGCGTGCTTGTGTTTTAGATTTTGGTGGAAGTTGGGATGATCATCTGCACCTGGCAGAGTTCTCCTATAACAACAGTTACCATTCAAGTATTGGTATGCCACCGTTGGAGATGCTTTACGGTAGACGATGTAGAACCCCGGTGTGTTGGGGTGAGATTGGTCAGAAGGAAATGGGAAGCCTAGAAGTGGTTCAAGAAACGTCTTCAAGGTTCGATCAGATCAAAACAAGAATGAAAGCCGCTCAAGACAGACAGAAGTCGTATGCGGATAAGCGGCGACGACCGATTGAGTTTATATTTAGCGAATGTTTTTAATTAACTCTGATATTAGAACTGCGTTTATGAGTAAATCCAACACGAAAGTAGGGCTACCGGTAACGGGGCCTTACATGTGGGCACATGGCATGGGAAGGAAGAGACTGGCATCTCAAGGAAGATTGTTATGTTTTATGTTTAATATTTTTAAATGTGAAAGACAAGTTGTTGTTTAAGACAAGTTACGAATTATTATGTGATGTTTTTTGAAAGATTTAATCTTCCGCGAAAGTTTTATTTAACTCTGATGTCCAAAACTGTGTTTATGAGTAAATCCAACGTCCAATGTAAAGAATTAGGCTTTAAGGGGGGGTATTTATACTCACTTAAGTTCATGGTCCTAAAGCCCATCTTTCCTTTTTTTTTTTCGTTCATAATAAATTCCATCTAATTAACCTACTTTCCCTTTCATCCTACTTATTTAATTATTTCTCTATCAACTCAAGTAACTTGTCTATCATACGTACTTTCATGAAGGAATGGTGGATCACTAGCGCCTGGTGCAAAGGCTCTTTCATTCGCGTCTGTCTCTAGGGCTCTTAGCAGAAACAAAATATTAAATATTATTATTGTAATTTTGGGATGTTGCAAGTCTTCCCTCCTTAAAGAGGTTTCATCCCCAAAACCTAACTATCATCTAAACAAAGTAGGGTAAAACTTGTGCATCTCTTCCTTGACTTCCCATGTGGCATCTGATCCCTTGCGGTGCTTCCATATAAATTTCACTAAATGTATAACCCTATGACGAAGTTACTTCTCCTTGCGGTCAACTATGTCGATCGATTGCTCAACATAGTTTAACTGTTCATCAACCTCAATGTCCATCAATGGCACATGCGACGTGTCATCAGCCAGACATTTTCTCAGATGAGAAACATGGAAGGTTGAATGAATTCCTTCTAACTCATCTGGCAAATCCAGCTTATAAGCTCCCTCACCTACACGATCTATGATCTTAAACGGTCCAATGTATCTTGGACTCAGTTTTCCCCCACTTTCTAAAACAAATGATCCCTTTCCATGGTGAGACCTTGAACATCACGTTGTCACCAACGTTAAACTCAATCGTTCGTCGCCGCTTGTCGGCATACGACTTTTGGCGATCTTGAGCCGCTTTCATTCTCACCTTAATCTGATCAAACTTTGTAGAGGTTTCTTGAACTACTTCTAAGCTTCCTATCTCTTTCTGACAAATTTCTCCCTAACACACGGGAGTTCTACAACATCATCCATACAACATCTCGAACGGTGGCATTTTTATGCTTAAGTGGTAGCTGTTGTTATAAGAGAACTCTTCCAGATGCAGATGATCATTCCAAATCCCTCCAAAGTCTAATACACAAGCACGTATCATATCCTCAAGGGTTTGGATCATCCTTTCAGACTGTCTAGCAATTTGAGAATGATACGCCATACTGATGTTCAACCTCGTTCCCATAGCTTCATGGAATTTCGTCCAAAATCTTGAGGTAAAACGTGTGTCCCTTTCTGACACAATCGATAACGAAACTCCATGCTTAGTCACCACTTCCTTTATAAAAAGCTTGCTAACGTTTCTGATGAGATAGCCTCTCGTATAGGCAGAAAGTGAGCACTCTTGGTTAAACGGTCCACAATCACCCAGATGGTATCATGATGCTTAGTTGTACGAGGTAGCTTGGTTATGAAATCCATGGTGATGTCTAACATCCCGTTTTCTCGTTTCAGTTAATAAAATGAAAATATGAGTTATTATGAGTCGGGCTAGTATTGGGTTAAATGGATATCGGTTATGGACTTGGGTTATGAAGGAAAGAAGAGCACCGGAAAGGCGGCACAGGAAAAACGTATCCTAGGATGTCAGAGAATGTTCTGACATTCTGACCTAACCCTAATTCGTTAACGGCTATTTAACGAACAAGAGTTAATTCGTCAGGGTGATTCGTTAACGGAAGCTTAACGAACTAGTCTTAGTTCGTATCCAAATTCATTAAGGAAAAGATAACGAATTAACTGCAATTCGTTATGACCATTCGTTAAAAGGAGATAAAGAATTAGAAGGTTCAATTCATTACAGAGGGGTCATTCGCTATGCTGACCATTTTATTATAAAGGTTCAATTCGCTACGAAGTTCAATTCGTTAACCAGACCAAATGAATGGGGTCCAATTCGTTACAAGGACCAGTTCATTATAATAGTCAATTCGATATAAAGTAACAAATAGGTTCATTTGTTATGAACCCAATTCGTTAAGAAGTAGATAACGAACCAGAAGTTTGATAAAATTACAAAATGGTCCCTGGACTTAGAAAAGAATGATTTAATTACAAAATATCCCTTGAACTTTATTAATTTATAGAAGATACCTTAAAGGATTAAGAGGTTAACAATAAAATACTATTATGAAATCCTAATAAAATACTATTAACCTCAGCCATGGGCTCTGCCCCTTGGACCCCGCTAGGGGCTGCCGCCCCTAGAACCCCGATGCCAGGGGCACTGCCCCCGGACCCCCGTTCATCGAGGGTAATAATTAAACTAGAGACACAATATGGGTAGTGATAGTTAAATTGATACGTGTAATTGTTACACAGTTAGTCGTGCACAGCTCAAGAAAGAATAACCATAAACGGTGAACGTAACCGAGTTCAGGTGAGTTTCTAGCCCCACTTCCTTGTTATGTTTTCGGGGTTGTGTGCATACTCGACATGATAGTTAATGCACTTACCTTAAGTGGTAAGTGTATGCCTTGTATGATTTATGTATGATGATTGCTTGACGGTGCGTGAACGATATTCGGATATTGCATGTACCACCAGGTGGTAGTTAAAGTTATGATCACTATGTATGATGTATGAATTTGTATGTTATTTATGTATATCTTAAATGTGAAAGTAATCTTTTCGGTGTGTGAACGATCTTCGAATATTGCATGCGCTGCCAGGTGATGGTTTGATGATATGATTGTGTATAAGATGGATGGACGATGTGAGTACGTATGAAACTTACAAGAATACATATGATAAGGTATGGTATAATAATAGGAAGAAAGGGAGACAGGCCCTAATAATATCCGAGGATGGAGGGTACCAGACCCTAATAATATACGAGGATGGAGGGTACCGAACCCTAATAATATTCGAGGATGGAGGGTGACCTAACCCTAATAATATCAGAGGATGGAGGGTAACGGGAAATATCCGAGGATGGAGGGTGACCGGACCCTAATAATATCCGAGGTATGTAGGGGAAATACTCTTTATAATGTAAGATTAGTTATGAATATATATGAAAGAATGACGAGCAGGTTAAGTATGTAATGCGTACCTACGGGCACGTATATGTGTATGTAAAGTAAGTTATTTGTTTAACTATAACTCACTCAGCGTAGCTGACTTTTAGTATGTACGCAGGTGATTAGAATGAGGCAGCTCACTTGAGGGGAACACATGGCATGGAATTGAAGATATTGCCATCTCAAGGAAGTGTTATGTCATTCAAAAGAGAATGTTTTACGTTTAAACGATTTAAATGCTCGTTAAAACAAGAATTGATGGTTATGCAATATATTGGTTTGAATTTTTTTAAATATTCCGCGTAAAGTTTCAATTAACTCTGATATTTAGAACTATGTTAATGAGTAAATTCAACGTCCAATGTAGGGCACCGGTAACGAGGCCTTACATGATGTGTTCCCACTTCCATTTAGGTATCTCTAGCGGTTGCATTTTTCCATAAGGCTTCTGATGTTCAGCTTTGACTTGTAGGCAAGTTAAGCAATTACTAACACAGTCCACTACGTCATTTTTCATTCCTGGCCACCAGTAATATCTTTTCAAATCTTGGTACATCTTTGTAGTTCCTGGATGAATTGAGTATCTTGACTTATGAGCTTCATCTAAGATTCGACCTCTAAGATCCCCATGGCGTGGGATCCACATACGGTCAAACCTAGTCTTCACAACATGCGTGTTTCCTATCAACTCATCTTGTTGACCGGAAATCCTTTCTCTATTAGCCCTTCATCTACAAGCACTTCTAACTGCACTTTGATGATTTCTTCAAATAGGCTTGAGTTCATTATTAACTGGTATGACTTCACTGTTGCAATTACTTCCTCATTCTTGCGACTTAGCGCGTCGGCGACCACATTAGCTTTACTAGGATAGTATTTAATGTCGCAGTCATAATCCTTGATCAACTCCAACCATCTTCTCTGTCTCATGTTCAATTCCTTCTGCTCGAAGAAGTACTTTAAACTCTTATGATCTGTATAAATGGTACACTTAGTACCATACAAATAATGCCTCCATATCTTGAGAGCATGCACTACTGCTTCCAGCTCTAAATCATGTGTCGGATAAGTACTCTCATGGACTTTCAACTGTCTAGATGCGTAGGCGATCACTCTTCCTCATTCCATCAACACGCAACCTAACCCACGATGCGAAGCATCAGTACAAACAACAAAGTCCTCGTCACCATAGAGTAAAGCAAGGATTGGAGATTGCGTGAGTCTTCTCTTTAATTCCTCAAAAGCTTCATCTTGAAACTTACCCCAACTGAATACTATAGACTTTCGGGTCATACCGGTCAACGGTGCGGCTATCTTGGAAAAACCTTCGATGAATCTTCTATAGTAGCCAGCTAACCCTAACAAGCTTCGTATGTCATTCGGATTCTGTGGAGTCTTCCAATTTGTTATTGCCTCTATCTTATTTGGGTCCACGGTAATCCCTTCAGGATTTTTCACATACAAAGAACTGCACTTCTCGTAACCAGAACGCGCATTTTGAAAACTTAGCATACAACTTCTCTTTCTTCAGAGTCTCCAATACTTCTCTCAGATGCTCGGCGTGATCAGACTCGCTCTTTGAATGTATTTATATATCATCAATAAAGACGATTACCGACTTATCCAACATCGGCCGACACACCCTATTCATCATGTCCATCAATGTTGCGGGAGCATTCGTTAGACCGAACGACATCACGAGGAACTCGTAGTGTCTATACCGCGTCCGAAATGTTGTCTTAGGGATGTCTGCCTCTTTCACCTTCAGCTGATGATAGCCTGATCTGAGATCTATTCGTGAGAACCAACTTGAGCCTTGCAGTTGGTCAAACACATCATTAATCCTTGGCAAAGGATATCTATTCTTCACCGTAAGCTTGTTCAATTCGCGATAGTCTATGCACATTCTCATGCTTCCATTCTTCTTCTTCACGAACAACACTGGTGCACCCCACGGGGAAACACTTGGTCTAATAAAACCCTTGTCGATGAGTTTTTGCAGTTGAGACATCAATTCTTTCATCTCAGACGGCACTAGACGGTAAGGTGCTTTCGCGACAGGTTGGGCTCCTGGTACTAAATCTATCTGGAATTCTATCTCTCGCTCCGGTGGAAACCGCGGAGATCCTCAGGGAATACTTCTGGGTAGTCGCGCACGATAGGAACATCTTTCATTTCTTTTGTCTCGGCGGTAGTGTTGACAACATACGCCAGGTAGGCACCGCACCCTCGCCTTAACAAACCCTCGGCTTTTATCATCGAAATGACATTAAGCCCAAAACTTTCCTTATAACCATAAACCGTCACCGCACTACTATCCAAGGACATTAACCTTATTATTCTACTCTTACACACTATCTAAGCTTCATACTCAGACGACCAACCCATTCCTAAAACCACATCAAACCCTCCTAAGTTCATAACGTATAAGGTAACAGGGAACTCATGTCCCTCTAACTCTATCTTACAGTCTTGTCGGTCCCGTATTGATCACTCAAACTCACAATAAATGTCATAGCCCACACAATAAATGTGTCGACAAACAGGTTGATGACTTTGCTATTTAAGGAAAGAATAGATATTTGTTAACGACGGAATCACTAACAAACACTATCTGTTGCTTAAAGATTATTAAATGTAACAAACACAAACAATAACTCTAAAAATTTCCATTTATAGAAAGTTTCATACGAATGTAAATCAATTAGGGTTTCTTGTAAGGAATGTTTATCCGTACTAATCTTAGGACAGTCGTCACACTTACTCAGGAATATTCGTTAGGTCTGAAAAGTGTAAAGTGGCAAAATCCGTAGTAGGCGTGCCCTAAATTATTCTATTTATAGGCCTGCCACCACCTGACAGGTGTCATACCTTCTAGAAACCCTGATCATTAATACATATTCAGAACACAAAATATACTAAGTGTAAATCAGGTCTTCAGGTAGGCTTTGGAGCTTTTGTCTTCTTCGAGTGACCTGGTAACCTTGAAGTGTGCTGGAGAACAGTTTTCCGGGTAGACTTTACTTGGAGTATTTTCCTTTGAAAATACTCACCTTGCAGACTTCAATATTCCAGATCATAGCAAATTTTGCTTGGTATGATCCTACGAGCAAGCTATTCTTCATGAATCCCTTCAACTCTTTGTTATATAATAACTTATTAAGCAAACCAGAGTGTGCTAGTAGCACTATTGACTTTGCTGGTAGCACTGTAACTTGCTCGGAGTTGAACCTTGCTAGAGAAAGTCCTTAGAATATTTATTGAATAACTTTCTTTAAGCATGCTCGGACTACTGTTAATTGGTTTAGTCAAGAGTTTGCTATTAAGTAGACTATGCTTGACCTGAAGAATATCTTGCTAGACGAAGTAAACCCTACTCGGATTATCACTAAGGAATACTTCAAGAAGATAACTTTGCCCAGAAGAAAAAATACCTTGCTAGGCTTGAGTAAAAGCTTGCTCGGATGTCCAAGTGTGCCTGATGTCAATACTTAGCTGATTTCAGGGAGGTTGAGAAGATTCCAATCTTCCTTTAGTTCATTTTCTCATCCCAACAGTCTCCCCCTAGATTGGAACACCTCAGCTGTACCAAAACACCTCTAAGGTTACATACACTTAGTAAAAAATACAAATCAAATCAAAATCAAATTACATGTCAAGATTAACATATTACAAAGTGAGAATTCTGTCCAGTGGACATTACAAAGCAAGTTTAAACAGAAAATAGATTGTCTTCATTTTCTTGAGCATCCAACTACATTTCTTCAGTTTACTTTGATTGTACCAGCCTTTTCTTTTAAGAAAGAGATCTCCATGTGGTGTGGATGTTGAGTAGTCAGGTTCCATCTTAATATCTCCTCAAGGTCCTTCACATTAAAAGGTTCTAAGTCATTATCACTTGAGATTATGTAGCTCAAATTTCCATCACTATTCCTCAATAGGGACCCTCCACTACTGCTATCATATGAAATGTTGGCAATTTGTTCGGTTCTTCTGCCTTTTGGACTTGAAACATCATCCATTTTCCATTTAATGTTGCTACATTCCTTGACAACAGAGCAGGATTTTCTTGATGGACATGTAACAGTTGGTTTTATACTTTCTGAAATTGATTCATCAAGTCTTTTCCTTATGTTCAAAAATGGAAATCCCAACTCTGCGTGTTCCTTCAAATATATCAGTAGTTCAGATTGATGTGCACTAGCAGATCTTTGTCTTTTTCGATAATCAGATATATGCAGTGCAGCAATCATTGTCAACTGCTCTAGGTTGAACTTTCTGAAGTCAAATTTGGAGTAGATTTTCTCATATTCTCCATTTTCCATCATAACATTCAGATGTTCAGTCCTAGAATCATAAAATATCCCATTTGGCATAGAATTGCAGTTAACTGGAGAAATTTTGGCTTTTTCTTCAACTTTAACAGAAGATTCATCCATCTTCAAGTGTATCTGTTTTGGTTTCATTTGTGTATTCATTGTCCTTTTCCTCTTTTTTGTAATGTTCAGATTGGAGACAGAGGATTTTGACTTGTCACAAAATATCTTTACTTTGGATTTCCCAATCTTTAATAAATTAATCATCTTCTTGGATATTTACTTGTTCTTAACATCTAGAGATTGAGTAGTGGCCTTCCTTTGGTTTAACAGTTTTCCTTTTATTCTTTTAAAGTTGCTCAAAATCTCTTTCTTTGTCATGATTTTTACTGCACCAAAAGGAATCCCATATTTTACAAGAAACTTCGGTTTCCCACTATACTTGCACACTGAAGCACCACCACGAACGCTACCGCGCGTCCGCCTGCGGTGCGGTAAGGCACCACCCTGTTGTGCCAGCAGCCAACTCCGGCGTGTCAGCTTAGTTATCCTCATCAAGCCACTTACTTGATGTCTAGCTTCCCAACTGGTAGACGGTTCCTTTTCCTCTCATACCAGACCAACCCACTAAAATGCAAATAGGGATCAGAAATGTGGTCAATTTTCTGAATCGAGACCCGGCCCGGCTCGCGTCGTTCCAACAACCGGCGGGGAGCACCTCAGTATACGATCGCGTACAGTAACTGGGAGTCCTATTACACCTAAGGCCAACTTCAATTCACCTTTCCTTAATCAGTTACTTGCCTCCTTCTGCTACTAGTGATTCAATTCCAAAGATGGAGGAAGTGTGTTGGTGTTCTATATGACTGACATAAGACTCGACTTGTTAGATATTACGGAGGTTTAGTGAGCGCCATGCCGAATTTCTCTACCATTTTCTTCTTTTTCACTTTGGCCAATATGAGTTTACCTGGTACTAGCAGCTTTATCGGGGAATTTCTCATCTTAGTAGGAGCTTTCCAAAGAAATAATGTTTGAATTTCCATTTCTTCTTTTAACTCATCTTGCCTTCTCAGGTCTTCATTTACTAGCTCATTATTTTTAAGTGCTTTTCATCATTTAAGACTTGTGAAATTTTATTAATCACAATGTCTAGTTTTTATTTCACATATGTATCTGGTTCTTCCTCTTTAATCAGTTTGAGTAAAGATACTAGCACTTCATTTGGGATTTCTTCATCATTTAAACATTTTTAAATTACAGCTTGTGGGACATCCTTCTGATTTTCATTGTTCGAATCATCCCTTGTTTCTTCTTAACTTCAAACCGTTTCAACATTTCTCTTTATTTATCAAATTCCTTATCAGTCAACAGTTGATTTAGATATTCTCTGTCTTGTATCTCTGTCATTCTTTGCTCATAGATATTTTGAGCCTTTTTAACTCAGATTCATCAATGTCCAAGATCTTTTCATACACTCTTGTAGAATTAATGGTCTATGTCTTCTCAACTTCTAGAGCCATTGCTTTTCCCTTGAGCTTCTTTCTTTTACTATCTTGATATTTTTCTTCTTTTGAAAGATTTGCATTTTCATCACCTGAGACATTGTCATTATAATTTGACAGAAGTTTCAATGCATTCTCCCCCTGAATCAGTGAGTTCTCCCCCTATTTTGGTGCAGCTGAGGTCTTCTCAACCTCAGACATTAGGGTTTAAACTTTCTTTAAAGCTTTCTTCAGTTCTTCCTCAAATTCTGATAAATGGCTCTTGTAATAGTTTGAACTTCCTGAGATGTGATACATTTGGAATCTGTAGTGAAAGGATACACAAAGAAAATGTGTTAGTCAGATAAATATTCAAAATAAAAAATATTAGAAATCAAAGAGAATAAAAGATTAGAATGTTTCGATTCAAACCATCTCCTTGAACAGTATAGATACCTACACAAAACACAAAACATGTGAGTTTATATTGAAACAGAAACTCTTTATATATGCCGCATACAATTAATGAGACAAATAAATTGTCTGATGTGATGAAACTGACTAGTCATTAAAGTATAGGTATATTATTGGTTGAAAGAATAGTTTCTGAAACAGTACTTTTGATTCTTTCTTTTCTTTTACACGCCAGGTTTTCAAAGTATTTTGTCATTTTGTTCATAAATGCGTTCAACCATATAATTCAAGAATACAAAGTGTGCTAGAGAAGGACTCTTTTCACAAAGTGTACTCGGAAAGTATAGTTTTGAAATTACCAAGTATGTTGAGAAAAAACTTGAAGAATTCAAAGTGTGCTCGAAACATAAAGTGTGTCCGGAAAACAAAGGTTGCCCGAAAACACTTGTAATTTCAAAGAATCATATTCACAATCATGAACTATGCTAGATAAAAATATCAAAGTTTTCTTGAAAAAAGTATTCTCAGCATATTCAATCAACAATCACAAAGTTTGCTAGAAAGTTTGCTAGAAAGATCAGAAATCAATAAGGCTTTCTAGTAAACAGTGTAAACAAACATATCAAAAAGCTTTCTAGTAAACAGTTGTACTCCTAAACAAAATAGTAAAGTGTGCTAGACAGTACAAACGATATAAAAGCTTGCTAGAAATTTCATATTTTGCATCTAAAAATGCAAAGCTTGCTAGAAACAATTCAAATATCCTACAAAACAGTTAAGTGTGCTAGAATAACTTGAACTTGTTAAAGCTTGCTAGTAATAACATATTCAAATTCCAAGTATGCTCGAAGAAGTTAAACTTCAACTAAAAACAGTCAAGTCTACCCGAAAGTATATAAAACATCAAAGCATGCCCGAAATAGATAAACTTAGACAAACAACATCTAAGTTTTCTCAGAAAGGTTGAAAACATCAAACCTTACCCGAAAATACATATTCAAACTTTTTGAAGTTAAAATGCAACACGTTTTGAATTAAACCAAATATCAAACATATATATCATTAAAAATCATTGTTTAAGAGAAAATGGTGCATTTAAAGCTCAAATTCCAATTATAATTCCTTTCTAATTATTTTCTACCCTTTTCTGAAAAAGATCTCAATCATGGGATCATATTGACTAAGTTGCCTCTCAATACTTCATTCTCAGCATTACTATGACAGTTTAGACAGGTTAACAGCATGTCTAGACTTAGCATGAGTTTCATTTCTTTGGTGATATGATTAAGTTTCAATTAAGATGCATAATACTAAATGGACAACACATATTGCATTCTGATGCTCCATATCTATTCTCAAGGCTTATTTGGCTTTCTCCAGATCATCCCGAATTGACTCTGACCCCCGGATATATAGTCAAAACTTTTAATGACAGAACAATTTAAATATTTAGATATTTCTTTTCAAGTTTTACAAACATATGTGAGGTTGAACGTTGGACTTATAGGCCACACTAGTTGGACTTACATGCCTTTTAGTCGGAATGTTTAAAGGACTTATATTATTGCATCCACCCCTGTAGTTCTATAATTAACCCTCATGTTTGCATTTTTCTTTATTAAAATTTGTGAACACTTATCAACTTTTGGTTAACTAAATATTTGAAATAATGTAGTTCACATTTGTTCTTTGTCATTCTTAAATAAGATTTTTCCTTTTGGTGACCAAATACCAACGGGCTCGTGTATGACTGGATATTCACTTTTCTGCCTATCATTCGTAAAGAACATGCAGAGACGACAATGTAACTCCACATTAAGCTTAGCAATTTCTTTATGTTTATATCACCTTAGATTATACACATCATGGAAAAGCAACCATACATGTCAATGCAGGGGCGTAGCTTTAGTTGGGCCAAGGGTGGCCCCGGCCCCCTCTGTTTTTTCCCTCGGTAGTGTAAAGTTATCTTTTTTCGGCCGAAATTTTTATACTTTTTGTAAATTTAACTGTTTTCGACCGAAATTTTGAGCCCCGCCCCCTAGGTTTTTTGCGTGTAGTGTAAATTTATCTAATTTTTTCCCGAAAACTTTTACACATAGTGTAAATTTATCCATTTCCGATCGAAATTTTGAGCCCGGCCTTATTTTTTTCGCTCGGTAGTGTAAATTTATCCTTTTCCAACCAAATTTTTTTATACATGGTATAAATTCACCCGTTTCCGACCGAAATTTTGAGCCCACCCCCTCTTGTTTATGAATGTTTTTATACATATTGAGTCCGGCCCCTTTGACGTGCATGTCCAAGCTTCGCCACTGTGTCAATGACTGTACTAAGTGTCTTTTTAGCCTATTAAATCCATATGATTGGCCAAGTAGTCAATGTACTATCATTTCCCAATTTAGAAAACACAATTTTGTAAAACTCAGTCACCCCAAATACTCTTAGTTTTCAGGTAAATGGCTATCCTGTATATCCACAAGGGGTTAACAGGACCAAACACATATGAGAATACATGTCCTTTCAACTTAGAGTAGTTGACATAATTTTAAGTGAAAGAATCAGAAAAATCACATCATAGTTGCCCTAAATGCTTTCAGTTTTTTGGTAAATGGCTATCATGTTAATCTATAATTAGATGACATGACCTAACATATACAATTATATGTCCTTCCAACTTGAGCAAATGACATAGTTTTAAACAAAAATGAGTAGTTTTAAATTATAAACATCTTTTGAGATCTCTTCATTCTAGAAACCTTTTAAGCTCCTATAAAGCTTTGAACTGAATTATTTTATCATATTTCTGTACCATTATTCAACTTGCTCTGTTTAGTCAAAAATAGTTGGACACATACAGAAAGTGACATATTCAAATCACAATCATGAATGACATCATTAAAACAAGCAGGCATAGCACAATACAGACTAGCAAATCCTAATACCATCATCAAATCAGATCAAACACATACAAAACATCATCTAGATATCAGGTAAGCACACATGCATAATAGTCAATTAAAACAATTATCCTGATATCACACAAATTCACTTATCATTATCCTAAGCATCAAAAGTACTTAAGTTATGCAAATAATCATTTAAGAACACATCAGTGATCAACAAACATTAACCTATTCAATCACAAGCATTCTCAAAGATTCTTTAGTAAGATAGTCAATTAGCACAGTAAGAACACATATCAAACAAACATTCATCAAGACTTTGAAAGGATAGTCAGTTTGCACAATCAAGCACACATCATTAATCAGACTTCATTAGAGTTGATCATTCCCATGGCTTTCAGAAGAAAGTTGAACCTGGTTCTATCAAGTGGTTTTGTGAATAGGTCAGCCAAATTATCACTTGTGTCAACTCTTTGAACTTCAATTAGACCTTTTTCACTACAATCCCTAATAAAATGATGTTTGATTTCAATGTGCATAGTATCGGAATGTTGTATAGGATTCTTAACAATAAAAGATGCAGTTGTGTTATCAATGTAAATAGGGGTGTTTAAGTAATTCAGACCATAATCCAGCATCTGATTCTGAATCTAGAGGACTTGTGCACAGCAGGCAGACACAACAATATACTCAGCTTCTGCAGTTGTGATTGACACTGTGGTTTGTTTCTTGCACTGCCATGACACCAATCTGTCACCCAGAAATTGACAACCTCCTGAGGTGGACTTTATGCTCATAATGCACCCATCATAGTCACTATCTGTGTAGGTAGTAAGATCAAAGGACTGGTTCTTTGGGTACCAAATTCCCAGATCTGGTCTTCCCTTCAAATATCTAAAGATCCTCTTGACTGCATTCATATGAGAAGGACTTGACTGGAATCTTGCACAAGCACATACAGCAAACATGATATCTGGCCTTAAAGCAGTCAGATACGTTAGAGATCCAATTTTTGCTTTATATTCATGTTCATCCACTAGCTCCCCCTTTTCATCTGCATCTTTTCTTTTGTACTCATAGAAGTTTATGTTGTTTAAGATCATTGCACTTGAATTTGTATAATATGTCATGCACATAGTTAGACAGGTAGATGAAAATCCCATCAGTTTTCTGTTGAACTTGCAGTCCAAGAAAGAAGTTCATTTCTCCCATTGAGCTCATACTGTACTTGGATATCATTACCTCTTCAAACTCCATACACATCATTTCATTGGTTGACCCAAAAATGATATCATCAACATAGACTTACAACAAAAGCAAATCTCTTCCTTTCTTCTTGTAAAAGAGGGTCTTGTCAATAGCTCCCCTTTGGAAACCATTTTCAAGTAGATGATTTGATAACTCATCATACCAAGCTCTTGGAGCTTGATGAAGTCCATACAAAGCATTGTTTAACTTATACACTTTGTTAGGACAATCAGGGTCCTCAAATCCTGGTGGTTGAGTCACATACACCTCCTCTTCTATTTTTCCATTCAGGAAAGCAGATTTGACATCAAGTTGGAATATCCTTATATTCTTTAAGGCAGCATAAGCTAAGAATATTCTTATTGGTTAAAGTCTTGCAACTGGTGCAAAGACTTCCTCAAAGTCAATCCCTTCTTCTTTTAGGCATCCCAAAGAAACAAGTCTTGCTATGTTCTTAATTACAATCCCTCTCTCATCCCTTTTGTTCCCGAACACCCATTTGGTTCCAATAGCATATATGTTTCTTAGCTTGTCTACAAGTTCCCACACTTGCAAATCTTTGAACTGAGCCAACTCCTCTTACATAGCTTCTACTCAGCTGTTGTCCTTCAATGCTTGAACAATGTTCTTAGGTTCTATTTGGGATAGAAAGCAGGAGTACAAACAAATGTTTTGCAGATTCAGATGCACTTCTTGCTACTCTTTCATAAATATTTCCTATGATATTTTCAGGAGGATGATTCTTTTCAACATAAGAGGATTGAACAATCACATCAGTGGATTCATTAGAATCAAGATTTGTGTCATTAAGATCATGTTCATCAATGATTAAATCAGTTGTTGCATCATGAAACTCTGGTGCTTCTTCATTGTTCTGTTGAGAGGTAGATGCACCATTGTTTCCAAAATTCAGATTTGAAACAAGTCCTCAAATCTTTCATTTCTCCTAGCTTTTTCATTTTCACCTTGATTGTTAGGATCTACTTCATTCAAAACATGATCATCTTGATTTTCTTGATTATCTTGACTTACTTGATCTTGATCATGTTTTTGAACTTGAACTGGAGCTTATTCCTTTTCAACAGTTGAAGGGTGTCTAATGAAGTTGTATTCAAGCCTTTTTCCAGCAACTTTTGACCATACTTTGTCCAAGTCAAGTGTCTTTGAAGTTTCCTCTACATTCACACTAGTTTTATACATAGCTTCATCATAGTCCTCAGGATAAATCTTGAAGGACTTGATAAGCTTTTCAAGATCAAACAACCATGCAGCACCATCATCTGAATTGAATTGATTTTCTTTGAAAACAATATCAGAAGATTCAATCACACTCAAATGATCTTTCACATATACTCTGTAAGCTTTTGAGTGTGTTGAGTAACCAACAAAGAAGCAATCCAATGATTTAGCTTGAAACTTGTTTAAGTAATCCTTGGTGTTCAAAAGTGAACATTTGCATCCAAATGGCTTGAGAAACTTGATGTAGGGCTTTCTTTTAAACAAAATCTCATATGGAGTCTTGTCTTGACTTTTGTTGAGAAGTACTTTGTTCTGAACATAGCAGGCTTTATTGATTGCTTCTGCCCAAAAAGTAACAGGTAGAAAAACATTTGCTAGCATGGTTCTTGCAGCTTCTATGAGTGTTCTATTCCTTCTTTCTACAACACCATTTTGTTCAGGAGTTCTAGGAGAAGAGAATTGTTGTAAAATTCCTTTAGCAATGCAGAACTCTTCCATTAATACATTTTTGAACTCAGTACCATTGTCACTTCTCATGATCTTTACCCTTGTATCCAGTTGATTCTCAACCCTTGTCACACAACTTTTAATCAACTCAGCAGCCACATCTTTGGTACTTAGGAAATAAACCCAAGTGTATCTTGAGAAATCATCAATTATCACAAGACAGTATCTCTTCTCGCCTATGCTTGGAACACTCACAGGGCCAAAAAGATCCATGTGAAGCATCTCAAGCACTTAATCAATTGTATTAATGAGTTTTATCTTGTGTGAAGACTTGTGTTGCTTCTTCTAGCATGAGATGAAATTGTCATCTAACTTGAACTCTCTTGTAGGTAGACCAATTACATGCTCACCCTTCACCAATATGTTCAAGTTCTTAAGGTTAACATGACACATTTTTCTATGCCACATTTTGATTCATTTTCAGTGGCTTTATAAACAAAACACGTACCTCCTCTGGAAACAGCTTCTTTCATGTTCAGTTCATACAAATTGCCATTACTTGGTGCCATCATCATAATCATGTCAGGTGGAATTACAAATTCAGGTTTGAGGATGAAACAGTGTGAATCATCAAATCCCACCTTATAACCCTTATCGCACATCTGGGATATGCTTAAGAGGTTATATTGTAATCCTTGTACATAAAAAACATTGTCAAATGACACCTTGCCATTGGTTAGAATCCCTTTTCCAACAATTTTACCACCATTCTCATCACTACCGAAAGCTACTGGACCCTCAAATTTCTCTTCATAGTTAACAAGTGACCTTTTGTCCCAAGTCATGTGCCTAGAACATCCACTATCCATGTACCATACTTCATTCAATTGAGTAGACTGTTCCTGCACAAATCAAAGAGAATGATTAGTTGGAAGGTGAAGTGCAAGCTGAATCAACTTACAAATCATCAGTTTCAATAACAATAGTTGCATTGGATGTGAAAGAGATAGGCTTGGGATCTTCATAAACAGTTTCACAGTCCTCAGATTGATCAGTTTCATAGTCACTGTCAGTTGGGCTTGGAGTCTTCACAGAAGGAATTATGCTTTTGCAGTCTTGCACCACATAATCCTCTTCACAAGTAAAATCTCTCACATCAAATCTCTTTGTTTCTAGAACTTCACATTTTGGTTTCCACTGAAATCTGTGAGGCTCAACCCCAATTTTCATGAGAAACTTCTCATCACCATTTAATTCTTTTGGTTTCTTTCTTGAGAAGGCATCCCTTTTTCCTTTCTTCCCATTGTTTGGTTATATTTGAGAATCATCAGATATAACTGATCTTGAGTCCTGATTTGGAACAATTCTCAATGGCTGTATGTTTCTTTTCATAGCAGATTCAGGTTTGATATGAAGATTTTTTCTTTCGACTTGTTCAGTCACACTCTTCTTTGGTTTAACTACACCTTTCCCATCATTATTTAAACATTCAACATCCTTTGGTTCAACCTTGTTCTCTTTCACCTGTTCACACACCTTTCCTTTTCCTAAATATTCATCATATTTCTGTTTGTAGAAAACAAAATCTTGACCAAATTTTGTTTCATCTGGAACATGGAATGGTTTGAAAGTGAACCTCTCATGACAAGAATTAGTGTGGTAACCATATTCATCACATTTCTTACACCAAACTTTTCCTTTGAGACTTTCATGAACATTTTCCTTTTTGAATCTCTCACTTGGTCTGGGTGGTTCAATTCCAAATCTTTTCTTTTTCTTGAGACCAACAAAATCAATTGAGAAATGCACAAACTCTTCAATTTTTATGTCCTTTCTTTCAATCTTGATTTTCATAAAGATTATTTTCTGTAAGTTCATAGGCTCTTCATCCAAGTTTCCCTTGGGTCTTGATTGTCTTTTCTCATATTCTTCCATGGTTTCAACCTCTCCAATGTCAAATAATTCTTGACTTGAGAAGACAGGGTATACTGGAATAAACTGATCACTTTCAAATGTTTCTATAAGCTTCTTCTTGTTGTTGTTCTTGATTTTTCTCAATACTTCTCTACTTGGTGGCCTTACAAGATTGTAAGTCACCTTTGTTCTTGTAGACCCTTCACATATGTCAAATGACACATATTCTCTTCTCATCTTCTCATTCAGTCTCTTCATTTTTGTGTAGTAGGAGGCAATAATGGAAGTTGATCAATTGAGTCAGGCTTCTTCATCCTTCTGTTTCTTTCTACAGCTTGGATTTCTTCATTTGAAACTTGATCACTTGAGTCACTTAAATAATCGTTGTCCAAATCATCTTCATTGAAGTCATCCTCAGAAACTTGCACACCAATTGACTTTTCATCCTTCTCATCTTCTTTCAAAACAAATTCTCCTTGTTCATCAACAATAATCATTTCATAATATTCAATGAAATCTTCCTTGTCTTTGAACACATCTCGGAATTGGTTGAGATAAGCCTCTCTATTCTCCTTGTCAACTTTAAGAGAATAGCTACTGTTAAATGGTAGAGGAACAACTTTGTATTTGTCTTCTTCTATAACTTTGTTCAAAATACCACATATGTTTCCAGTGGAAACTAGATTCTTCAGAAACTCAACTTCAACTTGCAATGTGGTATTTCTCACATTTTCTTCAATAACCATCTTCTTTATTCCTTCAATCTCAGCCACATACCTTGACTGAGTCATGTAGCTGTTCATGCAATCTTCTTCAAGGTTCTTGATATTTTCTTCATAACTCACATCACTAGCTTGATATACATCAATCATGCTCTATTTTCTGAAGAATTTACTCTCCAACTTGCCTACTTTCACAATCAATGCATTAATTGTTTCAATTAATTCAGTTGTGGAGTTTGGATGTACCTAAGAAGAAGAAGATCCAACTTAATTTTCAATTTTTGCCATGAAAGCAACATTGGCCTTGGTTATGTATTTTGCATGATCACTCCAATCAAAACCACCTTCTTGTTGAGCAACAGGTGCTACATTCCCTTGATTTCTTGGCTGGTTTTGGTTGTTTCTGTTGTTGTTGTTGTTTGGAGCATTTTGAGGGTTTTGGTTTGTGTTTCTCTGGTAGTTTTGGTTCTGAGGTACTACCTGCTGATTGTTCATTTGAGGTTGCTGGTAGTTGTTAAAATTGAGGTTGTTGTTAAAGTTGTTGTAGTTGGTATTTCTTGACTGGTTCTGATGATACTGGTTCTGATTTCTTGTTAGGTGGTTCTGATACTGATTCCCATGAAAAATTCTTGGGTGATTGCACTCTCTAGCAAAGTGCCCAGGTTGTTGGCAGTTATAACAGATGGCCTTAGACTTATCAAACCCAATTCTTTCATTAGGCTCAGATTGAAGAGATCTACCAGTCCTATTATATAGCCTTTTGCTTCTAAGAGCCAGCATTGCAGCTTGCCATTTCAAGTCCATATCTTCAAGATTATCTGCATCAGTCTGTTCTAAATCATCTTGAACAATGCTAGTGTGAACCATATTCTTTGCCAAAAAAGCCTTGTAGGAGTCTGTGAACATTGAAAACAATGCTTGAGTTTCACTTCCTTGACCACCATTTCCTCCAGCATAAGGAAAATGTCCACTAGCTATGGAGGTTGAATCATTATTATCAATGAGTTGGACATTGAACCTTGATTGGCTTCCTTGGTTACTTGAACTACCACCAACAAATGCCTTTAGTGCATCACTACCAAGTTCAGTAGGTTCTTCAATGATAGGTATTTGCTGTTTGTTTTTGGTGGTTAAGTTTCCCATAGCAGAAATGAGTGCGTTTGTGTTTCTCACTTGGAAACATGGTCTTTCTTCCTTTATCATCTCATTCTCTATCATTTCTATTTCAGCAGCTTAGAGGAAACATATTACGTCATCAAGCTTGAGTTCTTCAAAATCTGGTTTCTGAATGATGAACTTGTTTACTCTATACCACTCTTTTGGTAATGATGACAACAGTTTTGAGTTCAAGTCGGAATCAGTCATCACATAGTCTGTTGTTCTGAGTTCATACACTATTGCCAGATATCTTTCAAGAATTGATTTCAGCCTTTCATCTTCTTTGTATTTTAATCTTTCAAGTTGTTGCTTGAGCCTTGCCTTTTTGATTTTCTTCATCTCAGAATTCCCTAAAAGCATTTCAAGAATTGCATCATACATAGCCTTGGCAGTGGTATGATATACAACCTTGGTAAGAATTTCCCAAGACAGACCCAACTTGATCATTGAAAGAGCTCGATCATCCACTTACCTCATCCTATCACCAACGGCTTTGTTTGCATTTTCTCATGTTTCTGGTACATATGGTCCATTCTTGATGGAATTCCACATGTCCACGTCATTGTAACACACTGCAACCTCAAACAAAACTTTCCACTTAACATAGTTTTTCCTGTCCAGAGAGCCTAGGAATTTTGTTAGTGGAGACCTCATGCTCCTCGAAAACGGGCATTTTTGTAAAATGATTTTAATGTAAAACTGAAGAAAAGTCAAACAGAGAAAAAAATCGAATTTGAAAAACAATCAGATCTGAGAGAACTTTTCAGATCTGATGTATCTGGTTCAATTGGAGCAAGATCTAATAATAAAAATTCAAACTTTAAGTAAAACAAGTGAAAGAAGACACCTAATACTGCATATCTGGAAGAATGAAGAGAAATAAGAGTTGCTGACGTCAGGATTCAATGGAACGTACTCAACTCACGACATTCTTCATCTTCATATAATCAACAATAAGCAACGATTCTTCACCCAGACAGCAACAAATTAGCTCTGATACCACTTGTTGGTCCCGTATTGATCACTCAAACTCACAATAAATGTCACAACCCACACAATAAATGTGTCGAAAAGAAGGTTGATGACTTTGCTATTTAAGGTAAGAATAGATATTTGTTAACGGCAGAATCACTAACAAACACTATATATTGCTTAAAGATTATTAAATATAACAAACAGAAACAATAACAAGATTTCCATTTATTGAAAGTTTCATACAAATGTAAATCAATTAGGGTTTCTTGTAAGGAATGTTTATCAGTTATAATCTTAGGACAGCCGTCACACTTACTCAGGAATATTCGTTAGGTTTGAAAAGTGTAAAGTGGAAAAATCCGTGGTAGGCGTGCCCTAAATTATTCTATTTATAGGCCTGCCACCACCTGAAAGTTGTCATTCCTTCTAGAAACCCTAATCATTAATACATATTCAGAAATCATAATACAAAATATACTAAATGTAAAACAGGTCTTCGGGTAGACTTTGGAGCCTTTGTCTTCTTCGAGTAGACCTGGTAACTTTGAAGTGTGCTGGAGAACAGTTCTCTGCGTAGACTTTACTTGGAGTATTTTCCTTTGAAATACTCACCTAGCAGACTTCAATATTCCTGATCATAGCAAACTTTGCTTGGTATGATCCTATGAGCAAATAATTTTTCATGAATCCCTTTAACTCTTTGCTATATAATAACTTATTAATCAAACCAGAGTGTGCTAGTAGCACTGTTGACTTTGCTGGTAGCACTGTAGCTGGCTCGGAGTTGAACCTTGCTAGAGAAAGTCCTTAGAATATTTCTTGAATAACTTTCCTCAAGCATGCTCGGACTACTTTTAATTAATCAAACCTTGCTAGATCTTCCAAATTACTTGGCTTTAATAGCTTGGTTTAGTCAAGAGTTGGCTAGTAAGCAGACTATGCTTGACCTGTAGAATACCTTGCTAGACGAAGTGAACCCTACTCGGATTAACACTGAGGTATACTTTAAGAAGATAACTCTGCCCGGAAGGCAAAATACCTTACTAGGCTTGGGTTAAAGTTTTCTCTGATGTCCAAGTGTGCCCGATGTCAATACTTAGCCGATTTCAGGGAGGTTGAGAAAATTCCAATCTTCCTTTAGTTCCTTTTCTCATCCCAACAAGTCTTTAACCATTTTCATTATTTTAACCGAAGTGTCACTAGCGCTTTCTACTATGAAGGTTTCAGACACTCGGCAATATTTCATTTTGGCTAATTACTAAATGGCGTGGCTACAAAACTTTTGTCCGCACCTGAATCAAATAATACCGAAGCAGAAATATCGTTTACTAGAAACGTACCTGTCATGACATCTGGGATCTGCTTGGCTTGTTCTTGGGTCAGCATGTAGGCTCTGGTCCTTGTCCTAGCTTGTTCAATATCCTTCTTCCCACTTCCTCCAACTTCACTCTCGGTGCACTCCCTTGCAAGATGGCCTGTCTTACCGCACTTGTAACATGCGGGCTTTGAGTTACACTCATGAGCATAATGGCCTGCTTTCCCACTCTTATAACAGAAATTCGATCCAACTCTGCACTCTCCGGCATGCATCTTCCCGCACTTATGACACGTATCAGAACCAGTACCCCACCTACACTCTCCACCGTGCATCTTACCACAAGTTTTACAAGACTTCCTCTCCCACATTTTCTGTTTCTTGTCCTTGTGGTTCCACAATTGAGTACTGGGTTGTTTAACAGGAGTGACTGTAACGATTCCGGCAAATTCAGGTATACCCTAGCCGGAATATACTATTTACGTGTTATTCAATACTGAATATATGAATTATAATGTGTTTATACGAGTATATAAGATTCACAGTACGAATTATACTCGAATATACAGCTAGTCGTATTGAAATTACGATTAATCGATGAACGATTACTGAAACCCGAACGAATCGGGGATTACATTTTAGACAAAATATATAATGTTTGGTGATGTGTACGAAGTATTAAAGCTTCGTGATAAGTGAATTATAGCACAGAAAAAGGATTTCGATTTATTAGTACGTCGGTACGATAAACGAAACCTTTAACATCAAACCAAGCAAGAGACGATCGATCAAGCCGAAAAAGATGCACAATTACCGACAATATGATGTGTTAAGTCAATAAATGTCATGGTTTAAGTTTTTTAAAGTTTTTAAATCGGTTTTATATAAATTTTATTTTTAAGCCGAAAAACGACCGTTTTAGCCTCGTTTTAAGCCGAATTAAGTGTTTAACCGAAAAACGAACTGAACCAGATTATCCACAACATTATCCGGATTACACAATCCAAATGTGTGGCCAGGGTTTGAGATGTGGGCCCCCCCCCCACACATACATGGACCGATCGGTCCATGGGTCACACACACACACACTTCATTTTCTTTTTCTATCATCCTAACTCCACAATTCTCTCCACACTCCTCAACATTCATCCAACCTCCTTTGATTTATACCAAGAAACCGAGGTAAATATCGGATTATAGTCGTGTTCATCGTCTTTTCTCGAGTCATTTATAAGAAAATGAGGTTTCAAGTGAAAAATGGGTGAAAACCCGAGATGAAACCGATTCTTGCATGATCAAGTGATGTGTACAAGTTATACAAGGGATCTTGGTCCAAGAAAGGAGTTAAAAGAATCAAAAACGAATTTTTACGGTTAAAATCTTTGTTTTGATGTCTTAACCGAAACCATGAAAGAAATGGCTTGATTGTGGGTATAACTTGCTTGGTGTGGTGTTGTTGTGCTTGTAGGTGTTATATCTAGTTGCTGGCAAAGGCTAGAAAACAAGATCTTTGCGATCTAAAGCTAGAAACACAAGGTAGTTCGGTTTTTCGTATGATTTGTGTGATTTGGACATATTGTGGTAGACTTAGAGTTGGGTCATGAAATTTCACAGAGATGATCTACACATGAAAATATGAGATCTGTGAAATTTTGGTAATTTTTGGATAAAGGATGAATATTTGGTGAATTTAATGCTCGGTTTTGGCTAAAAATGGTGAAAAATAGCTAAACATCATGAAAAATTCTGGAAAAATTCAGATAAGCTTTTTATAACATATACAAGTCACACACAAAATTTCAGGTCAATTGGAGAATTCTAAGTAGGCTTTTCGGTAAAACGAGTTCTAGGGTTTTCTAGCTCGGTTTTGGTGAAAATGGCATGAAAAATGAGTTTTTGGTTCTGTAAAAATTACTGGGAACTATGTGGATGGCAGGAGTCATCCCAGAAAAATTTGGGATTTTTCTAAGGTGGTTTGGTATTTTCGGCATATTTGGTGTTTAAATGACGTTTAAAAATAGATAAATAAATGTTAAATATAAAAATTAATTCTGAAAATATTTTTATAAAATTCCTTACTGTCAAAAACTGATTTGTGCAAAATTTCAAGATCCGAGACTAAACGGATATTTATTTGTGCTAAATGGAACTTAAAAACAAACTTTTAAAGCTTAAAACGTGTAAACCGGCAAAGTTCGCCTAAGCGAGCTGACTGGTGTATAAAAACCTTAAAAATGGACTAATTTCATGAAACTGAGTTAATCAAGTAAAAATAAATCATCCGAAAATAATTCGGATGATTTGGGTAATTTTACCCGATTTAGTCGTTTCCGGTATATTAAAGACGGAAACGGGCCCCGCGGCCAAACGGGGTGTCTAAACCGAGCTCTAATTTCACCACTTTAATTAAAATATCAATAACAACTATTTTCGGGTCGTATGTGGCCAAACTCATTTTTGAAAACATAAAGACGAATAACCGTGCTAGGCACGCAAAACGAGAAAACAAACTAATGGTAGTTTTGACTAAAGAACTCTAAGTGATATCACAATCTAAGTCCTGAGAAGTGTATCGGGGTTAACATTGCCCCCGGATCGTGTACGGTACTGGGTTAACAGTGTCTCCGGACGTACCGGTTAACACGAATTTAAGTTATATTAATAGAAATTGTGTAGTAACGACTTAGGGATCGTATTACAGATCCGGACAGGTAGCAGTGCACAGTATTACATCTCTGCTCACCAAAAAAGGTGAGTTTTCACGAGCCCCTTTTTACTGAACTGTTTTAAATATTTTCCCGGGGCGGAAAGCATGTTTATATCAAAATGTTTAAGTACATGCCGATCGCATGGAAATGAATGTATTTATATATGTTTTATTGTACGGGAATCGTACGGAAATGTACTAAGATGGTAATTGTCTGAGTTGCTAACATTGTAAGGCCCCGCAACACGAGTGATTAGCTAAAAGCCGGTAGAGTGTGAATAGTACTATTGGTCTGACAAACCCAACTGGTCCGGCATGGATTTGCTGATGTTTCCCAGCCAGTTGCACATGTCTATTTTGGGTGTTATATACATTTTGCTATGTAATGTTAGACATAGCGGTTTGGGGCAGTTCCGTGGACGGGGGATATGTCACGGGTCCGTGGGCGGGGGATATGCCACGGGGATTGTGTGTGATAGTCAGAGGTTTCACTTGTGGGCTCAGCATAATTACATCGCTAATATATGATTTATTATAATAAATTGTCAATGTTTATTTAATTCAGTGAAACTCAACAACTATTCGTAGTTGACCCGTTTTCTTTACATGCTTTCTAGGTACACCCAAATTGGAATGAGTGATACGTGCTTGATGATGTGTGCTATTTTGTGGAAGATTAAGGATCTATATTTTGCATTAAATATGTTAATGTACTATCGGTAAAACTTATGTGATAACACCTAGATGGTAACGAAACTCGGAACAATGTAATTCATTTCAATTAATGTAGTGGTGTTTTCTTTATAAACAATGTTGTTGATATCAGATGTGTCTGTTGCATCCCGTGTACGTTTCCGCTGCGGTTACGGGGTGTTACAGAACTTGGTATCAGAGCCATTGGTTATAAAGAATTAGGATGTCTTTAAAAGATACCTAAAATATAACCAATAGCTCAAGTGTTATAGGATCTGAATATCAACTAATAAAGTATTGTGACGAGGTCTGGATGAACTTGGATGGACAAGTGAGTTATTATGGTCCGGAACATAATAACAGACTTGTCCGCACGAGGGAATTCAGGGGAAGTCACGGGGGACTTTAATAGGTAAAATCGGCAACATATGTGTAAGTATATGATAATATTTTATGTGACAAGGTGGTATAAATGTGTGTATATTAATTTAATTAGGATTTACATTATGAAAAGGACTATATGTTTGCTAACTTGTGTACAGCTAAGCATGTCAAGATCACGAAGTTTATCTGTAGAGGAGGACCCGGAGGAGGCCAGTTCCGGGGACTCTAGGAGTGTACGCTTAGCTTCCAGCACCGAGCCTTCTGAGACTAGCCTTAGGAGTGCTAGCTTGTCCTCCCCTGCTAGGGTTACCAGGTCTCCCACCCCACCCGCACCTCAGGTCACCCTCACCCCTCCCAGACCCGGTCCCCGCCTCACGGCGCGGATCAGTGTCCCGTATGTTCCACCTACCTTTACTCCAACCAGATCCACTTACCACAGAGGCGAGTCCTCCCGCCCCCAGCCCGGGCCTGTGCCGCCACCTGTG
This sequence comes from Bidens hawaiensis, assembly GCF_021521415.1. Lineage (NCBI taxonomy): Eukaryota > Viridiplantae > Streptophyta > Magnoliopsida > Asterales > Asteraceae > Bidens > Bidens hawaiensis. Next base: position 61,575 of record NW_027493817.1, read on the forward strand.
TGGGGTACCCCAGGCCTGTGAGGGATGAGCGTCCCTCCACCGAGGCGGCGTGGCTCCGGGTGCTCACCGAGCGGATGAATGAGCACACCACCGCCTTGACGGTGGGTATTCAGAGGAGGAATCACTTGGTGGATTGCATACTGGACAGCCAGCATGCGATCGCGCAGCTGAGGAGGGAGGACGCCTATTCCCTGCGGTTGATTGACCGGATGGAAACACGGATCCGGGGTTTAATGGCAGTGATTGTGGGGATGGCGGCGGTGTTGGTGTGGTTGGTATACCACCGTGATTAGATCATGTTAGGGTGGTGGTAGTCAGGGGCCGCTTTATGATACTCTGTGTAAGCAGTTAGTGGTGATGCTAACATAGAGTGAATCTTGGGTAGTTATAATACAACCACTGGCCCTTAGGAGGGTTTCTTTTGGGGTATATCATTATAGATACTTTTGGGTATCATTCAAGAACTGACCCATTGTGGGTTATGTCGAAATGATGCCGACATAGGCCCTATGTATGAAAACTTAACTTATGTATTGATGACAGGAAAAGTATGTGAACTGACAGGGATGTAATATGTACTAATGCTTGTTAATGGATGGAATGTTTGTTGTGTTTTATGATTGGAACTTGTATTAATTATATATATTTTCTTGATGTTGTGTAGAATGGCACCAAAACGTTCAGCCCAATTGTCGGAAGTGGACGTGAGTAGTTTGAGTGCTCAACAGTTAGAGGCGGCGATACCGGATATAGTATCGCGCATCGCCGCCAGTATTAACAATTCGGCCAATCCAACCCCTCCAAGCAATCAAACGACCACCAATAATGACGGGAAACAAAATGCTAATCCTCCGCAGAATGATAACACGATTCCGAGTAATGACGCACCACCTAGGGTGGTCGTTACAGGCAGTAATGGCCCTATACCTACTGTAGAGACGAACTGTACTGAACCGATTCCTGCATCCAGGGGATGTTCGATCAAAGACTTTATGTTGTGCAAACCCCTAGAATTTAGCGGAACTGAGGGACCCAATGGGTTGGTTAAGTGGATTGAGAAAATAGAGGCTGTTGTGAACATCAGCAACTGCCCTGAGGATTACGTTGTTAAGTATGCTACCTGCACGTTCACGAACCATGCCTTGACATGGTGGAACACCATAGTGCAGACTCACGGTCAGTCGGCGACAAACCGCATGACCTGGACAGAGCTCAAGGCTCTCGTACTGGAACATTTTTGCCCGAAAAACGAACTGCAAAAGTTAGAAAACGAATTGTGGAACCTGGAGATGCAGGGGGCAGACCACTTAGGTTATACAAACCGATTTAATGAATTGTCGCGATTAGTGCCATGGTTGGTCACCCCAGAGTCAAAGAGGGTTGAGCGTTATATATGGGGACTAACTCCACTAGTAAGGAGTATAGTCAACTCTGGGGGACACCAGACGTTTGAGAGTGTGGTGACGCAAGCTGGTATCGTCACATACGATTTCGTGAGGAGTGGGTCACTGAAGGTGGCAGGAGAGTCTGCTGGGGGAAAGCGAGGTACGTATGATAATAGGATCCGGGAGAAGCAGCAAAGTAAACGAGCTAGGCCCGCTGCCCAGAACTACACCATGACTAGTTCAGGCGGAAGGCAGGAATCGCAGAAAGGGACGTTCCCTAAATGTGGGAAATGCGGTTGCCAGCATGGTGGCGTGTGCAAGGAGGTAGTGTGCCACCTGTGTGGCAGGAATGGGCACTACGCACCGAGTTGTAGGACAACCCTGAACAATCTGAACCGACAACCGCAACCTATCCGTGCGCAGCCACTTAGGACCCAACCAACCCGACAACAAAACCCACAAGGAAACCAAATGATGACCACTAGCCGTGCTTGCTTTGAATGTGGCAGCACAGATCACTTCAAGAGAAACTGTCCGAGGCTGAACCAGGGAGGAAATGGGAGACAAGCAGTGGGTCAGGCATCGTCGTCCAATCCGGCGAGAGGCCGAGCTTTTGTGTTGGGGGCGAACGAAGCACGCCAGGACCCCAGCGTAGTGACAGGTACATTCCTCGTCTCTGATCATTACGCTTCTGTATTATTTGATACAGGCGCCGATAGAAGTTTTGTCTCTGTCAAGTTTCTATCAATAGCAAACCTTCCGATTAGTGAAACCATAGAACCTTATACTGTAGAAGTAGCTAACGGTAAAACCATGATAGTTAATCAGATAGTTCGGAATTGCCCTTTTATTCTGAACGATCAATCCCTTCCGATTGACTTGTTACCGGTAGAATTGGGTAGTTTTGACGTGATAGTGGGAATGGATTGGTTAGCACGTAACAAGGTAGAAATAAACTGTGAAACGAAAATCGTCAAGATCCGGGTATCGGATGACGAAGAGGTGTTAGTGCAAGGAGAGAAGTCGGGCGCAATGATACCATTTATATTCCACCTCAAGGCGTTAAAATATATACGCCAGGGATGCGCGGCGTATCTAGCAAGCTTGACGGCCACCGATTCTGATGAGAAACGGGTGGATGATATCCCGGTGGTACGCGAGTTTCCACAAGTTTTCCCAGAAGAACTTCCTGGATTACCGCCAACCCGACAGGTCGAATTCAGAATCGATTTATTACCTCAAGCTGGCCCTGTTGCTAAAGCACCCTACCGACTTGCACCATCCGAGATGCAAGAATTGTCCAATCAGTTGCAAGAATTGTTGGATAAAGGATTTATACGTCCTAGTTATTCCCCGTGGGGTGCACCTGTACTATTCGTGAAAAAGAAGGACGGGAGCCTTAGAATGTGCATTGATTACAGGGAATTGAACAAGTTGACAATCAAAAATAGGTATCCTCTCCCCCGAATCGATGATCTGTTCGACCAACTACAGGGTGCGAGCTACTTCTCAAAAATAGATCTTAGATCGGGATACCATCAGGTTAGAATTCAGGAGGAGGATATCCCAAAAACCGCATTCTGGACTCGCTACGGCCATTACAAATTCTTAGTTATGCCTTTCGGGCTAACAAATGCGCCAGCAGTATTCATGGATCTCATGAATCGAGTCTGTAAACCCTACCTCGACAAATTCGTCATCGTGTTTATTGACGATATTTTGATATACTCGAAGAGTAAAGAAGAGCACGAGCAACACTTAAGATTAATTTTGGAGCTTCAAAATCAGGAGAAGTTGTATGCAAAATTCTCCAAGTGTAACTTCTGGTTACAAGAAGTGCAATTTCTTGGTCACGTTATAAACCATCAAGGAATACACGTTGATCCAAGTAAGGTTGAAGCAGTTAAGAATTGGCAAGCGCCTAAATCGCCAAAGGAAATCCGCCAATTCTTAGGCTTAGCTGGATATTATCGTCGATTTATAGAGAACTTTTCCAGCATTGCCCAACCTTTAACCCTTCTGACCCAAAAGGATCGAAAGTATGAATGGGGTAAAGAGCAGGAAACGGTGTTTCAAACGCTAAAACAAAGATTGTGCCAAGCGCCAATCTTAAGTCTCCCCGACGGAGACGATGGTTTTGTCGTGTATTGTGACGCATCCCGGAGAGGGTTAGGATGTGTGTTGATGCAAAATAATAAGGTTATAGCCTATGCTTCTCGTCAGTTAAAAGTACACGAGAAAAACTACACCACTCATGACTTAGAACTGGGAGCAGTTATCTTCGCACTTAAAATCTGGAGACATTATCTCTACGGTACAAAGTGCACCATCTTCACCGATCATAAAAGTTGGCAACACATATTCGATCAGAAAGAACTGAATATGAGGCAACGAAGATGGGTCGAATTATTAAGCGACTATGACTGTGACATCCGTTATCACCCCGGCAAAGCTAACGTCGTAGCCGATGCCTTGAGTAGGAAGGATCGGGTTAAGCCATTGTGAGTGCGAGCGTTGGGGATGATAGTCCAGTCGAACCTTTCGGATTTGATTCGAGTCGCTCAACGCGAGGCGTTGAAAGAGGAACAAATGGAAAAAGAAGGACTTTACGGTAACAAGAAGAATTTCGAACAGCGCGTGGACGAAATTCTCTATTTCAAAAATCGGATTTGGATCCCGACCGTCCATGACCTTCGTGAATTAATCATGGACGAAGCGCATAAATCAAAATATTCCATACATCCGGGATCGGATAAGATGTACAAGGATGTGAAGGAGTTCTACTGGTGGCCGGGTATGAAAAAGGATATAGCCACATACGTCGGCAAGTGTACGACGTGTGCGAGGGTTAAGGCGGAGCACCAGAAACCTTCGGGAATGTTACTACAACCGGAAATTCCTGAATGGAAGTGGGAGCAGATCACGATGGATTTTGTGACACATCTCCCCAAGACGTCTCGAGGACATGATGCAATTTGGGTAGTCGTGGATCGATTAACCAAATCGGCACATTTTATTCCAATTAGAAATAATTATAACACCGAGAGACTTGCGCAGATTTATATAAATGAAATTGTGTCTCGTCGTGGTATACCCATCTCGATCATCTCCGATCGGGATAGCCATTTCACCTCCAAACTTTGGCAAGCTGTGCAAGAAGCGCTGGGAACGCGTATTAATCTAAGCATAGCCTACCATCTTCAGACCGACGGTCAGTCTGAGAGGACCATCCAAACACTGGAGGATTTGCTTCGTGCATGCGTACTGGATTTTAAGGGAAATTGGGATCAACATCTCCCACTCGTTGAATTTTCCTATAATAACAGTTACCATAGCAGTATAAAGGCAGCACCTTACGAAGCATTGTATGGACGGAAGTGCCGATCACCACTCTGCTGGACTGAAGTGGGCGACACACAGGTTATTAGATCAGATCTGGTCCAGGAAACGACCAGCAAAATACTTGAAATTAAGAACAATCTGAAGGCCGCACGGGATCGGCAGAAGAGTTATGCCGATGCCCGTAGAAAACCGTTATCATTTGAGAAAGGTGATAAAGTGTATTTGAAAGTATCACCTTGGAAAGGAGTAGTCAGATTTGGAAAGGCGGGGAAGTTAGTCCCTAGATACATTGGACCGTTCGACATTATTGCAAAAATCGGTCCTGTAGCATACCGATTAGAACTGCCTGATGAACTGAGTGCAGTTCACAACGTGTTTCACGTGTCGAACTTGAAAAGGTGTCTGTCGGATGAGACATCGGTGTTACCTTTAGAGGGTGTCCAAATAAATGATAAGCTCAACATTGTAGAGGAGCCCATAGAAATAGTAGACGGGAAAATCAAGCAACTTAGACACAATAAGATCTCGTTGGTCAAAGTTAGATGGAACTCGCAACGAGGCCCAGAATATACTTGGGAACGAAAGGACGAATTTCGGAAGAAATATCCCCACCTATTTCCGCAAAAGGAAGTAGTTGATGCGTAAAATTTCGAGGACGAAATTTTTATAACGGGGGGAGAATGTAACGATTCCGGCAAATTCAGGTATACCCTAGCCGGAATATACTATTTACGTGTTATTCAATACTGAATATATGAATTATAATGTGTTTATACGAGTATATAAGATTCACAGTACGAATTATACTCGAATATACAGCTAGTCGTATTGAAATTACGATTAATCGATGAACGATTACTGAAACCCGAACAAATCGGGGATTACATTATAGACGAAATATATAATGTTTAGTGATGTGTACGAAGTATTAAAGCTTCGGGATAAGTGAATTATAGCACAGAAAAAGGATTTCGATTTATTAGTACGTCGGTACGATAAACGAAACCTTTAACATCAAACCAAGCAAGAGACGATCGATCAAGCCGAAAAAGATGCACAATTACCGACAATATGATGTGTTAAGTCAATAAATGTCATGGTTTAAGTTTTTTAAAGTTTTTAAATCGGTTTTATATAAATTTTATTTTTAAGCCGAAAAACGACCGTTTTAGCCTCGTTTTAAGCCGAATTAAGTGTTTAACCGAAAAACGAACTGAACCAGATTATCCACAACATTATCCGGATTACACAATCCAAATGTGTGGCCATAGTTTGAGATGTGGCCCCCCCCCCACACATACATGGACCGATCGGTCCATGGGTCACACACACACACACACTTCATTTTCTTTTTCTATCATCCTAACTCCACAATTCTCTCCACACTCCTCAACATTCATCCAACCTCCTTTGATTTATAACAAGAAATCGAGGTAAAGATCGGATTATAGTCGTGTTCATCGTCTTTTCTCGAGTCATTTACAAGAAAATGAGGTTTCAAGTGAAAAATGGGTGAAAACCCGAGATGAAACCGATTCTTGCATGATCAAGTGATGTATACAAGTTATACAAGGGATCTTGGTCCAAGAAAAGAGTTAAAAGAGTCAAAAACGAATTTTTACGGTTAAAATCTTTGTTTTGATGTCTTAACCGAAACCATGAAAGAAATGGCTTGATTGTGGGTATAACTTGCTTGGTGTGGTGTTGTTGTGCTAGTAGGTGTTATATCTAGTTGCTAGCAAAGGCTAGAAAACAAGATCTTTGCGATCTAAAGCTAGAAACACAAGGTAGTTCGGTTTTTCGTATGATTTGTGTGATTTGGACAGATTGTGGTAGACTTAGTGTTGAGTCATGAAATTTCACAGAGATGATCTACACATGAAAATATGAGATCTGTGAAAGTTTGGTAATTTTTGGATAAAGGATGAATATTTGGTGAATTTAATGCTCGGTTTTGGCTAAAAATGGTGAAAAATAGCTAAACATCATGAAAAATTCTGGAAAACATCAGATAATCTTTTTATAACATATAAAAGTCACACACAAAATTTCAGGTCCAATGGAGAAGTCTAAGTAGGCTTTTCGGTAAAACGAGTTCTAGGGTTTTCTAGCTCGGTTTTGGTGAAAATGGCATGAAAAATGAGTTTTTGGTTCTGTAAAAATTACTGGGAACTATGTAGATGGCATTAGTCATCCCAGAAAAATTTGGGATTTTTCTAAGGTCGTTTGGTATTTTCGGCATATTTGGTGTTTAAATGACGTTTAAAAATAGATAAATAAATGTTAAATATAAAAATTAATTCTGGAAATATTTTTATAAAATTCCTTACTGTCAAAAACTGATTTGTGCAAAATTTCAAGATCCGAGTCTAAACGGATATTTATTTGTGCTAAATGGAACTTAAAAACAAACTTTTAAAGCTTAAAATGTGTAAACCGGCAAAGTTCGCCTAAGCGAGCTGACTGGTGTATAAAAACCTTAAAAATGGACTATTTTCATGAAACTGAGTTAATCAAGTAAAAATAAATCATCCGAAAATAATTCGGATGATTTGGGTAATTTTACCCGATTTAGTCGTTTCCGGTATATTAAAGACGGAAACGGGCCCCGCGGCCAAACGGGGTGTCTAAACCGAGCTGTGTTAACAGTGTCCCCGGACGTACCGGTTAACATGAATTTAAGTTATATTAATAGAAATTGTGTAGTAACGACTTAGGGATCGTATTACAGATCCGGACAGGTAGCCGTGCACAGTATTACATCTCTGCTCACCAAAAAAGGTGAGTTTTCACGAGCCCCTTTTTACTGAACTGTTTTAAATATTTTCCCGGGGCGGAAAGCATGTTTATATCAAAATGTTTAAGTACATGCCGATCGCATGGAAATGAATGTATTTATATATGTTTTATTGTACGGGAATCGTACGGAAATGTACTAAGATGGTAATTGTCTGAGTTGCTAACATTGTAAGGCCCCGCAACACGAGTGATTAGCTAAAAGCCGGTAGAGTGTGAATAGTACTATTGGTCTGACAAACCCAACTGGTCCGGCATGGATTTGCTGATGTTTCCCAGCCAGTTGCACATGTCTATTTTGGGTGTTATATACATTTTGCTATGTAATGTTAGACATAGCGGTTTGGGGCAGTTCCGTGGACGGGGGATATGTCATGGGTCCGTGGGCGGGGGATATGCCACGGGGATTGTGTGTGATAGTCAGAGGTTTCACTTGTGGGCTCAGCATAATTACATCGCTAATATATGATTTATTATAATAAATTGTCAATGTTTATTTAATTCAGTGAAACTCACCAACTATTCGTAGTTGACCCGTTTTCTTTACATGCTTTCTAGGTACACCCAAATTGGAATGAGTGATACGTGCTTGATGATGTGTGCTATTTTGTGGAAGATTAAGGATCTATATTTTGCATTAAATATGTTAATGTACTATCGGTAAAACTTATGTGATAACACCTAGATGGTAACGAAACTCGGAACAATGTAATTCGTTTCAATTAATGTAGTGGTGTTTTCTTTATAAACAATGCTGTTGATATCAGATGTGTCTGTTGCATCCCGTGTACGTTTCCGCTGCGGTTACGGGGTGTTACAGTGACCCACTTCTTATCTTTCTTCTATTCCCCTACCATAACATCATCCGTAGCCAGGTCCTCATAAACCATCTCTGCGAGTTAAACAGCAGAGTCAAAAGTACCAGGTTTATTTGCCTTGACTAGTATGTGAACATTTTGCGACAATCCTTTCACATAGCACCTGATTCTCTTAGCCTCAGTGTTAACCATATCGGGCACCAACCTAGACATTCGGTTGAATTTCGGTGGTATACTCACGGTATGTCATATTTCCTGCTTTCAAGTTCAGGAATTTCATCTCCGCCCTCTCCACTTCGGCTTCAGCACAAAACCTTTTCATCACCAACTCTTCAGATCCTCCCACCTCATTGCCTTAATCTCCCCTCGACTCTTCATATGCTCAATCGACTCCCACCAATACATTGCTTCATCTCCGAAAGATTGGGTAGCCTAACCCACTGCTTGTACAGGACGGCACTCGCTAATGCGGATAACCTTGTCCATAGTGGTTATCCATTGGAGAGTAGCGATTGTGTCTCCCAAACCTGTCAGCTTCGACGGATCGCAACCTTTGAATGACTTGTAGTTGCACCCAACTCGGCCTCTTTTCCTATCATCAACCTTCACTTCTTAACCACACTCGAGGCCTGATTCTCTCCTTCATTCTCTTTCTTACTCTTCTCCCCAAACTTCTTAACTCTTTCATTGCTTCTAGTAGTCCCTTCAGGAGTCAAATTCATCACAGCAGGGCTACAGCTTGAGCGATAGCTGCTTGAATTGCGGGATCTAGTTGAACCCCTTCGTTGTTGCTCGGGTTCTGTCCAGCAGCACTTACTTCATCTCCCGTGTTAGAAGCTGTCTCCACAGAAGGTGGTTGGATAGTGCGTGGCCTGCCACGACGTCTAGTGCGACTCACGAATTCTCCAGCTCCATCCATCGTATTCTGAAAGGGAAAACACAAACTTCATCACTCAAGGAACTATTTAGTACAAGGATAGTAAGGCTAATAGGTAATAACATTGGCCAGGTGTGACTAGTTGATCACGTTACTTTCCGTGTCCTATACACTTCCATTTATGAGTCTATTTGTGTTGGTTCTACTTTGAAATAGTCAATCAAAATAAGTAATCAATTAATCCTATCCCTATTATTCACAAATCCTTTCTTTAGCAATTAAGCTAACATCAACATTTATTATTCAATCATACACTTTACCTTTACTGAGCTTGCTTGTTCGCACCTGAATCAAACAATACCCAAGCGGAAATACCGTTTACTAGAAACGTACCTGTGACGACAACGGGAATCTACTTGGCTTGTTATTGAGTCAGCATGCAGGCTCTAGTCTTTGGCCTTGTTGGTTCAGCATCCTTATTTCCACTTCCTCCAGCTCCACCATCAGTGCATTCCTTGGCAAAATGGCCCGGCTTACCGCACTTGTAGCATGCGGGTTTAGCAGTACAATCGGGAGTATAATGTCCCACTTTCCCACACTTGTAACAGGCATTCGATCCCAGCCTGCATTCCCCACCATGAGCCTTACCACACTTATAACAAACATCAGATCCCTTACCCCACTTGCACTCACCACCGTGCATCTTACCACATGTCTTGCATGATCTCTTCTCCCACACTTTCTGCTTCTTATCTTTGGATTTCCATAAATGAGTACCGGGTCGCTTAGCATGATTGACCCACTTCTTATCTTTCTTTTCTTCTTCCACCACAACATCATCCGTAGCCAGGTTTGCATAAACCATCTCTGCGAGCTCGACAGCAGAGTCAAAGGTAGCAGGTTTACTCGTCCTGAATAGCGTGCAGACTCTCTGTGGCAATCCTCTCACATAGCACTTGATCCTTTTAGCCTCAGAGTTAACCATATCGGGTACCAACCTAGACATTCGGTTGAACTCGGTGGTATACACACGATGTGTCATCGTTCCAACTTTCAGGTTCAGGAACTTCATCTCCGCCCTTTCAACTTCGGCGTCAACATAGAATCTCTTCATCACTAACTCTTTCAAATCCTCCCAGTTTAGAGCTTTAATCTCATACTAGGTCTTCCTCTGCTCTACACTCTCCCACCAATACATAGCTTCATCCCCAAATGATTGGGTGGCATAACCGACGGCTTGGTCGGGACGGCATTCGCTGATTCGGATAATTTTATCCATGGCGGTTATCCATTGAATGGTAGCGATTGCGTCTCCTAAACCACTCAGTTTCGGCGGGTCACAACCCTTGAAAGACTTATAGTTGCACCCACCTCGGCCCCTCTTTCTATCATCAACCTTCACAGACCTTACCACACTCGAAGCCTCTCTCTCCCCCTCATCATCTTTCCTACCATCTCCTCCTGCCCATTCAGCGGTTCTTTCATGGCCTCCAGAAGACCCTTCAGCATTCATGTTTTTCACAGCAGCTGCTACCGCTTGAGCAATGGCCGTTTGAATTGCGGGATCCAGTTGAACTCCCTCGTTGTTACTCAGATTTCCACCAGCTGCACTTCCTTCTCACTCAGCGTTAGTAGCTGCTCCTACTGACGGTACTCGGACAACGCGTGGCTTACCACGACGTCCCGTACGTCCTCCTCTTCCAGCAACTTTCTTAGCTCCAGCCATTCATATTCTATAAGGAAAACACAAACATCATCACTTAAGGAACTATTTAGTATAAGGATAGTAAGGCTAACAGGTAATAACAGTGGCCAACTGTGATTAGCTGATCACGTTACTTTCCGTGTCCTATACACTTCCCTTTATGAGTCTATTTGTGCTGGTTCTACTTTAAACAGTTAGTCAATCAAGATAATCAATTAATCCTATCCCTTTCGTTCGCATATCCTTTCTTTATCATTTAACATTTAGTCATACGTCTTACCTCTACTGAGTTTTCTTGAGCGACACATGGCATTCTTGAACTGGCATCTTCTTTCCTTTCTTAATTTAATCCCATTCTTTGTTCGAGTCTAAGCATGTAGGATGCTCAAATCTCTCGAACTTTGCTCTGATACCAACTTGTAAGGCCCCGTTACCGGTGCCTCACATTTGGACGTTGGATTTACTCATCAACATAGTTCTATTTATCAGAGTTAATAAAAACATACGTGGAATATAAAAATTTCATAAACATTGCATAATAAATTCATAACATGTCTTAAAACATTCACTTTGTCTTTCCAAATTCAAAACATGACTTATAAAACATAGTAGATCTTCAGATGCCAGGCTTTTATTCTTCTGCCATGTATCCCGCTCACACCAGCTGTCGCATCCTACTCACCTGTGTGCATACTAAAAGTCAGCTACGCTGAGTGGGTTCTAGTTAATCATTCATCATACAATACATACACTTACCTTTAATCATGCATCCGAAGATACATAATAATTATTTCACTAATTTACTTTCATTTCATATTTTCATACATACGTACATACGTTATTACATTCGTACTTCATATTTACTATCCATTCTATCTCAGATATTATTAGGGTCCGATCCCTTCCTTTTCTATCTCAGATTTTATTAGGGTCTGATCCCTCTTTCCTTTGTCTATCTCAGATATTATTAGGGTCTGATCCCTTTCTTGCCTATCTCAGATATTATTAGGGTCTGATCCCTTCATACTTCTCTATCTCAGATATTATTAGGGTCTGATCCCTTTCTTCTCTATCTCAGATATTATTAGAGTCTGATCCCTTACTTCTCCACCTTCATACATATTGAATTTTCATACCCATAACATACATATACTTTCTTTAATTAATATTACATACTCATGTGTTGTATATATATATATATATATCATACGCATTCATTTTTCATATTCATACCTCCCTCCTCAATACGTGCAATATCCGAATATCGTTCACGTACCGACAAGCTTTCATTCACATACATAACATAATATCGGTCACATAAATCATACATGGCATACACTTACAATTTAAGGTAAGTGTATTAACTAACACATCGAGTATGCACACAGCCCCGAAAACATAACAAGGAAATGGGGCTAGAAACTCACCTGAATGCGGTTACGTTCACCATTAATATTCTATCTTTATATAACCCACAACGAACAGGGGTTTGGGGGCAGCGCCCCTGGCAACAGGGTTTTAGGGGCGGCAGCCCCTAGCGGGGTCCAAGGGGCAAAACCCCTAACTTAGATGGGCTATGAGCTTAAAGTTTTGTGGATTTAGGTAGGCCAGGCCCAACTGATTCAGGCCCAACAGGAACTTGGTCAGCCGAGAACATATGTTGACCGAGAACCCATGTTTAACCGTAATCCTTTGACCGAAAACCCATGTTTTTGACCGAGAACACAGGGTTACCGAGAACACATATTTCTGACCGGGAACACATGGTCACCGAGAACTCTCGTGTTGACTGCCTGTTGACCGAAAACCTTTAGATTTAGCCGAGAACCCCCAGTTCAGCTAATCTTCCTATCTTACATTTCCACCTTGCCAAGTAACTTGTTCTATGGTTCAAATCATGAACCTTTAACCCTTTATTAACATTATTCATAACCGTTTTACACACATTACTACCACGGCTTCAAGATATATCCCGTTTTAGGCATAAAGCTTGGACCTTTATAGATTAAAAACGTTCTAGGCTGGATCTAGGGTTCACTTGATGAACCGTTTATAACCTTAAGCTTGCTAAGTCCATTTTAGTCATCAAGTTTGTATTTTTATGAAGCATCTAGACCCGAACTACTCTAGGGTCAAGTTTCTTGGCAAAACGTTCATAAAAATGTAACCTTTAATCATAGATAACATACCTATTGATGTTTCTAGGTTACGGTTTGCTTTATATACGATCTTGGACTTGTAATCTTGCTTGTATGATTGAAGATCCTAAGTTACGATGCTTGGTTGTGTATTTGTAAGGTGGTCGACGGCTAGGGAGGGAAGGTTTGGCTTAATTGTGTGTTTTAAGGTGTAGAGAGAGAATAAGATAGATAAGATGGATGAAAATGGAAAGATTTAAGGTTTAAGGGGTATTTATACTCCCTTAAGCCCATGGACCTAAGGCTCATCTTTCCTTTTTAGTCCATGCCTAATTCTCTTTTATTAGCCTACCTATCTTCCCTTTATACCATTTTACTATTTATTTATTAACTCAAGTAACTTTTCCGTCATAACGAGTCAATATACTATATTATTTATTATACAAAATTTTGGGATGTTACAAGTCTTCCCTCCTTAAAGAGGTTTCGTCCCCGAAACCTAACTATTACATAAACAAACTAGGGTAAAACTTGTGCATCTCATCCTCATCTTGGACTTGTAATCTTGCTTGTATGAATGAAGATCCTAAGTTACGATGCTTGGTTGTGTATTTGTAAGGTGGCCGGCGGCTAGGGAGGGAAGGTTTGGCTTAAGTGTGTGTTTTAAGGTGTAGAGAGAGAATAAGATAGATAAGATGGATGAAAATGGAAAGATTTAGGGTTTAAGGGGTATTTATACTCCCTTAAGCCCATGGACCTAAGGCTCATCTTTCCTTTTTAGTCCATGCTTAATTCTCTTTAATTAGCCTACTTATCCTCCCTTTATACCATTTTACTATTTATTTATTAACTCATGTAACTTTTCCGTCATAACGAGTCAATATACTATATTATTTATTATACAAAATTTTGGGATGTTACATACAAGGATTCGGGAAGAGTATGGATGAGAAATCACAAGCCGATGCTAAAAATGAACAAGATGGGTTGACAAAATGCGACCTTGAAGTAAAACGAGCATATCCTGAGCTAGAAAATGAGTTACGAGAGCCATAATATATGAATTTTGGGTTTCTCGACGATGAGATGAGATGGTCATATGGCCATCGCATATCGCTATGCACATAAAAAACGGGAAAATTTAATTTTTGACCTATGTCTTCTATTTGACGAACCCTAATCAATATTGACGACTTACAGCAGCTATTAGGAAATTTTGGGTGAATTCCAGGGCTACCAATCATCTGTTGATCAATCCTAATGGCCTTCCACATCATAATTGAAGATCTATCGATGACGATGCTCGGCTAATCTCCTAGAATCTCACCCGAGATGTATAGTTTGTAACTTTTACAGTTTTTCTCATGTGATTAAGAACACTATGTATAATTTTTTATGGTTGATATATGTTTATTGATGTTTAGTATTTATGTGTGTTCAGTCGGTTTAGGTTTACATTAGTCTGAACGATTTGTTACCGGTTGCTAGATAATTGATCAAATGATTGCTGATTAGATTGAATACGATAAAACATTTAATTGCCCTTAAATAAGTCACACTGGAAAGGACCGTTTGATAACCAATGCCGTGTGTAAAGCGATTATTGATGTCTAAGGTTTTGTCTGATTGATCAGTCTGTATTTAACAGTAATAATTAATCTTTTAGTTTGCATGAGATTACTATAGGTTGCTTATTTGAATTACCGGTTGTGATTTGCTTTGTTAATTGATTGAAACTTGTTTACTCGTTTTCTTGTTTCACTCTATATTCATATAATTGCTTGTGTGATCAGCACCACCAATTATACTTCATAATCTTAGAAATTGTTTACATGATTAAATTGACCACATACTCCTGGTGGATACAATACCTTACTTACTCTATTTATATAGTTTAATTAGGTTTTTGCATGACCCAAACGACGGTCATCAAAATGGCGTCGTTGCCGTAGAGTTAGTGCACTTAGAGTTTTTTGTGTTATTTGATTTTGTGTTTAATTTTAGTTTAAATTTTAGCTTTGATTTTCAGCTTTAGTTTAAATTTTATTTTTCTGTATTTTACGCGGGTTGTGTTAGTTGTGCAGATTACAGGTTTATGCGCACCCGCCACTCGGGCCGACAGTCACCTTTAATTTTTTAGCCCGAAATTGAGAGGTTAGCTCGGTAGAACCGAGTTCAGAACAGAAATTCAGAGATTGAAGATCAGAACCAGAACCAAAATGAAAACCAGAACCAGAACCAAAACCACGACCCACTCCACAAAATAACGCGTTTCACCCAGATAATATACCTGACCCACCAAACTTCAATAACCAAAATGACCAAAATCACTCAGCTCGTGCTTCCAGAACCCGAAACCAAAATGGAAACCAAAACCTAAACCGAAACCTAAACCGAAATTTTGACCAAGCCGGACCATCAGTTCGAAATAATAACCCCAACCGCAGAGTTCGGATAAATATCGATGATGTTCAACCGAGTATTCCAACTGAAGATGAAGAAGAAGGGAAAATAATGATAAGAACGAGGGTTTTGAGATTGAGAACGAGGTAGATCGGTGGGTTAGGAGAAATCGGGCGGTTGAGGCCAAGAATGAGGTTGTGGAGACGGAAGAAGTGGGTGATGATAATGGGGATGAAGAGGTAGAAGAGCCAGTTAATCGAAGACGGGCTGAAGCAATTTACAGAAACGAAAGGGGTCGAGACAAGGTGAATCCGGCAGAACGGCCCGAAAGAGTTCGTGGTATTCAGGTTAACCGGGATGGTTTGGTGAACCCCGGGGGGCTAAGGAGGAATTATATGGCCCCGATTCATGGTGTTAACAGTCGGTTTAGAGCGGCTATCTCAGATGGAGCATCCCCGTTGGTCCCACAGGAACGAGTGCTGGGACAGCAAACTTCTAAGTCTCGGCCATCATACATCAACATTGTTCCTCATTTCCACGGGATGGCTTCGGAGGGCCTGTATTCTCACTTGACTGATTTTTCGGCTATTTGCGGGTCTATTGGTGATGGTACGTTTGATCAGGATGAGGTCCGGTTGCGATTATTCCAGTTTTCCCTAAAAGACAAATCAAAATTATGGTTTAATTCACTGCCGATGCACAGTATCAGAAATTAGGCCGAGATGCAGCAGGTGTTTCTAAACGAGTTTTATTCACAGTCGAAGACTAGCGAGGCCCGTTCGGAAATTCGCAACTTTTCACAGTTATCTGGCGAATTATTCCATGAAGCCTTTACCGGGTATAAAGATATGATTAGAAAATGCCCACATCACCAAATCGAACTGTGGGAACTGGTAAACTGTTTTGTTGATGGTTTGACATACGGGGACCGAAAGCATCTTAAGGCCTCGTATAATGGTCAGCTGTTGAATCAGCCTGAAGAGGATGATTGGAATTTCTTGAAATTTATGTGTGAAGATTCAAAGGCAGAAGCAGCAGCCGAGAGATGAAGACGTGGTACTTCCTCCAGGTCAGTCAAGTCAGTCACGAGTGAGTCTGAAAGAATTACTGAGTTAGAACGTGAACTGTCTGGGTACAGAAAGGGTAAGAAGAAAGAAGTCGGGAAGGTTGGTGTTAAATTCCCGGTTTGTGAAGATTGTGGTGAACTCGGGCATAAGGCATAAAATTGCCTCAAGTTAAATGATGACTAGGAGGATGAACCCGAGGAAGTTAATTATACTTACGGGGATTCCAATGGTCAAGGGTTGAATTCAAACACCTATCACTTGGGCCTGTGGAATCACCCGAACTTTCGCTACGGGAAAGCGTCTACACAGTTGAACCCGAACTTTCAGAGATCGAGCCAGAACATGTCACAGGGTAATTACTGTTAGGGCGATTATCAGCAGAAGCAAGGTTCGTATGATCAGAATCAGGGGTATAACAGAGACGGTAACTGGGGTGGAAATTCATCGAGTAATCAGGACCAGCAGATAGGGTCCTCGGGAAATGCGGATGAGTCTGTGCACTCAAAGTTGGATGCACTGATGAAGATTATGGAAGATCAAGAGGCTGAAACGAAGAAATAGTTTGAGTTACATGATAAATCAGCAGAGGCAATGTCAAAGCAGATTGATCAGCTCGCAGCAGATATGGCAAAGTTGCAAAAGAGTGCAGGTCAACTCCCGAGCGATACTACAGTCAACCCGAACCATTACTACTCAAGCTCCAAGAAGGGAAACAATGTGCACATCAACGCTGTAAGTCTTTTACATCATTTTGAAATTTGTGTTGTTGAAATTAAATCACCACCATAGTTTGTTGAGGGGGTGTTGGAAGATGTTAATGGTGAGAGTGATTGTGTCGGTCAAAATGAATCAATTTTTCAAAATGAATCAGAACCAAAAACATATGAAATGTCTTTTTGTGAAAACTGCACATGTGAAAAATGTTTAAATGGTAAATTGACCAAAATGAGAGATGAGGAGGTGGAGAATAATACCACCTCAAGTAAACTCCAAGACCCAGGAGTGCCGCTTTTATCAATTCAAATTGGGAAATTTAAAACTGATCGGGCACTTCTAGATCTTGGAGCAAGTGTGAGTATCATGCCCGGTAGTTTATATGATCAGTATAAATTTGACCCATTAGAAAGGGTAAAGACCACCGTGGTGTTGGCGGACCAAACTCATACATTTCCCCGGGGCATGGTAACTAATGTAATGGTTCAGCTGGAGGAATTTTTCTATCCAGATGACTTTCTTGTACTTGACTATGCTAAACGTGTGAATAATACACAACCACAAGTCATAATGGGTAGGCCATTCCTTGCCACATCACATGCGGTAATTGATTGTGCTAAGGGGATATTGGAAATTAAGTGTGGAGATCGTGATAAACGGTTACCATTGTTTGAAAATGCTACTAACGATGTTGTTGACAAGTGTGAATCCTTGACAAAAGATCACACAAAAGAGAAATGTCTTGTGACTGATAGGAATGAGCTAAGGAGTAGCATGAAGGAGAAAGGATGGAACGGGATGTTGCATGGAGTTAGAGATGGTGAGGAAGCAACTACAAGAAAGGGAAAGAAGACGAAAAAGAAAGAGGTAAAGAAACCGCCAGAAGAAAATGAAAAATGGCAGGATCATGGCGTGCCAAAAGGTTGGTAGGAATCTATTGAGGAGCGTGCTTATAACGAGAAGGCTACACGGGAGCAGGCCAGACGCCCACCTTGAATGTCATAAAATTTTCAAATTGGTGATATTTGTACATTTTGTATGTTTTTAGTTTGTATTTAATTTCAGTTTTTATATTACTAATTGTATTTTAAGCGTACCATCATAGAAAAAGCTAAGTGTGGGGATACTACATGAGAAAAGCTGGGATTTTGATACGTTCGGTGAGTTTTTTTTTTCAGAAAACAAAGTTTCAGTTAAGCTATCCAGAGTGCATTCATGTTCTTGTTATGGTTAATCCAGGTATGTGTATATTATGTTGTAACTAAACTTTGTGGGTGTAGTTCGCTATAAACCCACACGAGACCCCACTCATCCTCCCGGGCTACCGGAAGGTTTACAGGGCTTGTTGCATATGCTAAATGCAATCATGATTCCTACGAAAGTGAGTTAGGTCTTTTAACGTTTTAACTTGTTTAACAAAATTTGTTATGAAGCGACTTAATTTGGCTCGGTAATTATTTTAATAAAATCAACAGAAAATCAATTTTTTTATAACTCTTAAAAGACCTGGGTCTTACACTTGTGAGAAGCTTGCTTCTACACGTCTCAAGATTTTGCAGGTTCGATTGTCAGTTTGGTACTTGGTCGAGACGAGGGTATACGAGTGTTTATGAGAGTTCGCGAGCCGACTGGTCCTCTTCCAGTCTCTTTGATATCAGGTGATTTCAGTTTCCTAATTTATTTTGTTTTCTTAGTTTAAATGTTAAAAGTATAATTGTATAGTTGCTAGTAGAACCGTCACATTTGAGCCCAGAATTTTAAAATTGCTTAACAGTAAAAAAGTCAATTTCAACCCCGTCACTCAAATGTTCATTAATTGTTAAACTATTTTAACATTGAAGACAATGTAAACCTCGAGTGTGGGGATGGGGGAAATTTGAAAATTTTAACCCGATAGTACCTCGAAGAATGTTCAGAAACCAAAGTTGTTAACTATTAATTATTGCCATTAATGCCAAGTTATAGGTTTCTGGTCATGGTTGGTTTTTCAGCTTCTCGATAGTCTTACTCGCAAATGTTTTCATAACGAGAAGTTGAAAATGGGGTCGTTTAGGTAGGGATAACGAGTCGTGGGGACAGGTACACATGTTTATATCGGCAACCTTATTCCTCCGGTACGTGTATGAGTTGACCACATATATATAATTCACATATGATATATAGTACACACATGTCATTTGAGTGCTTTCATCGATGTTCATGGATTACGGGATCGTAGTTGGCAAAATGCAAAAGTTATAGAGGCAGTTAGGTTAAGCCTCGTCTGGATGAGCGAGAGTGTGGGTACTGGGGGTTGGGCCTCATACATTATACATATGAGCGTGGGTAATGAGAGGGGCGGGGGGTTGGTTCCCTTAGAAAACATTTCTTGGACCTATTTTTCATTTGTTTAACCCCGATATTATGTTACGAGACGATCCTGCTTGATAGGTTTCTTTGTATTTGTATTTGTTTTTTTTTCTGTATTTGTATTTGTTCCAGTATTAAGCATCACGTTTATTATGCTTAAAAAAAGCCAAAAACTGTCTGTTTATATTCGATTACGCAAGTAGTAGTTCGTCTATGTATAGTAAAAAAAAGATGAAATCAGTTTTCATGTTAGTTTTCTTTATTTAGATGTTTTGTAATAAGTCGGGTCGGATCGTTTGAGCTACTTAATAATTTCCCTTCCATACCCTTACACCTATCCCCGTCACAACCGTTTTTAAGTCCTCTTGATTTGCATTTGTGTCAAAGCAGTTTTATGGATGGATACTTGTTTATGAGTGATACTGAGAGCAGAGTGATACTAGCACATCTTTTGCTAGTCCAAATATTAAACCGAGAGGAGAGTTATTATATTATGAGGGGTATGAGCATGTGTACCTTAACCGGAAACAAAGTACACTTGTCTGGGTGGCTCTATTTTTTTTATTATAGCACTTAACCTTAATTCTGGGATGTCAATCTAGAAAGTGTCAGTCTGGGGAACTGGGTATGACCTTAAACCTTACTAGTATTAATGGTGATAATTTACATACTTATGATGGAGGTTAAGGTTTGCTTTAGAGTGTGCTTGAGGGCAAGCAAAAGATAAGTGTGGGGATGTGATGGTCGGGTATTTTGTATATATATTAGTGTATTAATTATTTAGTTTTATTGAATATATTGTTAGAACTTTGGTACTTCATACGTGCTTTTGTATTTCAGGTCATTGATCATTAAAGATGCTAAATAGGAGACTTGTACGAGCATGGAATGATATCTCGGGAAGACCGAAGCATGATTTGATGTCTTGGGAAGTGATACAAGGATTCGGGAAGAGTATGGATGAGAAATCATAAGCCGATGCTAAACTGAACAAGATGGGTTGACAAAATGCGACCTTGAAGTAAAACGAGCATATCCTGAGTTAGAAAATGAGTTACGTGAGCCATAATATATGAATTCTGGGTTTCTCAATGAGAGGAATCTGAAAATGAGGTTTTCTTAGGTCGCGTTACACGATGAGATGGTCATATGGCTATTGCGTATCGTTATGCACATAAAAAACGGGAAAATCAGGTTTTGACCTATATCTTCTATTTGACGAACCCTAATCAAGATTGACGACTTCCAGCAGCTATTAGGCGAATTTGGGTGAATTCCAGGGCTACCAATCATCTCTTGATCAATCCTAATGGCCTTCCTCATCATAATTGAAGATTTATCGATGACGATGCTCAGCTAATCTCCTAGAATCTCACTCGGGACGTATAATTTGTAACTTTTTGCAGTTTTTCTCATGTGATTAAGAACACTATGTATAATTGTTTATGGTTGATATATGATTATTGATATTTAGTATTTTTGTGTGTTCAGTCGGTTTAGGTTTACGTTGGTCTGAACCATTTGTTACTAGTTGCTAGATAATTGATCATATGATTGTTTGATTAGATTGAATACAATAAAACATTTTATTGCCCTTAACTGAGTCACACTGGCAAGGACCGTTTGATAACCTGTGCCATCTGTAAAGCGATTATTGATGTCTAAGGTTTTGTCTGATTGATCAGTCTATAGTTAACCAGTAATAGTTAATCTGTTAGGTTGCATGAGATTACTATAGGTTGCTTACTTGAATTCCCAGGTGTGATTTGCTTTGTTAATTGATTGAAACTTGTTTACTCGTTTCCTTGTTTAACTCTAAATTCAAATCATTGCTTGTGTGATCAGCACTACCAATTATACTTCATAATCTTAGAAATTGTTTACACGATTACATTGACCACATACTCCTGGTGGATACGATACCTTACTTACTCTGTCTATATAGTTTAATTAGGGTTTTGCATGACTCAAACAACGGTCATCACTTATAATTAATGTAAAATTAACATTTGTTTATAAGTACAACATTTGCATTTCATTAAGTTTATATGATGTTACATATATATTATGTTTTTAAATATGTTCCTCCGTGTGTAACACGAGTATTATCCTAGTGAAAAAATGTTATGATTTTGATGATCAGTTTGTTGCATTTTTTTTTTAAAAAGCATCTGAATTTTTAAAATTGTGTTTATAAAGTTATGTTAAATTTTATGATTTTCTAAAATGTTTTCTTATGAAATTTTATGATTGTCTATAATTATATGGTAATTGTTACATTCACACATTTTGTTTTTAGTTTTACATAATCCTCTAGATATTAATGTTAACATAAACTCATTATGACATACATTAACATTTTCGTTTCATACTTAATCAGGTTGCATGGTTTGTTTTGTTTTTCGAGTTCTAAAGAAAAATGTTTTTGTTTTTGGACAGAAATTTTTTAAAGTTCATGCTGGGATAATACGATTTAAATATATTCATGACCTTGCTAATATAGGCAAATTTGTGTTACTATTAACTTTTTATGTAGACAATATTACTCTTTAATATTTTGGTTACGCCAACCTAATGTTAAATATTTGTTTTCTCAAATATGTTTTTTATTATTATATGTATTCAATAATTATTTAACATAATTTATCCACAAAAGAGTTATAAAAAAACGGATGAGAAAGCTTTGGCTAATTCCTTAATGATATATATTATGAATCAACTATATGTTAAACACACTTGAATGAAATTAACATGTTATTGAGTATTGAATATTGAATAAGACTTTATTTTAAACATCAATTTTAATGAAAAGTAATAGTTTGTTTTGTAACATAATTTTATAATATACTTATAAAAAGAAATGTCTTATATATTGTTTATCTTTTAACATTGATTTGTAATAAATGTTTAAAATTGATGTGTAAATTGACACGGGTATTGATGTGTAATAAATGTCTTAGATAGAGTTTATCTTTTGGATCAATATTGAGATAGAAGTTTGATGTGTAAATAAACACGGGTATTGATGTGTAATAAAATTGATGTGTAAATAAACATGGTTATTGTTTTATTGATTTGGAGACTAATTTTCTTTGTTTGCTTATTATTGAACTCATGGTATAAGTTATAAAATATTTTAACTTTTCATTTATCTTTGTTAGTCTTCGTGTGTTTTTGTATTTGATTCAAATAAGTTATGATGTCTTATAATTCATGTAAAAGTATTATTTATTCATAAGTACAACATTTGCATTTCATTAAATTTATATGATGTTACACATATTTTATTATGTTTTAAATATGTTCCACCGCGTGTAACACGGGTATTATCCTAAATCAATATTAGAATCTAATGATATGCTTCTTTTAAGAGATTTGAATCACTTGAAGTTTGCTAATGTTAGAAAAGAAAGGGCACATTTGGATTTGGAAAATGAAGTTAGTGAGAAGGTAAAATGGTTGTTAGAGTGTGAGAACTATGAGTCAAATTTTAATGATCTTCTAAAATCTTTGGAATCTGAATATTAAATTTAAGGTAACACTTAACTTAGTTATATAGTTGATTACTCTAAATTTTTTACTTCCATTGTTTACTTTGTGTTTTTTGTTTAAGTTATTAGTTTAGTTCATAACTAGAAACTTCCAAAAATGTACAAAAAACTTCCATAATCGTTTAATTTTTTTTTGTCAGGTTGTGAGGGTAATTTGTGTTTTTTTGGTGAAATTTTGAAGAAGTTGATGGTTGGTAAATTTGACTCCGACATGTTTAGATCTTCTTTGGTCTCAACTTTTTATGTGTATATTTAGTTTGTTTTAGTATTAAGCTTGTACTAGGACAATCTGAATAATCAATAGGTTGGTTACTAAGTTATGTTTATTATGTTTGTTTGGTTAATATGACAATGAAAAAATTATTATGATTTTGATGACCAGTTTGTTGCATTTTTTTAAAAAACATATGAATTTCTAAGTTGTGGTTACAAAGTTATGTTAAATTTTATGATTCTCTAAATGTTTTCTTGTGAAATTTTATGACGGTCTATATTTTTATGGTAATAATTACATTCACATATTTTGTTTTTAGGTTTACATAGTACTCTAGATAATAATGTTAACGTTAACTCATTATGACATACAGTAACATTTTAGTTTAATACTTAATCAGGTTGGTATGCTAAACACTGGTTGAAATTAGATAATACAGTTTAAAAACTAATCGGGGACTCGATTGGATAGAAAATTTTGAAGTTCATACTAGGATAATACTGTTCAAATATTTTCATGACTTTGCTAATATAGACAAGTTTGTATAACTATTAACTTTTTATGTAAACAATGTTATTGATGCAGTTTCAACTAGCAATCAAATGGCTCAAGAACACATTGATTTCATTCAAACGATTCAAACCGAATGATTCGGTAAACAAGCTTAAAAGCTTACAAATACTTTAATTAAAAATAATCAACTACTAAACAAAATACCTACCAAGCCTATTTATAAATAAAAACAAATACTTGGGTTGGGCCGGACAGACTCAATGAACCAGATGCTCCTGCATCATACTCCCGCTTTTAAAAAAAACTCGTCCTCGAGTTTCGTTTCCGGGCCAGAGCCCACCTGGATCAAATGGAAAATCAACCCAATCCCTAATTAATATCAAGACTCGCCTAAACAGCTTAAATTCATGAGTCATCTTTTCTGGCTCGCGACCTGCACCACCAGCTAGGTCGAATAGGGAGTTGAACAGTCTTCTATTCACCATCAACAATGTATTAATATGTGGCATAGGAATGTAAATGTTGATCCAATTATTTTCTCATGCATGTCACTAGACTTACTCATAGGATTGCTTAGCCCATGTGTAAAACATGCATCATTCTCACAAACTTGATCGTTATCATTAGACCCTGATATTGGTTTTTCAATTTGAAAATCCATTCCTTTTTGAACTTCCCCCAAAGTAGGAGATTTTATTAAATCACCACCTTTTTCAAATATAGTAATGATTGGGTCAACATCTAATCCCATCTTTATTCCTGGCATGAAAGATGGGGTTACCATGGAAGCCACGGAACCGTCGATCACCATCGCATGGCCAACAAATTCAACACTAGAGATCTAGGAAGGCAATATATCACCATACTTCTCATTCAATTCAACCGTTTCGGTTGACACACATGTAGAACTCCGCCAATACCCATCGAGTGTCATTTTCTTTGGCTCATCCAAGGAAAGGGCTAGACCAACCGTAGCCACCATATCACCACCATAGCCACCGTATGTCCTTCCTCATCCCGGTAGATATCAAACACGGGTGGTGAATTATAACTAAAATCGCCATCGGAAGTATTCACTTCTTCATCCTCGTAATTATCAAAACGAGGTGGTGAAAGATAGATAATATCGCCATGGGTAAGATGCTCCTCATCCCCGGTTAACTCGTCCCTGACGGGTTCTTCCGGTTCTGTTAACTTCCATGTCGATGATGCCTTAAGGTCTTGGATCAGTTGCTTGAGTAGTTGAATCTCGTGTCGTAACTCGAGGTCACGTACTCGTTGTCGGAGTCGTTTGATCTTAAGATCCCACGGGTCGGGATAGATTCCACAGCTGCCTCTGTCGGCGACTCTGCTAGTAGAATACCGATCTCTACCGTGGGCACGTGAATCGAACATACTTCTCTCGTTTCCTCTGGCGGCGAGTCTACGATCGAGCAAGCATCTCTCTCCACGCAGCGCCATTTGAACAACAAAAGCTTTGATACCAACTGATGCAGTTTCGACTAGCAATAAAATGGCTCAAGAACATATTGATTTCATTCAAACGATTCAAGCCGAATGATTCGGTAAACAAGCTTATAAGCTTACAAATACTTTAATTAAAAACAATCAACTACTAAACCAAATACCTACCAAGCCTATTTATAAATAAAAACAAATACTTGGGTTGGGCCGGACCGACTCAATGAACCAAATAGTTTTTCTTAGCAATCAAATTGGATCAAGATTCTCATAGTGAAACTAAAGAAAAACTGAATTCTAATTCATAACAAAAATAATCAACTACTAAACAAAAAACCTACCAAGCCTATTTATAAATAAAAACAAATACTTGGGTTGGGCCGGACCGACTCAATGATCATACTCCCGCTTTAAAAAAAACTCGTCCTCGAGTTTTGTTTCCGGGCCAGAGCCCACCTGGATCAAATGGAAAATCAACCCAATCCTTAATTAATATCAAGACTCGCCTAAACAGCTTAAATTCATGAGTCATCTTTTCTGGCTCGCGACCTGCACCACCAGCTGGGTCGAATAGGGAGTTGAACAGTCTTCTATTCACTATCAACAATGTATTAATGTGGCATGGGAATGTAAATGTTGATCCAATTATTTTCTCATGCATGTCACTAGACTTACCCATAGGATTGGTTAGCTCATGTGTAAAACATGCATCATTCTCACAAACTTGATCGTTATCATTAGACCCTGATATTGGTTTTTCAATTTGAAAATCCATTCCTTTTTGAACTTCCCCCAAAGTAGGAGATATTATTAAATCACCACCTTTTTCAAATATAGTAATGATTGGGTCAACATCTAATCCCATCTTTATTCCCGGCATGAAAGATGGGGTTACCATGGAAGCCACGGAACCGTAGATCACCATCGCATGGCCAACAACTTCACACACTAGAGATCTTGGAAGGCAATATATCACCATACTTCTCATTCAATTCCACCGTTTCAGTTGACACACATGTAGAACTCCGCCAATACCCATCGAGTGTCATTTTCTTTGGCTCATCCAAGGAAAGGGCTAGACCACCCGTGGCCACCATATCACCACCCATAGCCACCGTATATCCTACCTCATCCCGGTAAATATCAAACACGGGTGGTGAATCATAACTAAAATCGCCATCGGAAGTATTCACTTCTTCATCCTCATAATTATCAAAACGAGGAGGTGAAAGATAGATAAAATCGCCATGGGTAGGATGCTCCTCATCCCCGGTTAACTCTTCCAAGACGGGTTCTTCCGGTTCCGTTTCCTTCCATATCGATGATGCCTTAAGGTCTTGGATCCGTTGCTTGAGTAGTTGAATCTCGTGTCGAACTCGAGGTCACGTACTCGTTGTCGGAGTCGTTTGATCTTATGATCCCGCGGGTCGGGATAGATTCCACAGCTGCCTCTGTCGGCGACTCTGCTAGTGGAATACCGATCTCTACCTTGGGCACGTGAATCGAACATACTTCTCTCGTTGCCTCTGGCGGAGAATCTACGATCGAGCAAGCATCTCTCTCCACGCAGCGCCATTTGAACAACCAAAGCTTTGATACCAACTGATGCAGTTTCGACTAGCAATCAAATGGCTCAAGAACACATTGATTTCATTCAAACGATTCAAACCGAATGATTCGGTAAACAAGCTTAAAAGCTTACAAATACTTTAATCAAAAACAATCAACTACTAAACAAAATACCTACCAAGCCTATTTATAAATAAAAGCAATTACTTGGGTTGGGCCGGTCAGACTCAATGAACCAAATAGTTTTTCTTAGCAATCAATTTGATCAAGATTCACATAGTGAAACTCAAGAAAAACTGAATTGTAAGTCATAACAAAAACAATCAACTACTAAACAAAATACCTACCAAGCCTATTTATAAATAAAAACAAATACTTGGGTTGGGCCGGACCGACTCAATGAACCAAATAGTTTTTCTTAGCAATCAAATTGGATCAAGATTCTCATAGTGAAACTCAAGAAAAACTGAATTCTAATTCATAACAAAAATAATCAATTACTAAACAAAAAACCTACCAAGCCTATTTATAAATAAAAACAAATACTTGGGTTGGGCCGGACCGACTAAATGATCATACTCCAGCTTTTAAAAAAAACTCGTCCACGAGTTTTGTTTCCGGGCCAGAGCCCACCTGGATCAAATGGAAAATCAACCCAATCCTTAATTAATATCAAGACTCGCCTAAACAGCTTAAATTCATGAGTCATCTTTTCTGGCTCGCGACCTGCACCACCAGCTGGGTCGAATAGGGAGTTGAACAGTCTTCAATTCACTATCAACAATGTATTAATGTGGCATGGGAATGTAAATGTTGATCCAATTATTTTCTCATGCATGTCACTAGACTTACCCATAGGATTGGTTAGCTCATGTGTAAAACATGCATCATTCTCACAAACTTGATCGTTATCATTAGACCCTGATATTGGTTTTTCAATTTGAAAATCCATTCCTTTTTGAACTTCCCCCAAAGTAGGAGATATTATTAAATCACCACCTTTTTCAAATATAGTAATGATTGGGTCAACATCTAATCCCATCTTTATTCCCGGCATGAAAGATGGGGTTACCATGGAAGCCACAAAACCGTCGATCACCATCGCATGGCCAACAACTTCAACACTAGAGATCTTGGAAGGCAATATATCACCATACGTCTCATTCAATTCCACCGTTTCGGTTGACACACATGTAGAACTCCGCCAATACCCATCGAGTGTCATTTTCTTTGGCTCATCCAAGGAAAGTGCTAGACCACCCGTAGCCACCATATCACCACCCGTAGCCACCGTATGTCCTTACTCATCCCGGTAGATATCAAACACGGGTGGTGAATCATAACTAAAATCGCCATCGGAAGTATTCACTTCTTCATCCTCATAATTATCAAAACGAGGAGGTGAAAGATAGATAAAATCGCCATGGGTAGGATGCTCCTCATCCCCGGTTAACTCTTCCCTGACGGGTTCTTCTGGTTCCGTTTCCTTCCATGTCGATGATGCCTTAAGGTCTTGGATCCGTTGCTTGAGTAGTTGAATCTCGTTTCGAACTCGAGGTCACGTACTCGTTGTCGGAGTCGTTTGATCTTAAGATCCCGCGGGTCGGGATAGATTCCACAGCTGCCTCTGTCGGCGACTCTGCTAGTAGAATACCGATCTCTACCTTGGGCACGTGAATCGAACATACTTCTCTCGTTGCCTCTGGCGGCGAATCTACGATCGAGCAAGCATCTCTCTCCACGCAGCCCCATTTGAACAACCAAAGCTTTGATACCAACTGATGCAGTTTCGTCTAGCAATCAAATGGCTCAAGAACACATTGATTTCATTCAAACGATTCAAATCGAATGATTCGGTAAACAAGCTTAAAAGCTTACAAATACTTTAATTAAAAACAATCAACTACTAAACAAAATACCTACCAAGCCTATTTATAAATAAAAGCAAATACTTGGGTTGGGCCGGACAGACTCAAGGAACCAAATAGTTTTTCTTAGCAATCAAATTGGATCAAGATTCACATAGTAAAACTCAAGAAAAACTGAATTGTAATTCATAACAAAAACAATCAACTACTAAACAAAATACCTACTAAGCCTATTTATAAATAAAAACAAATACTTGGGTTGGGCCGGACCGACTCAATGAACCAGATGCTCCTACATCATACTCCCACATTTAAAAAAAACTCATCCTCGAGTTTTGTTTCCGGGCGAGAGCCCACCTGGATCAAATGGAAAATCAACCCAATTCTTAATTAATATCAAGACTCGCCTAAACAGCTTAAATGCATGAGTCATCTTTTCTGGCTCGCGACCTGCACCACCAGCTGGGTCGAACAGGGAGTTGAACAGTCTTCTATTCACTATCAACAATGTATTAATGTGGCATGGGAATGTAAATGTTGATCCAATTATTTTCTCATGCATGTCACTAAACTTACCCATAGGATTGGTTAGCCCATGTGTAAAACATGCATCATTCTCACAAACTTGATCGTTATCATTAGACCCTGATATTGGTTTTTCAATTTGAAAATCCATTCCTTTTTGAACTTCCCCCAAAGTAGGAGATTTTATTAAATCACCACCTTTTTCAAATATAGTAATGATTGGGTCAACATCTAATCCCATCTTTATTCCCGGCATGAAAGATGGGGTTACCATGGAAGCCACGGAACCGTCGATCACCATCGCATGGCCAACAACTTCAACACTAGAGATCTAGGAAGGCAATATATCACCATACTTCTCATTCAATTCCACCGTTTCGGTTGACACACATGTAGAACTCCGCCAATACCCATCGAGTGTCATTTTCTTTGGCTCATCCAAGGAAAGGGCTAGACCACCCGTAGCCACCATATCACCACCCATAGCCACCGTATGTACTTCCTCATCCCGGTAAATATCAAACACGGGTGGTGAATCATAACTAAAATCGCCATCGGAAGTATTCACTTCTTCATCCTCGTAATTATCAAAACGAGGAGGTGAAAGATAGATAAAATCGCCATCGGTAGGATGCTCCTCATCCCCGGTTAACTCGTCCCTGACGGGTTCTTCCGG
This sequence comes from Bidens hawaiensis, assembly GCF_021521415.1. Lineage (NCBI taxonomy): Eukaryota > Viridiplantae > Streptophyta > Magnoliopsida > Asterales > Asteraceae > Bidens > Bidens hawaiensis. The sequence goes on from NW_027493817.1 coordinate 91,546, forward strand.
TTCCGTTTCCTTCCATGTCGATGATGCCTTAAGGTCTTGGATCTGTTGCTTGAGTAGTTGAATCTCGTGTCGTAACTCGAGGTCACGTACTCGTTGTCGGAGTCGTTTGATCTTAAGATCCCGCGGGTCGGGATAGATTCCACAGCTGCCTTTGTCGGCGAATCTGCTAGTAGAATACCGATCTCTACCTTGGGCACGTGAATCGAACATACTTCTCCCGTTGCCTCTGGCGGCGAATCTACGATCGAGCAAGCATCTCTCTCCACCCAGCGCCATTTGAACAACCAAAGCTTTGATACCAACTGATGCAGTTTCGACTAGCAATCAAGTGGCTCAAGAACACATTGATTTCATTCAAACTATTCAAACCGAATGATTCGGTAAACAAGCTTAAAAGCTTACAAAAACTTTAATCAAAAACATTCAACTACTAAACAAAATACCTACCAAGCCTATTTATAAATACAAACAAATACTTGGGTTGGGCCGGACCGAATCAATGAACCAAATAGTTTTTCTTAGCAATCAAATTGTATCAAGATTCTCATAGTGAAACTCAAGAAAAACTGAATTCTAATTCATAACAAAAATAATCAACTACTAAACAAAAAACCTACCAAGCCTATTTATAAATAAAAACAAATACTTGGGTTGGGCCGGACCGACTCAATGAACCATATGCTACATCATCATACTCCCGCTTTTAAAAAAAAACTCGTCCTCAAGTTTTGTTTCCGGGCCAGAGCCCACCTGGATCAAATGGAAAATCAACCCAATCCTTAATTAATATCAAGACTCGCCTAAACAGCTTAAATGCATGAGTCATCTTTTCTGGCTCGCGACCTGCACCACCAGCTGGGTCGAATAGGGAGTTGAACAGTCTTCTATTCACTATCAACAATGTATTAATGTGGCATGGGAATGTAAATGTTGATCCAATTATTTTCTCATGCATGTCACTAGACTTACCCATAGGATTGGTTAGCCCATGTGTAAAACATGCATCATTCTCACAAACTTGATCGTTATCATTAGACCCTGATATTGGTTTTTCAATTTGAAAATCCATTCCTTTTTGAACTTCCCCCAAAGTAGGAGATATTATTAAATCACCACCTTTTTCAAATATAGTAATGATTGGGTCAACATCTAATCCCATCTTTATTCCCGGCATGAAAGATGGGGTTACCATGGAAGCCACAAAACCGTCGATCACCATCGCATGGCCAACAACTTCAACACTAGAGATCTTGGAAGGCAATATATCACCATACGTCTCATTCAATTCCACCGTTTCGGTTGACACACATGTAGAACTCCGCCAATACCCATCGAGTGTCATTTTCTTTGGCTCATCCAAGGAAAGTGCTAGACCACCCGTAGCCACCATATCACCACCCGTAGCCACCGTATGTCCTTACTCATCCCGGTAGATATCAAACACGGGTGGTGAATCATAACTAAAATCGCCATCGGAAGTATTCACTTCTTCATCCTCATAATTATCAAAACGAGGAGGTGAAAGATAGATAAAATCGCCATGGGTAGGATGCTCCTCATCCCCGGTTAACTCTTCCAAGACGGGTTCTTCCGGTTCCGTTTCCTTCCATATCGATGATGCCTTAAGGTCTTGGATCCGTTGCTTGAGTAGTTGAATCTCGTGTCGAACTCGAGGTCACGTACTCGTTGTCGGAGTCGTTTGATCTTATGATCCCGCGGGTCGGGATAGATTCCACAGCTGCCTCTGTCGGCGACTCTGCTAGTGGAATACCGATCTCTACCTTGGGCACGTGAATCGAACATACTTCTCTCGTTGCCTCTGGCGGAGAATCTACGATCGAGCAAGCATCTCTCTCCACGCAGCGCCATTTGAACAACCAAAGCTTTGATACCAACTGATGCAGTTTCGACTAGCAATCAAATGGCTCAAGAACACATTGATTTCATTCAAACGATTCAAACCGAATGATTCGGTAAACAAGCTTAAAAGCTTACAAATACTTTAATCAAAAACAATCAACTACTAAACAAAATACCTACCAAGCCTATTTATAAATAAAAGCAATTACTTGGGTTGGGCCGGTCCGACTCAATGAACCAAATAGTTTTTCTTAGCAATCAAATTTGATCAAGATTCACATAGTGAAACTCAAGAAAAACTGAATTGTAAGTCATAACAAAAACAATCAACTACTAAACAAAATACCTACCAAGCCTATTTATAAATAAAAACAAATACTTGGGTTGGGCCGGACCGACTCAATGAACCAAATAATTTTTCTTAGCAATCAAATTGGATCAAGATTCTCATAGTGAAACTCAAGAAAAACTGAATTCTAATTCATAACAAAAATAATCAATTACTAAACAAAAAACCTACCAAGCCTATTTATAAATAAAAACAAATACTTGGGTTGGGCCGGACCGACTCAATGATCATACTCCAGCTTTTAAAAAAAACTCGTCCACGAGTTTTGTTTCCGGGCCAGAGCCCACCTGGATCAAATGGAAAATCAACCCAATCCTTAATTAATATCAAGACTCGCCTAAACAGCTTAAATTCATGAGTCATCTTTTCTGGCTCGCGACCTGCACCACTAGCTGGGTCGAATAGGGAGTTGAACAGTCTTCAATTCACTATCAACAATGTATTAATATGGCATGGGAATGTAAATGTTGATCCAATTATTTTCTCATGCATGTCACTAGACTTACCCATAGGATTGGTTAGCTCATGTGTAAAACATGCATCATTCTCACAAACTTGATCGTTATCATTAGACCCTGATATTGGTTTTTCAATTTGAAAATCCATTCCTTTTTGAACTTCCCCCAAAGTAGGAGATATTATTAAATCACCACCATTTTTAAAAAAAAGTAATGATTGGGTCAACATCTAATCCCATCTTTATTCCCGGCATGAAAGATGGGGTTACCATGGAAGCCACAAAATCGTCGATCACCATCGCATGGCCAACAACTTCAACACTAGAGATCTTGGAAGGCAATATATCACCATACTTCTCATTCAATTCCACCGTTTCGGTTGACACACATGTAGAACTCCGCCAATACCCATCGAGTGTCATTTTCTTTGGCTCATCCAAGGAAAGGGCTAGACCACCCGTAGCCACCATATCACCACCCGTAGCCACCGTATGTCCTTACTCATCCCGGTAGATATCAAACACGGGTGGTGAATCATAACTAAAATCGCCATCGGAAGTATTCACTTCTTCATCCTCATAATTATCAAAACGAGGAGGTGAAAGATAGATAAAATCGCCATGGGTAGGATGCTCCTCATCCCCGGTTAACTCTTCCCTGACGGGTTCTTCCGGTTCCGTTTCCGTCCATGTCGATGATGCCTTAAGGTCTTGGATCCGTTGCTTGAGTAGTTGAATCTCGTTTCGAACTCGAGGTCACGTACTCGTTGTCGGAGTCGTTTGATCTTAAGATCCCGCGGGTCGGGATAGATTCCACAGCTGCCTCTGTCGGCGACTCTGCTAGTAGAATACCGATCTCTACCTTGGGCACGTGAATCGAACATACTTCTCTCGTTGCCTCTGGCGGCGAATCTACGATCGAGCAAGCATCTCTCTCCACGCAGCCCCATTTGAACAACCAAAGCTTTGATACCAACTGATGCAGTTTCGACAAGCAATCAAATGGCTCAAGAACACATTGATTTCATTCAAACGATTCAAATCGAATGATTCGGTAAACAAGCTTAAAAGCTTACAAATACTTTAATTAAAAACAATCAACTACTAAACAAAATACCTACCAAGCCTATTTATAAATAAAAGCAAATACTTGGGTTGGGCCGGACAGACTCAAGGAACCAAATAGTTTTTCTTAGCAATCAAATTGGATCAAGATTCACATAGTAAAACTCAAGAAAAACTGAATTGTAATTCATAACAAAAACAATCAACTACTAAACAAAATACCTACTAAGCCTATTTATAAATAAAAACAAATACTTGGGTTGGGCCGGACCGACTAAATGAACCAGATGCTCCTACATCATACTCCCACATTTAAAAAAAACTCATCCTCGAGTTTTGTTTCCGGGCCAGAGCCCACCTGGATCAAATGGAAAATCAACCCAATTCTTAATTAATATCAAGACTCGCCTAAACAGCTTAAATGCATGAGTCATCTTTTCTGGCTCGCGACCTGCACCACCAGCTGGGTCGAACAGGGAGTTGAACAGTCTTCTATTCACTATCAACAATGTATTAATGTGGCATGGGAATGTAAATGTTGATCCAATTATTTTCTCATGCATGTCACTAAACTTACCCATAGGATTGGTTAGCCCATGTGTAAAACATGCATCATTCTCACAAACTTGATCGTTATCATTAGACCCTGATATTGGTTTTTCAATTTGAAAATCCATTCCTTTTTGAACTTCCCCCAAAGTAGGAGATTTTATTAAATCACCACCTTTTTCAAATATAGTAATGATTGGGTCAACATCTAATCCCATCTTTATTCCCGGCATGAAAGATGGGGTTACCATGGAAGCCACGGAACCGTCGATCACCATCGCATGGCCAACAACTTCAACACTAGAGATCTAGGAAGGCAATATATCACCATACTTCTCATTCAATTCCACCGTTTCGGTTGACACACATGTAGAACTCCGCCAATACCCATCGAGTGTCATTTTCTTTGGCTCATCCAAGGAAAGGGCTAGACCACCCGTAGCCACCATATCACCACCCATAGCCACCGTATGTACTTCCTCATCCCGGTAAATATCAAACACGGGTGGTGAATCATAACTAAAATCGCCATCGGAAGTATTCACTTCTTCATCCTCGTAATTATCAAAACGAGGAGGTGAAAGATAGATAAAATCGCCATCGGTAGGATGCTCCTCATCCCCGGTTAACTCGTCCCTGACGGGTTCTTCCGGTTCTGTTTCCTTCCATGTCGATGATGCCTTAAGGTCTTGGATCAGTTGCTTGAGTAGTTGAATCTCGTGTCGTAACTCGAGGTCACGTACTCGTTGTCGGAGTCGTTTGATCTTAAGATCCCACGGGTCGGGATAGATTCCACAGCTGCCTCTGTCGGCGACTCTGCTAGTAGAATACCGATCTCTACCGTGGGCACGTGAATCGAACATACTTCTCTCGTTTCCGCTGGCGGCGACTCTACGATCGAGCAAGCATCTCTCTCCACGCAGCGCCATTTGAACAACTAAAGCTTTGATACCAACTGATGCAGTTTCGACTAGCAATAAAATGGCTCAAGAACATATTGATTTCATTCAAACGATTCAAGCCGAATGATTCGGTAAACAAGCTTAAAAGCTTACAAATACTTTAATTAAAAAGAATCAACTACTAAACCAAATACCTACCAAGCCTATTTATAAATAAAAACAAATACTTGGGTTGGGCCGGACCGACTCAATGAACCAAATAGTTTTTCTTAGCAATCAAATTGGATCAAGATTCTCATAGTGAAACTAAAGAAAAACTGAATTCTAATTCATAACAAAAATAATCAACTACTAAACAAAAAACCTACCAAGCCTATTTATAAATAAAAACAAATACTTGGGTTGGGCCGGACCGACTCAATGATCATACTCCCGCTTTAAAAAAAACTCGTCCTCGAGTTTTGTTTCCGGGCCAGAGCCCACCTGGATCAAATGGAAAATCAACCCAATCCTTAATTAATATCAAGACTCGCCTAAACAGCTTAAATTCATGAGTCATCTTTTCTGGCTCGCGACCTGCACCACCAGCTGGGTCGAATAGGGAGTTGAACAGTCTTCTATTCACTATCAACAATGTATTAATGTGGCATGGGAATGTAAATGTTGATCCAATTATTTTCTCATGCATGTCACTAGACTTACCCATAGGATTGCTTAGCCCATGTGTAAAACATGCATCATTCTCACAAACTTGATCGTTATCATTAGACCCTGATATCGGTTTTTCAATTTGAAAATCCATTCCTTTTTTAACATCCCCCAAAGTAGGAGATTTTATTAAATCACCACCTTTTTGAAATATAGTAATGATTGGGTCAACATCTAATCCCATCTTTATTCCCGGCATGAAAGATGGGGTTACCATGGAAGCCACGGAACCGTAGATCACCATCGCATGGCCAACAACTTCACACACTAGAGATCTTGGAAGGCAATATATCACCATACTTCTCATTCAATTCCACCGTTTCAGTTGACACACATGTAGAACTCCGCCAATACCCATCGAGTGTCATTTTCTTTGGCTCATCCAAGGAAAGGGCTAGACCACCCGTGGCCACCATATCACCACCCATAGCCACCATATATCCTACCTCATCCCGGTAGATATCAAACACGGGTGGTGAATCATAACTAAAATCGCCATCGGAAGTATTCACTTCTTCATCCCCATAATTATCAAAACGAGGAGGTGAAAGATAGATAAAATCGCCATGGGTAGGATGCTCCTCATCCCCGGTTAACTCTTCCAAGACGGGTTCTTCCGGTTCCGTTTCCTTCCATATCGATGATGCCTTAAGGTCTTGGATCCGTTGCTTGAGTAGTTGAATCTCGTGTCGAACTCGAGGTCACGTACTCGTTGTCGGAGTCGTTTGATCTTATGATCCCGCGGGTCGGGATAGATTCCACAGCTGCCTCTGTCGGCGACTCTGCTAGTAGAATACCGATCTCTACCTTGGGCACGTGAATCGAACATACTTCTCTCGTTGCCTCTGGCGGCGAATCTACGATCGAGCAAGCATCTCTCTCCACGCAGCCCCATTTGAACAACCAAAGCTTTGATACCAACTGATGCAGTTTCGTCTAGCAATCAAATGGCTCAAGAACACATTGATTTCATTCAAACGATTCAAACCGAATGATTCGGTAAACAAGCTTAAAAGCTTACAAATACTTTAATAAAAAACAATCAACTACTAAACAAAATACCTACCAAGCCTATTTATAAATAAAAGCAATTACTTGGGTTGGGCCGGTCAGACTCAATGAACCAAATAGTTTTTCTTAGCAATCAAATTTGATCAAGATTCACATAGTGAAACTCAAGAAAAACTGAATTGTAAGTCATAACAAAAACAATCAACTACTAAACAAAATACCTACCAAGCCTATTTATAAATAAAAACAAATACTTGGGTTGGGCCGGACCGACTCAATGAACCAAATAGTTTTTCTTAGCAATCAAATTGGATCAAGATTCTCATAGTGAAACTCAAGAAAAACTGAATTCTAATTCATAACAAAAATAATCAATTACTAAACAAAAAACCTACCAAGCCTATTTATAAATAAAAACAAATACTTGGGTTGGGCCGGACCGACTAAATGATCATACTCCAGCTTTTAAAAAAAACTCGTCCACGAGTTTTGTTTCCGGGCCAGAGCCCACCTGGATCAAATGGAAAATCAACCCAATCCTTAATTAATATCAAGACTCGCCTAAACAGCTTAAATTCATGAGTCATCTTTTCTGGCTCGCGACCTGCACCACCAGCTGGGTCGAATAGGGAGTTGAACAGTCTTCAATTCACTATCAACAATGTATTAATGTGGCATGGGAATGTAAATGTTGATCCAATTATTTTCTCATGCATGTCACTAGACTTACCCATAGGATTGGTTAGCTCATGTGTAAAACATGCATCATTCTCACAAACTTGATCGTTATCATTAGACCCTGATATTGGTTTTTCAATTTGAAAATCCATTCCTTTTTGAACTTCCCCCAAAGTAGGAGATATTATTAAATCACCACCTTTTTCAAATATAGTAATGATTGGGTCAACATCTAATCCCATCTTTATTCCCGGCATGAAAGATGGGGTTACCATGGAAGCCACAAAACCGTCGATCACCATCGCATGGCCAACAACTTCAACACTAGAGATCTTGGAAGGCAATATATCACCATACGTCTCATTCAATTCCACCGTTTCGGTTGACACACATGTAGAACTCCGCCAATACCCATCGAGTGTCATTTTCTTTGGCTCATCCAAGGAAAGTGCTAGACCACCCGTAGCCACCATATCACCACCCGTAGCCACCGTATGTCCTTACTCATCCCGGTAGATATCAAACACGGGTGGTGAATCATAACTAAAATCGCCATCGGAAGTATTCACTTCTTCATCCTCATAATTATCAAAACGAGGAGGTGAAAGATAGATAAAATCGCCATGGGTAGGATGCTCCTCATCCCCGGTTAACTCTTCCCTGACGGGTTCTTCCGGTTCCGTTTCCTTCCATGTCGATGATGCCTTAAGGTCTTGGATCCGTTGCTTGAGTAGTTGAATCTCGTTTCGAACTCGAGGTCACGTACTCGTTGTCGGAGTCGTTTGATCTTAAGATCCCGCGGGTCGGGATAGATTCCACAGCTGCCTCTGTCGGCGACTCTGCTAGTAGAATACCGATCTCTACCTTGGGCACGTGAATCGAACATACTTCTCTCGTTGCCTCTGGCGGCGAATCTACGATCGAGCAAGCATCTCTCTCCACGCAGCCCCATTTGAACAACCAAAGCTTTGATACCAACTGATGCAGTTTCGTCTAGCAATCAAATGGCTCAAGAACACATTGATTTCATTCAAACGATTCAAATCGAATGATTCGGTAAACAAGCTTAAAAGCTTACAAATACTTTAATTAAAAACAATCAACTACTAAACAAAATACCTACCAAGCCTATTTATAAATAAAAGCAAATACTTGGGTTGGGCCGGACAGACTCAAGGAACCAAATAGTTTTTCTTAGCAATCAAATTGGATCAAGATTCACATAGTAAAACTCAAGAAAAACTGAATTGTAATTCATAACAAAAACAATCAACTACTAAACAAAATACCTACTAAGCCTATTTATAAATAAAAACAAATACTTGGGTTGGGCCGGACCGACTCAATGAACCAGATGCTCCTACATCATACTCCCACATTTAAAAAAAACTCATCCTCGAGTTTTGTTTCCGGGCGAGAGCCCACCTGGATCAAATGGAAAATCAACCCAATTCTTAATTAATATCAAGACTCGCCTAAATAGCTTAAATGCATGAGTCATCTTTTCTGGCTCGCGACCTGCACCACCAGCTGGGTCGAACAGGGAGTTGAACAGTCTTCTATTCACTATCAACAATGTATTAATGTGGCATGGGAATGTAAATGTTGATCCAATTATTTTCTCATGCATGTCACTAAACTTACCCATAGGATTGGTTAGCCCATGTGTAAAACATGCATCATTCTCACAAACTTGATCGTTATCATTAGACCCTGATATTGGTTTTTCAATTTGAAAATCCATTCCTTTTTGAACTTCCCCCAAAGTAGGAGATTTTATTAAATCACCACCTTTTTCAAATATAGTAATGATTGGGTCAACATCTAATCCCATCTTTATTCCCGGCATGAAAGATGGGGTTACCATGGAAGCCACGGAACCGTCGATCACCATCGCATGGCCAACAACTTCAACACTAGAGATCTAGGAAGGCAATATATCACCATACTTCTCATTCAATTCCACCGTTTCGGTTGACACACATGTAGAACTCCGCCAATACCCATCGAGTGTCATTTTCTTTGGCTCATCCAAGGAAAGGGCTAGACCACCCGTAGCCACCATATCACCACCCATAGCCACCGTATGTACTTCCTCATCCCGGTAAATATCAAACACGGGTGGTGAATCATAACTAAAATCGCCATCGGAAGTATTCACTTCTTCATCCTCGTAATTATCAAAACGAGGAGGTGAAAGATAGATAAAATCGCCATCGGTAGGATGCTCCTCATCCCCGGTTAACTCGTCCCTGACGGGTTCTTCCGGTTCCGTTTCCTTCCATGTCGATGATGCCTTAAGGTCTTGGATCTGTTGCTTGAGTAGTTGAATCTCGTGTCGTAACTCGAGGTCACGTACTCGTTGTCGGAGTCGTTTGATCTTAAGATCCCGCGGGTCGGGATAGATTCCACAGCTGCCTTTGTCGGCGAATCTGCTAGTAGAATACCGATCTCTACCTTGGGCACGTGAATCGAACATACTTCTCCCGTTGCCTCTGGCGGCGAATCTACGATCGAGCAAGCATCTCTCTCCACCCAGCGCCATTTGAACAACCAAAGCTTTGATACCAACTGATGCAGTTTCGACTAGCAATCAAGTGGCTCAAGAACACATTGATTTCATTCAAACTATTCAAACCGAATGATTCGGTAAACAAGCTTAAAAGCTTACAAAAACTTTAATCAAAAACATTCAACTACTAAACAAAATACCTACCAAGCCTATTTTTAAATACAAACAAATACTTGGGTTGGGCCGGACCGAATCAATGAACCAAATAGTTTTTCTTAGCAATCAAATTGTATCAAGATTCTCATAGTGAAACTCAAGAAAAACTGAATTCTAATTCATAACAAAAATAATCAACTACTAAACAAAAAACCTACCAAGCCTATTTATAAATAAAAACAAATACTTGGGTTGGGCCGGACCGACTCAATGAACCATATGCTACATCATCATACTCCCGCTTTTAAAAAAAAACTCGTCCTCAAGTTTTGTTTCCGGGCCAGAGCCCACCTGGATCAAATGGAAAATCAACCCAATCCTTAATTAATATCAAGACTCGCCTAAACAGCTTAAATGCATGAGTCATCTTTTCTGGCTCGCGACCTGCACCACCAGCTGGGTCGAATAGGGAGTTGAACAGTCTTCTATTCACTATCAACAATGTATTAATGTGGCATGGGAATGTAAATGTTGATCCAATTATTTTCTCATGCATGTCACTAGACTTACCCATAGGATTGGTTAGCCCATGTGTAAAACATGCATCATTCTCACAAACTTGATCGTTATCATTAGACCCTGATATTGGTTTTTCAATTTGAAAATCCATTCCTTTTTGAACTTCCCCCAAAGTAGGAGATTTAATTAAATCACCACCTTTTTGAAATATAGTAATGATTGGGTCAACATCTAATCCCATCTTTATTCCCGGCATGAAAGATGGGGTTTACATGGAAGCCACGGAACCGTCGATCACCATCGCATGGCCAACAACTTCCACACTAGAGATCTTGGAAGGCAATATATCACCATACTTCTCATTCACTCCACCGTTTCGGTTGACACACATGTAGAACTCCACCAATACCCATCGAGTGTCATTTTCTTTGGCTCATCCAAGGAAAGGGCTAGACCGCCCGTAGCCACCATATCACCACCCATAGCCACCGTATGTACTTCCTCATCCCGGTAAATATCAAACACGGGTGGTGAATCATAACTAAAATCGACATCGGAAGTATTCACTTCTTCATCCTCGTAATTATCAAAACGAGGAGGTGAAAGATAGATAAAATCGCCATCGGTAGGATGCTCCTCATCCCCGGTTAACTCGTCCCTGACGAGTTCTTCCGGTTTCGTTTCCTTCCATGTCGATGATGCCTTAAGGTCTTGGATACGTTGCTTGAGTAGTTGAATCTCGTGTCGTAACTCGTGGTCACGTACTCGTTGTCGGAGTCATTTGATCTTAAGATCCCGCGGGTCGGGATAGATTCCACAGCTGCCTCTGTCGGCGACTCTGCTAGTAGAATACCGATCTCTACCTTGGGCACGTGAATCGAACATACTTCTCCCGTTGCCTCTGGCGGCGACTCTACGATCGAGCAAGCATCTCTCTCCACCCAGCGCCATTTGAACAACCAAAGCTTTGATACCAACTGATGCAAATTTGACTAGCAATCAAGTGGCTCAAGAATACATTGATTTCATTCAAACGATTCAAACCGAATGATTCGGTAAACAAGCTTAAAAGCTTACAAATACTTTAATTAAAAACAATCAACTACTAAAGAAAATACCTACCAAGCCTATTTATAAATAAAAACAAATAATTGGGTTGGGCCGGACCGACTCAATGAACCAAATAGTTTTTCTTTGCAATCAAATTGTATCAAGATTCTCATAGTGAAACTCAAGAAAAACTGAATTCTAATTAATAACAAAAATAATCAACTACTAAACAAAAAACCTACCAAGCCTATTTATAAATAAAAACAAATACTTGGGTTGGGCCGGACCAACTCAATGAACCAGATGCTCCAGCATCATACTCCCGCTTTTAAAAAAAACTCGTCCTCAAGTTTTGTTTCCGGGCCAGAGCCCACCTGGATCAAATGGAAAATCAACCCAATCCTTAATTAATATTAAGACTCGCCTAAACAGCTTATATGTATGAGTCATCTTACCAGCTGGGTCGAAAAGGGAGTTGAACAGTCTTCTATTCACTGTCAACAATGTATTAATGTGGCATGGGAATGTAAATGTTAATCCAATTATTTTCTCATGCATGTCACTAGACTTACCCATAGGATTGGTTAGCCCATGTGTAAAACATGCATCATTCTCACAAACTTGATCGTTATCAGTAGACCCTGATATTGGTTTTTCAATTTGAAAATCCATTCCTTTTTGAACTTCCCCCAAAGTAGGAGATTTTATTAAATCACCACCTTTTTCAAATATAGTAATGATTGGGTCAACATCTAATCCCATCTTTATTCCCAGCATGAAAGATGGGGTTACCATGGAAGCCACGGAACCGTCGATCACCATCGCATGGCCAACAACTTCAACACTAGAGATCTTGGAAGGCAATATATCACCATACTTCTCATTCAATTCCACCGTTTCGGTTGACACACATGTAGAACTCCGCCAATACCCATCGAGTGTCATTTTCGTTGGCTCATCCAAGGAAAGGGCTAGACCACCCGTAGCCACCATATCACCACCCATAGCCACCGTATGTCCTTCCTTATCCCGGTAGATATCAAACACGGGTGGTGAATCATAAATAAAATCGCCATCGGAAGTATTCAGTTCTTCCTCCTCGTAATTATCAAAACGAGGAGGTGAAAGATAGATAAAATCGCCATAGGTAGGATGCTCCTCATCCCCGGTTAACTCATCCCTGATGGGTTCTTCCGGTTCCGTTTCCTTCCTTGTCGATGATGCCTTAAGGTCTTGGATCCGTTGCTTGAGTATTTGAATCTCGTGTCGTAACTCGAGGTCACGTACTCGTTTTCGGAGTCGTTTGTTCTTAAGATCCCGCGGGTCGGGATAGATTCCACAGCTGCCTCTGTCGGCGACTCTGCTAGTAGAATACCGATCTCTACCTTGGGCACGTGAATCGAACATACTTCTCCCGTTGCCTCTGGCGGCGAATTTACGATCGAGCAAGCATCTCTCTCCACCCAGCGCCATTTAAACAATCAAAGCTTTGATACCAACTGATGCAGTTTCGACTAGCAATCAAGTGGCTCAAGAACACATTGATTTCATTCAAACGATTCAAACCGAATGATTCGGTAAACAAGCTTAAAAGCTTACAAATACTTTAATCAAAAACAATCAACTACTAAACAAAATACCTACCAAGCCTATTTATAAATAAAAACAAATACTTGGGTTGGGCCGGACCGACTCAATGAACCAAATAGTTTTTCTTAGCAATCAAATTGGATCAAGATTCTCATAGTGAAACTCAAGAAAAACTGAATTCTAATTCATAATAAAAATAATCAACTACTAAACAAAATACCTACCAAGCCTATTTATAAATAAAAACAAATACTTGGGTTGGGCCTGACCGACTTAATGAACCAGATGCTCCTGCTTCAGTTATTCTCTAATATTTTGTTTAGGTTATCTTGATGTTAATATATGGTTGTCTATTTATGAAAATTTATGATTATCTATATTGATTTTGTTATTTATTTATTTTCAACCCGTGTGTAACACGGGTACTATCCTAGTATATATTAAAGGACGAATTTGTCAAATTAAATGTTAGGAAATGAAAATTTAGGGTAAAAGTACGTTTAGCAATGAAGGGAGTTACGTCCAACCTAACTCTAAAATCGACTTGTGTATTATAATCACGTTATAGCCTCGATATTTGTTGAATCAAATTCCAATTCTTTTGCCCCTAAGTTTTGCATAAACTAAACTTATATACGATTTGGATAAGGGTATAAAGCACCTCACTAATTCATTTCTTGTTCACTATTGCATGACAATTATATTATATGAGATTGGGAGATTTAAAAGTAATATATATTTAAATGTAGGTATATAGGTATTAAATAATCTCAACTATCATATTTTGATCGTTTACGGTCTTAACTAGCGAAATGGCTTGTGAGAGTCCCAAATTTTAACATATTTGCTTCCAACGATCCACGACTAACGGAAACTTAACTCCGCTAGCCTCCAATCATAATATAAACGTTTTTTTGGTAGAAAACTTTTTTTTGTCGGAAAACTCAACTTGAACACCACCACCACCTTAACACTACCAGTTGAACCTGACCACCACCACCTAAACACCACAATCGGCAACCACCACACGAACATCAACACGACCACTTTAACACCACAATTGACCACCACTAACTGAACACCACCACCATCGTTGCTGGCCACCACTATCCGAACACCACCACAAACAGTTTCCTCCTGAAAAAGGAGTTTTCATGCCGAAAACCTTTTTCCAGCGACCACCACATGGGATTCAAGCGACCTCAATAGTTGGGATTTTTACTTTAAAAAAGGTTTCTAGTTGTCTGATTTAAGATTTCAAAGACGTTTGAGACGAAATTGTTAGTCGTGGATCGTTGGAAACAAACATGTTTAAAAAAATAAGACTGTCACCAGCCCTTTCATTTGATCTTATGTCTGTTGTAACCATAGGTGAGGTCATTGTTGGCCCTTTTTATGTTTTTATTAAAATCCGAATTCTTCAAGTAACTGATAGAATGACCTTCTAAAACTTAAACTTGAAACACAAGAAACCCTAAAAGCATTCAAATAAAAAACTAAATCTACATAAGATAAATAGTCCTGAAAATAAAACAACAAATAAGCACAAACTATTAAACTGACCCGTATTTAAATAAAGTGTTTCTTACACCATTAGTGTTTATAATTTCTAAAAAGTAACATGTTTGAGTATTAATTAAGGTATTCAAGAAACATGTTTTTTTTTTTGTGCACTAGTCACTAACACTAACACTAACATTAACATTGATACATGAAAGAAAGCATAGGACCTAAATTTGATACTTGACAACCTTGATGCCTAAGCCGGTTACTTTCGGAAAATCACGTGCACTAGTAACGTAATTAACTCTTAAATAAACTGAAGAGGTAGGTCCCAGCAGAGCCCAGTTGGACCCGCAAGACTCACCTTGAAGAGAGACGTCTGCGCAGAAACCAACTGGATCCGCAGGACCCACCATGCTCAGAGACGTGACGTCCTTACGCGCAGTACGCAAGCTGTTCCCGCAGGAAATGCCTCCCAATGGTGAAGTACTCTGCCTGTTCCCGCAGCTGCGGATACAAGCCATCAGGGAAGGCCACCCGCGCAGCAAGGCTACACGCACAAGGCACTTAGCTCTCAATAATTCAGCTGCCACCTGAAGAAATGAGCAAAGCCGGAAACAATCCCGCACAAAGGCGGGAGGGGGAATACTCCCGCCCAAATAAGCCAGTCCGTACGATACGGGAAGATCTTCTGTACTATACCTGACGAGGTATGGGCAAAAGATCTGACCAGAGATACGACAGCTCATTGACAACAGTATGGCGAGCAGCATGCTCTTGTACTGTATGTCACTATTAGCCGCTACCTACTCACCAACTCCTGTCATACCACGTGCATAGCCGGCAGTTTGTGGAAAAGGAATAGTACACAGTAGGCCTGGTCACTGTCAGCCGCTGCCTACCCACCAACTACCAGCATGGCACGTGCGTAGGCCACAGTTGGTAGAACAGGAATACTATTCAGCCGGCTACACCTTCTTGGAAACCTACCTTCGGCTATAAATACCCCAAATGGTATGATCTCATCATCTTATCATCATATACTATCTCGTATTACATATTATACCTGATATCTGCTCTAGCAATCTCTTAATATACATTTATATTCAAGAGCAATCTAGTCTGATTCTCACGCCGGAGGGTGGTCACAAGGAGGAACCCCCCCTTCTCAGTGACGAGCTCACGGTGTCTGTTTTGCAGGTTATCTGAAGAACCATCTTTGCCGGGTCTAACCCCTCGTGGGAAACATCTATTCAACCCCCAGGTAACCCGTAATCTGCCCGGGGTCCGGTTAGTGTTTCTTCATTGGCGCCATCCGTGCATAAAAGCTAGAACTTCATTTCTTTTCAGTTTTTTCAAACTTCTGGAAAGATGGTTAAAGAAACCCCGGTAACCACAACCCCAACTACTGGGGGGAATACCGGCGACTACACAGTTTTTACGAACACTACCCCGGTTACCCAAGCCGGGGCAAGTGCAGTAAATTTAACAAACACTACCCCGGTTACCCAAGCCGGGGCAAGTGCAGTAAATTTTACGAACACTACCCCAGTTACCCAAGCTGGGGCAAGTGCAGTAAATAATCGCTCACTGGGATTCACCGATACCCGGTTAGAGAGAGAACGAACGAGGCTCCCCCGCCAAACACTCGATGAAATTAAAGCGTGGGCGGAAGCACGTCAAAAGGAATTCCAAGCTGAGTTGGACGAATGCTTGCGTTCCGTCCAACAGGCTGACGAATTTGGAAGCACTCAACAGCTCAACATGAGTAGTGAGTGCGAATACTCGGAGGAATCCGACACCGACGCGAACCCTCGCCATAGGGCAAAAGGGAAGCGTAAGGAAACGGACTCCCAACCGAGAAGGCGTTTTGGAGAAACCTTCAAAACAAAAAACACAGGTGGAAATCCACGTGACTTCTCGAAAGCATTTACACCAAATGCTGCAAAGGCGGGAACGTCCAAATTTGCAAAGGACATTGCGGAAGCAATCGTCCCGAAAAGTGCCAAACAGATGCCCAACATCGGCACTTACGATGGTATATCTGATCCAGACGATCATTTGAACAGGTTCATAGCGGGGGCAACCGTCAGTAGTTGGACGGACCTACGTGGTGTTACATGTTCCAAATGACGCTTGTTGGGGCTGCTAGAGCGTGGTTCGATCGTCTACCGGTCCACCACATCTACGGTTGGGAAGACTTCCAGCAAAAGTTTAGCCAACACTTCAGCCAGCAAAGAAAGTATACCGAGGAACAATGGACAATCCTCAAATGCATTCGAGAGGAAGATGAATCTTTGCTAGACTTCATCACTCGCTTCAACTCAAAGAAGCTAAGTTTGGGTAATATTAGCGAAGATCTTGTTCGCGCTGCTTTCATCCAGGGCGCGAACGACCCAGAGCTCATCCGCACCTTAACGGGTAAAGATGGCATGCCATCCACATGGGATGCCATCATGACAGCAGCAAAACGCTTTGCGGAAACGGAGAAGCAACTGGGTAGAGATCTCCCCCAGAGCACAAACCTCTACACCCAGAAAACAAGAGAAGACAACGTCCTTACCGCCCGACTAAACAAAAAGCGGAAGCTAGGCATTTGGCAGTCAAGGGTAAACTTTGACACCTCATCCGGCTTGCAACATCGGTTAGGCGGAAGGGATAACGTACGGTCGAACCAGAACTCCAGATGGACGCCACTCACCAAAAGCGTCACCGAGATATTCGCCACTGAGGAGCTCCCATGGCCAAAGGCTCCAATAATCCGACATCGTCACAATGCTGATCGGAGCAAATACTGTGACTTTCACAGGACAAAAGGCCACAACCATGAAGAATGCACAGACGTTAAGGACACGGTCGAAGCATTTGTCAGAGATGGGACGCTCGCGCACCTCGTGGCGCAATGAACGCTGAGCAGGCTGATGCGTGTAGAACCCCAGTTGGGGAAAACACGAATAAAATTACAGCTTCAATGGAGACTACATACTGCGTAAATAACGAGATCCCGAACCAGGTGCATATCGGCTCGATGGCACTCCCATCCCAACAACATGGAAGGGAGCTCAATTACACAGTTTGCATGTAGATCAATTCCAAATTTGTAAAGAAAAGGCCCAGAGCCACTTCTAATGGAAATGATTCTCCTTAGAACATCGACGCTGATGATTTTACATTTACTTTTATGAACTTTCAACACTGATGCCGGTTTTCACCGCATACATAAGTGTGAAAGTCGTTGCGTGGGGAAGGCGGCAAAACCCGCATAAACCCAAAAAATGGCAAACCTTCACGCAGGTCAGTTAAAGGTAAAGTTCAGTCATCCCACTAAATGAAAGTGCCGGTCTATCCGCATGAATCATGATAGAGGAAACTGAACACTAACGTATTAACAACCGCGCGTCGAACGGTTAATTTATTCAACACGGATATGACGGTTTTCACCGCATAATTACGTGGAAGGTCGTTGCGTGGGGAAGGCGGCAAAACCCGCATAAACCCAAAAAACGGCAAACCTTCACGCAGGTCAGTTAAAGGTAAAGTTCAGTCATCCCACTAAATGAAAATGCCGGTCTATCCGCATGAATCATGATAGAGAAACTGAACACTAACCTATTAACAACCGCGCGTCGAACGGTTAATTTATTCAACACTAATATGCCGGTTTTCACCGCATAATTACGTGGAAAGTCGTTGCGTGGGGAAGGCGGCAAAACCCGCATAAACCCAAAAAACGGCAAACCTTCACGCAGGTCAGTCATAGGTAAACTTTGGTCAACTAAATGAAAGTGCCGGTCCTAACCGCACAAATCATGAGAGGAAACCGAACCTATTGACAACCGCGCGTCGAACGGTTAACTTATTCAAAATACTTCAGAAAATTTCTAACAGAAGGATGAGGAAAAACCCTCCACGCAGGTCAGATGTAGGTAAAGTTTAGCCATCCTACTAAGTGCAAAGGACGGTCCTACTCGCACAATCACGAAAGAGGAAGCAAAACTTCAACCTATTATCTACCACGTTCAAAGGTTAACTTATCCTAAACACTTAGAAATTTCAAAAAAGATGAGGAAAACCTCCACGCAGGTCAGATGCAGGTAAAGTTTAGCCATCCTACTAAGTGCAAGTGACGGTCCTACCCGCACAATCACGAAAGAGGAAGCAAAACTTCAACCTATTATCTACCACGTTCAAAGGTTAACTTATTCTAAACACTTGGAAAATTGCTAATTTAAACTAAAGTATGCAAGTCATATAACGTTTATAAAGCAAGGAATCCAGTGAAAATAGCGGTCTTACCCGCACAAAGATTTATATTTCATAATATTCATTACAAGAATGGCCGGGTAACTACCCGCCTACAAGAATATAAATCTATACAAGCTAAACCTATCCTAGCAGTGGGAAGGGATCTTCAGGATCAAGCTTCAGGGCCACTTCCACTTGGACCAGCACCATCAGTAGAGCGTGGCGGTTCAAGGAAAGCTTTAAGGATAGCTAGCCCATCATTAGCAGCAGCAACTTCGTTCACCTTCTCCACCACCGGATGCGGGAAGGCGGCATACTGATTCACTGCTTGGTCGTATACAGCTTCAGTATCCACATCAAATAAAGGTAAGTTGGAAGGCGGGATGCCTTTCTCAACGAACCCTAGACCAAGCAGGAAGCCGGCCTTTTCCCCATCCTCATGAGAAGCGTTGAGGGCTGCGCTCATAGCATCGTCATAAGACGTATCCGCGAAGACCCGATGCACAACCTACAAGAAAAAATACAAGTATCAAAACCTTTTCTATTTACAAAGAAAAGCGTGAAGACATGAAGCTAAACATACCTGAGACAACGCTTCTCGAAGAAGCCATTCCTTGGGAACCAGAGCCTCCTGGAGGGCAGCTTGAGCTTCGTTACGGGCGCGTTCGGCTTCACTTTTGTTGAGGTTGGCAAGCAACACTTCTTTAGCCGCAACCTCTTCGACGCCCTTTAGCTTCCGCACAGTGTGGTCAAGCACCCCCCTCTGGTCCAAGATCTCTTGGAGCTTTTTGGCGTCTTCCATCGCCAAGGCATCATGAGCCTGCTGGAGAGCCTCTAATTTGGCTTTAAGCTCCTCTTTCTCCACGCGTAGAGGCTCAGCAACAGCTTCAGCCTTGGTGGCCCTCTCGGTCGCGTTCCTTGCAGTTTTTTTAGCCAGCCGAAGCTGTTCGTTAACAGCTTGGGCAGCCTTGGAACGGGCCTCGAGCCGGGCCTGAACTTCAACCTCGAGGGCCTTGAAGGCCTTCTCCTTTTCCGCAGCCACTTCGGTAAGCCTTACGTTCTCCTCCCGGACAGCCCGCGCCCGAGCTACTTCTTGAAGGCGAGCTGCTTTTAACTTGTCGTTTTCACAACAAAGCAGCTCGACGCGCGGCTGCATCCGGGCCAGGAGAACCCGAAGCTCATTGGTTAGCCTACCCTCCTGGTAGCTAGCCATGGCTTCCCCCAACGCACCACTGGGAGCTGCGTGACGAGCCCACTCCACGCACTCCACAGGTGTGCGAAGGGTTGTTCCTCGGCGGATGTTCCATCGTGGAACATACACTTCATTGGAATCCGACAATGCAAAAAACAAAACGCAGTTAGGAAAAGATGATATATATATAAAAAGGCCAAAAGAACCCTACGCACCTGTAGGGTCAGCAACAGGCCGATAGCCGCCAAACCCATCACCTGAACCCAAGGGAAATCCATCCAAGAGGTCAGGCAGATGGGAAGGAGGCAGAGGTTGGCGATAAGCCCCAAGCATACCTGAAGGATCGGTTGTAGCTGCCGACGTCGGAGGCATGGAGGCCGCCGCGGTAGAAACCATCGGAGGTGAACTCACCGGAGGTGAACTCACAACCGTGGTCGCCGCTGCGGAATGCGCAGAAAAAGTAACCGCAGGCTCAGTAAAAGATGCGGTAAAAATGGCACTGACAGCCGGCGGTGATGTCATCACAGCTGGAACAGTCGGCTCAACGGAGTGAGCAACTGAACCAGCGGAACCAGGCGCAGCCGCCTGGGTCGTCGCCTCAGGTAGGCTGACCAAGCCTACCGTCATGGGTCCGGAGGTACTCCTCCCCGCTCCACCCTGGAATGCGGTAGCATCCACGCCTGCGCAAAGAAGATAAGTATTAATGATGGAAAGCTATGAAGTTAAAAATAAAGGAAGTTTGTACTTACGGGTTTTCTTGAGCCTAAAAGTGCGGACAGGCGGGGACGAACCCGATGGAGCCGGCCTCTTTACGCAGCTCACCGTCGTCATCCGGGGCTCTCCGGAGGTGACAGTCGCAGCCTCCGGAGCAGTGGTCCTATCACCACCCGGGTTCCCCGCCACCTCCTCGCTCTCGGTCTCTGAATCAGACCGAGGCACCGGATCGGCAGTGGAGGCCACCTTCGCCTTCCCCTTCCCCCCGGCAGCCTTCTTCTTCCGCACCAACGGAGGACCATCTGCGGATTCCTCATCAGAACATAAGATTAGAGGAATTCCAGCAGAGGTTTCAGCATTGAGGGGTCGAGGGTTGAATAACGCCTTACCTGGCCGCCTGGCGCTCAGGATCTCGTGGCCTGACGGGTAGACCTCCACGAACCGATCCGCCGTCTGTTCAAGGATGGGCAACTCGTTCTCATCTAGAGCGCGAGTACCCATCCGAGCGGGACTGTCAGCCTCCCGCGGATACAGGAGCGACTGCAAGTCGTTCCCCTCTGAAATAAACAGGAAAGAAGTTAGAAGAGATTCTAAATCAACAAAAAGAAACAGAGCATACCGTAGGGAACAGAGTTCAAACCGTATTCGAGGACGATCGGGATCTTTCGCGCATCCGCATCCTTCCACACCCGGCTCATCCCGAGCATCACCATCCCGGACTCCGCAAAGCGGTAAACTGGAGATTGGACTCGGGATATCTTCGAGAACCATTCCGCCTCCTGGTAGTTGGAGGCGTGAAGGCTGGGAAGTGCTTGCCCATTCTTGAACTTCATGGCAAGGGGGACGGTGCGAGCGGAGATATAGAAGAACTCCCGCTTCCACGAACGAAGACTGCGCTCGGTCGCGCAAATCTTCAAACCCTTGATCCGGGTTATCAGCGTATACCACCCCTGGATGCACCTCCAAGAGTAGAAGGTCATCAGGCGGTCGACGAAGGGCTCAATGCCCAGAATCCGGCACACCCACTCGAAGTGGCGAATCTTCGCGATCGCCATCGGGTGCACCTCGGTCAGGTGTACACCGTGCCTCTCCAGGACACGGTACACAAACTTTGTCAAAGGGAACCTAAGATTCCCATAGACAAAGAATGCAGCATATACCCCGATCTTGCCTCTGGGGGCATCATACACCGTCTGATGAGGTTCAGGAAACTCAGGCTCGAGAGACTCGAGCATGAACTTCCTGACGATGTACTGATATAGATCGACAGGCAGAGCACACTGGCACTCGCCAGCAGTACTCTTGTCATCGGCGTACACCCCAGCCTCCTGGGCTGTAGCTTCGAGATCGTGAGAAGACATCTTGCAGATGAAAGAAGAAAACGATTTCAAGAGAATGCTCGACTGAAAAGGTGAGTATTCGCCGGAAATCGTTTTGAAGATGAAGAGAAAAGTGAAAGTGTGGATTACAAAGAACCCTCTCCCCCTTTATATACTAATCGCAATTAATGCGATGAATTTAATGCGGAAGAGAGAGAAATCGAAGGTGCAATGAAACTATGACACGTGGCAAAAAGCAAGCTGGCAACAGCTGTTGAAAGGACGCGTACCATTAATTTCGCAGCCACGCGCCCGAAAAATCGCGCCCACGCGCCTGAAAAAGCGTCTGGAATGACCAGGTACTGTCACGTCACCATAACTTCCTGCACGTCCTGACACAGTCAGAAGAAACCGTCGCACGACGTTTCAGGGGTTTGGACTGTTCTTATCCTTTCACCAACTCTTCGAATTTCAAAAAATTTCAAAAAGATTCAAAAGTAAGCGGGAAAATACCCCTTACCTTGGCAACCAAGTAACTGTAAGACAGGTGCGGGTACAGTGTTAAGGCAAAACCCTTCACATACTTAGCACCTGCAGGGAATTAAAGCCAAGAATACCTCGGCAACCAAGTAACTGTAAGACAGGTGCGGGTACAGTGTTAAGGCAAAACCCTTCACATACTTAGCACCTGCAGGGAATTGAAGCCAAGAATACCTCGGCAACCAAGTAACTGTAAGACAGGTGCGGGTACAGTGTTAAGGCAAAACCCTTCACATACTTAGCACCTACAGGGAATTGAAGCCAAGAATACCTCGGCAACCAAGTAACTGTAAGACAGGTGCGGGTACAGTGTTAAGGCAAAAACCTTCACATACTTAGCACCCGCAGGGAATTGACGCCATGAATACCTTGGAAGTAAAGTAACCGTAAGACGAGTGCGGGTACAGTGTTAAGGCAAAACCCTTCACATACCTAGCGCTCCGCAGGGAATTGAAATCAAGAAGGATCTTCTGGGCAATGCTTGCGGAAACGGGAATAACATCCCCGCATAGCGGGAACGTCGAGAACTACATTGTTTGAAGCTCCAAGATGGAATTGGTGGTTTAAACATAATTGATCACTATGTTCAAAACTACCAAAACCTCATGGAGAATCCACACAAGTGGGACTCAACGCTCCTGACTTGCGAGGAGGTTACAGACCTACCCGCATCATACCCAAAGATCAAGCAGGAAAGTCGGGAATTTCTGCAAGTGACATAAGGACTTCCGCGGGAAGAATCCCCATGGAAAACCTTAAAACTAAACCCTTTTCAAAACCCTTTGCTTAAGTCCAAAAGTTCACCTCACTTTATTAAACATTCATGAGAAGAACATTGGACTGGGGGGACTTGAAGAGGTAGGTCCCAGCAGAGCCCAGTTGGACCCGCAAGACTCACCTTGAAGAGAGACGTCTGCGCAGAAACCAACTGGATCCGCAGGACCCACCATGCTCAGAGACGTGACGTCCTTACTCGCAGTACGCAAGCTGTTCCCGCAGGAAATGCCTCCCAATGGTGAAGTACTCTGCCTGTTCCCGCAGCTTCGGATACAAGCCATCAGGGAAGGCCACCCGCGCAGCAAGGCTACACGCACAAGGCACTTAGCTCTCAATAATTCAGCTGTCACCTGAAGGAATGAGCAAATCCGGGAACAATCCCACACAAAGACGGGAGGGGGAATACTCCCGCCCAAATAAGCCAGTCCGTACGATACGGGAAGATCTTCTGTACTGTACCTGACGAGGTATGGGCAAAAGATCTGACCAAAGATACGACAGCTCATTGACAACAGTATGGCGAGCAACATGCTCTTGTACTGTATGTCACTATTAGCCGCTGCCTACTCACCAACTCCTGTCATACCACGTGCATAGCCGGCAGTTGGTGGAAAAGGAATAGTACACAGTAGGCCTGGTCACTGTCAGCCGCTGCCTACCCACCAACTACCAGCATGGCACGTGCATAGGCCACAGTTGGTAGAACAGGAATACTATTCAGCCGGCTACACCTTCTTGGAAACCTACCTTCGGCTATAAATACCCCAAATGGTATGATCTCATCATCTTATCATCATATACTATCTCGTATTACATATTATACCTGATATCTGCTCTAGCAATCTCTTAATATACATTTATATTCAAGAGCAATCTAGTCTGATTCTCACGCCGGAGGGTGGTCACAAGGAGGAACCCCCCCTTCTCAGTGATGAGCTCACGGTGTCTGTTTTGCAGATTATCAGAAGAACCATCTTTGCCGGGTCTAACCCCTCGTGGGAAACATCTATCTAACCCCCAGGTTACCCGTAATCTGCCCGGAGTCCGGTTAGTGTTTCTTCATAAACCAAAACAAGACTAAATTGCCCTTCACTCTAATCAGCCCTATCACATGTGAACTCAAATGATTATGTCATATGTATCGGGTTAGTAATTGACTCAAATATATATCAATTTAGCTCATTTATTGGTTGAATTTTGCAAAGCCAACATGTTCAGATTTTTAACAAACCATCACTTTATTTTTTATTTTAGCTAAAGATTGTTAAAGTTAGAATCATACCAATCATCTCATTAGATTCTACTTTAGTATCTAACAGTTGCACTGCACGTACTCGTGCCAATGCATCTTACAGGTCCCACTTCAAAGTGTCATCCATGTTTGTTGCCAATGCATACCCACATCAAGAAACACCATGGAGTGAACGACGAACATATATGTTAATGGCATTAATCTAACATGTTATCCAATGGCGGACCTTAATGGGGGCGGGGAGGGGTCGTGCCCCCCCCTGTTTTCCGACCAAGACTTTCATGAATATAGGTTTTTGTAGAAGTTGTTTTTTTAAGGTTTGATCTTTGATCCTGTGAGTCATTTTGTTTTAGAGAAGTGATGGTAAAAATAGTAGAATGATAAGAACATGAATGTTTTTTTCTTTCCATGAGGAACAAGGATATCCATGGATGAGTGTTATAGTTGCATTGTATGAAATATGAAATAAGAAGGAAAGAGAAAGGATTATTACTTTTATTTAAATAATAAAGAATTAAGTCTCATAAATTCAAACAAAAAGCTTATTTACTACGGTAAATGAAATGATTGATGTTTTGGTAGTCTTTTTTAAGAAGTATTTTAATATTTTTATTTTACATTTTTATACAATATTTTTTTTTAATTTAGTATAATATTTACTGTTTCAGTTTCTTTTAATTCTAAAAATATTTATAATTATATATGGTAACTTTCTTTTTAACAATGTTGTAATTTAATATTTTCTTAATATAAACATATTTTAGAGGGAAAAAAATGGCTTATGTCTTTTAAGCACGCCAATCGGTGTTTGAGGGGTGTGATTCAAAGAAAAAAGGTGTGAATCATTTGAATTTTGATTATATTGAAGTTTAATGATTTGAACTTTTAATAATTTTTGACCTCCTAAATTAAAAAGTTCAAGTTCCTCATTAATATCATCATTGTAAGATGTAATGGTAGTTAAAGATCTCCAACGGGAGCAAGCATACGGGACAAACGTCGCGTTAAATCAAACAACCAACGCTATAAACCATGACTCTTTTGCAAAATTGAGATTTTTCAAAGTTGCATATAGTTAATGTTTAAATCATATATTTATTTATTTATTTTTGGCAAATTGGATTTTCATGACCTCCTCTTTTTACAATTGGCCGATAATAATTCCATCTTAGTAAATAGCTGTCACCGGTCTCAACTTTCACTCTAATTACTTTCATCCCCCCGTTAAAAAAAAATTAATGCCGTTAAGTTTTTTCAAATTTCAAACTAATGTTTTAGGGCTTTTGATCAAAATGAGGATACGAGTCAATGACGTAAAACTTACCTTGAAACGGTGCTCCAATCGACTTCATGTTTGTCAATTGGAAGTTTAAACACCCGAATTGAAACACTATTGCATCGTTTGGACCGATGTTTTGAGGTAACTTTTACATCAATTAACTCGTATCATCATTTCAATCAAAAACATTAAACCATCAATTTGAAATCTGGAAAAAACTTAACAGCGTTAAGTTTTTTTAACGGGGTCCAATGAAAATAATTAGTGTGAAAGTTAGGATCAGTAACAACTATTTTCAAGGTGTAATTATTATCAGCTAACTGCAAATGTGGGATTATTAAAATCTAACTTGTTTTGTTTTTAATTTTTTTTTTCTAATTACCATTTTCATTTACCATCCATATAAAAGCCTTGTACCCTGAATTATATTAACACTAGTTTGATCCTCTTGTGTTGCGGGAGTTAATTTAAGTTTTTGTTTTTAATCGTTTAGTTATTTCATGATGATTTATTTTATTTTTTAACGTAGTTTTGTAGGCTTTTTAGTTTTTTAACAAATAAACATAAACGAACACGAGCATGTTGATTTTTTTGAATGAAAAAACATGAACAAAAATATATGTCTAATGAAAAAGGGGCGTTGATGTAGTTGACGATGTTGGGTAGCATCGGAAGTTAACCGGTGATGAAGATGATAGACCAACAACGGAGAACATGTAACGGAGATAAATTATATTAGGGTTTGATGATGAAAGTGTTTAACAATAAATGAGATGTTATTACCCATTTGAGGGCTATTAAGGTTTGGTAAGACCCATAACCCGCGCAAATTATTCTTCAATGATTAAGTGGTTATTTCACAAATAAATGAGATTTATAACATGTTTAAGGCTATCCGGGTTTGGTGAGACCCATTACCCGTGAAAAATATTGTTTGATTATGGAAAGGTTTTAAAAATAAATAAGATGTTATAACTCATTTAAAGATTATCTGGGTTTGATGAGAGCCGTATCCGCAAATTCGAGTCAAATTCATGAGAATGCTCCATTAAGAAATCAAGCAATATGATAACTTTAGAAAATAAAGAAACAACCTGATAACGACACGTAAGATTTTATATTTGGTAATTATAGATAGTCAGATTATATAATTTGTCTTTGATCCGTAGACAAAAGTGGTGAAGAATGAAAAAGATGCCCCAATTCCCAATATTTCATCCACGTCGGATTCTTCTTTTTCTAAACAGCCTTAATCTTCATGAATAGAAGCCTTATGATTGGGATAATCTAAAACATGTCTTGACATGTGGGCCCCACCTTGCTTTATTCTACATATTCACAAGCTTATATATCTAAACAAGATCACAACACAAGGAGGATTTAACATTTTAACACTCTACAACCATATATCTAAACAAGATCACCTTGCTTACACATACAACGATGATTTCCACTACTCAAAAACTGTTTGTTCTTCTTACCTTAATTGGAATAATACTACCGGTTGAACCATATACGATTTCCAAGTTTGGTGGTCATCGCGTGGTCAAAGCAGTTTCCATGGTGGGCCCGCAAGCAAAACCATCACATGGGGCTTTGAACAAGAAGTTTGACATGTATCGGTCAAGTAAAAGACCGGTTCGAAAAGGGTCTGACCCGATTCACAACCGGTCTTGATACGTTGGGAAACGACTTGAATGTTTTAAGAGGAAACCAAAGGTTATGATGTCTTTTTTAAGTTTGTAATTGGTATTAGAGTAGATTTATGTGCATAATTAGACTTTAAGGGTGAAGTGAATTATAGCTCATAACTCTTGTTGGACAAGAACAAGAATAGGAGAAAGAGCAAAGACGTGTCATCATTTGTTGGTTTACATTCTTAGAACTAATGCTATTGTGTTCTACTTGTTCATGATCTATAATATCATATTTGTCACTGGTAGGGGTGTAAACGAGCTGCAAGCTTGAACTTAGCTCGTTTAAAGCTATATTTTAAAGCCCAAGCCAATTCAGGAGTAGGTTTTTGAGTTCGAACTCGACTCCGGCTCGGCTCGCTTAATATTTATTGATTTTTTAATTACTTAGTCTATATATTTTTTATTTGTGTTTAAAGTTAAAATAATTATTTTATTATTTTATCATAATTTAATATATAATAAAAAAATTTATTTAAATACATATTAAATAGATTTAATATTTTAAATAATATATATATATATATATTAATAAAAGGTTCGTTTAGACTCGTGAGTCGGATCAAACTCGATTTGTGAAATTTGAGCTCTGGCTCGTTGAAGCTCGAGCATGACTTTAGATTTTAACGACTCAATCTCGAGTAGCTCACGAAACTTCTTTTTTACTAGCGTAGTTCAATTGCCATAGTGAATTTCGTATCATTATGTCATAATACGAAACTTAAATGTACAATGCTCATAACCCACCTTTATGTCTTTACTTGTACACCCGTTATTTTAGTTAAATTCCCATACTTTAATAAATACGTTAATATTCTATCATAACCTATGAGGCTAAGACCGTAGATTTCAAGTTTTTGTTAAATAAATTATAAAATACTAGTAAAAAAGCCCGCGCGTTGCAGCGGGGACGTAACATGAATTCAGTCGGTATGGGGTTGGTTTTTTTGATATCGACATTTGTTATAGCCAAATTTATAGTCGGTATAGTTTATAATATAAAAAATAAGAAATCTGTGTAACAACATTATCATAAAAAAAAAGTAAGACACTTACGTATTTACTTTTTCCTTTAATTTTTAGTTAATGAACATAACTTATGTATATAAGCAAGTTGTGTTTGGGGGCGATAAAATCTTGACTTTCAAAGTCTAAAACAATTTTGTAAAACTAAAAGATTTGTCTTTGTCTGTCAAGCTGCATTTTTGCTAATTTTGCTACAACCAGGTTTGAGCATTATATTCATGTTGAGTGTCAATTTAAAAGTGTTAAAAGGGTCATGTTTGTGGTGACACGAACTTGAACACGAACTAAACCCGAATATTCTGGCAGACGCGTAGACCCACAGACAACCTGTATACGTTGTTGACCCGAACCGACTTGTTTGATATGAGTATTTTTTTCAATATTTTTTTTTTGTCTTTCACATAGAATACTTTAAATTTACATTTTTACAACAAAAATTTCGAATTACACAAATAAGAAATACATGTAATACAATCAACAAAACACCACCACGAGCACAAAGTTCCACATGCTTGTATGATTTTGTACTGTTAATATACACATGTATGTATGCATGCATGTATTATGATTAAAACTTAATAATAATAAACTTTGTTTTATTAAAACCCGATACTTTAATCCATGTGTCCTCATCGTTGAATGAATTTATAAAGTTGCTTATTTTTATTTTATATATGTATATATATTATATAATAAATGAATTAAATATATTTTTCCTTAAAAGATTTAAATAAAATATTTATTTACATTTTACTACATATTATATTTAAATAATTACACATTATTACTATGATTATTTATTTATTTATATATTAAGTATTTTATTTATTCAAATAATTAAAAGTATATCTCATTTCATATTTAATTATATTATTTCATTTAATATGTATATTTGATCATTTATTTATTTAGATTCAATTATCTTAAGCATATCATTTAAGTATTTAATTATATATTTTATCAAGAATAGATGTTGGTGAATTTATAAGTAATATGACTAATGATTCTAACTATATCAATCGTTCGATCAATAAACATTCTAATCCTAAACCTAACTCAATTCACATTAAAACCTTAATTCATCAAATTATGCTATATCTCTTATAATCAATTTAATATTTTATTATCTAACTTGGAGTCCTTGACGGTATACTCCGAAGGATTTATCTTTCTCATCACTTATATTTCGTTCATCCGATCAGGTGAGTAATCACTCCCCCTTTTAACTCATTTTTAACCGTTTTGGGGACTTATGCGTATTTACAATATTTACCTATTATCTAATATTCAAAACCGCAACTGTTTAATCCTTGTATGTATATCAGTTTATGCCTAACTTGCTATTTGCTTACTTACTTTATTTGAACCGCATTCGAAGAAGTCCAACATATTCTCAGTCTAGTATGATCATACGACCGTCGTAGTGGCCGGCGTCCGACGCATTGACAATGGTTTCACCGACACCTCATTTTGGTAACCAATGCCCACTCGCATGGCAACGGTTTAGCCTTTTCTTTATAGTTGATTGTTTGTGTATGTGCTATGGTTTAACTGTTTATTCTCACAGGAACCTTTGAAAAGCTGTGAGTAATCAGTTCGCCCCGGCATTTCCGCCGTAGGTTGGGGTGTGACAATCAACGGGTAAAGTTGTATTCCAGTTCGATTACCTAGGACAGCCTAACCACTAATTTCCTCATAAACCTTTCAAGCAGTTGTGTTTGACATCGTTTTCTTCGTCGCCAAAACATGATCTGCTAAATAAAATGAAAGTTGGCTGTAGATATGCTTATTTACACAACAAAAAAACACTACACGTTACTTATAAATCGTGTATTAGTAATTATTATAAAAGTTGAATGCAACAAAAAAAAATGCCACGCCTCTTTCTGCTCTAAACGTTTATTCAACTCGTGTAGAAGAGCGTGTTCCCAATACCACATGTGCCAACCATGCACTATATTTTGGCGTTGTCCATTTTCATCATTTAACATTTCTATTCGCACGTTGCAACAAGATATGCATTAAATCATAAAAAGTTTACTATATGTTCGGATGCTCAGAAAGTTCAACATGATGAAACTTATTGAATGAATACAACCAAGTATTCAAATTTGCTTTTAAGTGTTCATGCGATATTGATATAGAATAATCAAGCGAGAATCCAAGATTCCAAACAAAAACCTCAACATACCTTAATATTGAGGCTAGGCGAGAGGCGTGTTATGCAATGAGTATTGATTCTGAAAAAATTGATACACCTTAATAGTGAGGCTAGGCGAGAGGCGTGTTATGCAATGAGTATTGATTCTGAAAAAATTGATACAAATATGAGTTATGATTATAAAAATTTTCATATTTGCTTATATGCTTTTAGAAAAGTGTGATAAGCATATAAGCCTTTTAAATAAACAAATCCTAAACACCCCTTAAAAGTGGATTTTCAAATGCCATTTACTCGTAAAGCTGCAAGCTTTCACGAAACTACTTTTTTCAAGTTTTCTTTTGTTCCTTCTTTGGTTCTTCCTAATGTAATTTTGCATTTGAGTAAATGAACATTGATCAATCAAATAGTTTTAGCTCTAGAACACTAAATGTGTACAGTGGTGGAAAAACATATTGATAAAAATTATTAGTGATAAAATTATAACTAAATAAATAATGTATAGTAATATATATATAAACATATATATTAAGGTTTTTTAAATTCAAAAATACATAATACTTAAAATACTTTTGTCTAATGGAGTTTCATGAGTAATAACTTCTTGTACACAGCCTATATAGCTCTATTTAAAAAAATAGGCTGTAGACTGGTTTTTGACTTTTGAATGTGTTTATAATAATTAATATTATATATATTACATTCATCTTCTTCATCTAAAAGATCAAGTGACCGCCAGAGTTTGTCTGAGTTCTTCAAAGAACAGAAAAAAAATAGATATGAACAAATCTATCTTCAGTTTTTTTGCTTCTTCTAAGCCCAAAAATAGGAGGGGCCACAATCCCTCCCCGCCCCAAGATCTGCCCTTGAATGTGTATGCTTCACGGTAATATTGGGCATTTAAACGTGTATTTCTATATCTTTACCACTGATCCTCTTCCATACAAACCATATCATATAATAAAAAGAAATGAAAAGTTACACAGTTTGATTGTTTGTGTTTTATTTTGTAAAATGACTAAAGCTAATTACAAATGTTGAAAAGGGTGTTTGGTCTTGCATATTAAAACTATGAGAAAATGTCCAAAATGGGCATTTATGAATACGTTTTTTAGGTTTTAGGTGTCATTTCTAACAAATTCTTAAAATAGGTATTATATACTAGTTGTGATGAATAGTTTATGATTAACCACGAGTAGTTTGTATAACCAATTAAAACTTGCCACGTGTCTATAAACTAACCGTAACGACCAGTTTCACTAATTATCTACTCATGAAGATTAAATAAGTTTAAAGCCTCGTAATCAACGCCCACGAGTAAATAAAATATCCTTTAGTCGCGACGAGCAGATTCTAAAATCTTAAGAGTCGCGAGTAGTTTATCAAACTAACCACGACGATAAGTTTGATTACCAAATGCATCTAACTGGTTTGTTTTACAAAACACTAACCAGAATGGTTAGTTTGTTTGGTCAACTAGTCGTTACGAGTAGATATTGGTCAACGACTACTTACATTCATTATACGAGTATTTTAGTGGTAATTAACTCATCTCGGTAAGTTTACCTGGTAAGCATTACGCATACGAGTAGTTCATATGTTGTTAACTCGTCGTGACTAGTTTACCTTGTTTACATTCCGGATACGAGTATTTTATTAGTAATTAACTCGTTCTGATAAGTTTA
Organism: Bidens hawaiensis; assembly: GCF_021521415.1. Classification (NCBI taxonomy): domain Eukaryota; kingdom Viridiplantae; phylum Streptophyta; class Magnoliopsida; order Asterales; family Asteraceae; genus Bidens; species Bidens hawaiensis. Next base: position 124,339 of record NW_027493817.1, read on the forward strand.
CCATATTTACATTACCCATACGACTAATTTATTTGTAGTTAACTCATCGTGTCTTGTTTACCTTGCTAACATTCCTATATGAGTAGTTAATTAGTAACTAAATCGTCTTGGCTAGTTTAGCATAACAATCTACTCGTCTCCTTACTTTATAGTCTAAACTAGTCGTTACAATGTTGTTTTGAAGTTGTTGGGTTTATATAAATGTCATGTTCTTGTTGTTTTGAACCCGCACATCAATGGAGGAAGAAATTGATAATATTGTAGTTTGTTATGGCGTAAAGTGGGAAGAAACAAAAGGAGCTACTGAGTATACCACCCACACATAGGTGATAGATGTAAATATAGATAGGGACGATGGGCCTTATACATGTTATAGGTGATAGATGTCAACGTAGATAAGGACTGTGGACCATATACGTATTGTACATAGGCATCGGCATAGGAAAGGACTGTGGACCTTATACGTTTTGTATTTGTGTTGTGGTAGCATAGGGGAGTACTGCGGACTTCGTACGTGCTATGGTTTAGGTTGCAACATAGGGAAGGACTGAGGACCTTGTACGTGTTGTTAATATAGGATGGTATAGGGAAGGACTGCGGACCTTGCACGTACCATAATTGGTGAACATAGGTAAGGACTGCGGACCTTTTACATGTTCACGACCTTGAGTACAGGTATAGACGGTGGACTATGAACGTACTCTCGGTAGACTGAGGTTGGTGACTGTATGTATGTATGTATGTATGGTAGTAGGGTAACTGGTTAAGTATGGATATGTATCTTGGATATGTATGTATGTATGATATGTGTATGTATTGTATGTCACCTGATTAACTAGAACTCACTCAGCGTAGCTGACTTTTAGTATACACGTAGGTGAATATGTTCAATGAGCTAGCTTGAGGAGGGCACATGGCATGGATTGAACGGCTAGCATCTGAAGATGGAAGAAACGATGTTTTAAATATATCGTTTTATGTTATGATTTTAAAGAAAAGATTAATGTTTTGTATCGAATGATTAAGTTAATGTTTCCGCGAAAGCTTTTAATGAACTCTGATTTGTAGGACCGTGTTTATGAGTAAATCCAACGTTAAAGTAGGGCTACCGGGAACGAGGCCTTACACTAAAGCTTCTGAAAAATTCGAGGAGTACAAACGGTTAAAAACTCACACTAACTCGTTACTAGATGAGCTTAATCGAGTTAAGCAAGCTTATGATCAACTTCAAAAACGTGAAAAGACACTTTTGATGAAGGTTGATCAAATTGAGAAAACAATAAACAGATTCATTGACGAGAATGCTGCAATCAAACAGGAATTTCAAACTGATAAGCGTGAGCAAGTTAATAGGGCTACATTCGTTCATAGTACAACATCTGAGAGAAAGAAAGAAATCCAATACCAAAATCAATCCAATTAGGATTTCTTTGTTCAAAAATACAAACGTAAACTAACTAAGAAATCTTCTTGGTATAAGAATAGTTCTAAGTTTGTTTACATTCCACAATCAGATGTGGGCAACCAAGATGTTCTGAAAACAGAAAAACAAAAATTTCAAAAATTCAAAATCTAAAAATATGAGCTCAAATGTCCAATTAGATATTCCAAAGTTTCCTTCGAAACAAACGTTAAGATGAAAAGACACCGTTAAAGATGTTTCGAGGAAGCCAAATGTTAAGATTGTTGATTTGAAAGATTGTGATAGCAAAAGGTTTAAAAAGGTGAAATTTTATGTGAAAAGATCCACTTCAAAGTTATATCATTGGATCGTTAAGAAAAAGGACTCATCTGATCAAGTTGATGTTGAAAAAGATATATCCGTTAAATCCAAAAATTCAGAAACTTCAACAGTTATACATGTCGATTCTGAAAGATTAAGGACGGGTGTGTTAGACTATCAAGAAGATAGGGGGAGATGACTTGAAGATCGAGTTTGTTAGTCTAAGCAATATCTGAGGGGAGTCAGTTGGAGCATAAAACGTCTACTGCTTAGACACCAAGACCAAGCAATATCCAAGGGGGAGACTGTTAGAGCATTTTTGTCTATCGCTAGGTCTTGGATTGGTTAAATGAGCTAATATTGTTAGATATGTTGTAAGGAACGTATAAGTTGGTCAAAGTATAAGCTTATACGCCACACCCACCTTATACAGTCTATAGTGTTATAGTATAAATAGGAGATTTCATGTTATATTTTGCAATCCTTTGTAATCTTAGAGAGAGAAATCTTGAGAGGAGAGAGCAAATCACTTGTACTTAACATGTCATATGAATATTAGTGGGGTTATGTGTGAATTTCCATGTGTTTATCCTTTTGATTAGTGTTTCCTTCATTGATTATCGTATAGTAAACATAACATGATTACGATCCGTCTTACGAAATTTCACATCTTCAATCACAACTTCATCAGCAGTTTCAACAAAAATGTTGTTACTTTTAACATGATTTTCTTGAGTTGAAGAGTTAGAAACTGATTTCTCTTTGTTAATGTGTTTTGGTTTCTCCACATTAATGATTGATTCAACCATAGAATTAACTGTTGAAGAGCTGTTATTAACAATATTTTCTTCTTTTCTTGAAAATATATTGTTTGAATAATCATTGTGAAATGATGGGTAACCTCAACAAACCCTAAACCATTTTTAGAACCTTTCGGTCTACCAGATACTTCGATTATTTCATTCAATAGAAAAGATGAATTTATAAATTTTCCCAACATGCTTTTCAACTCAAGTATTTCATTTTCAAGCTCAGCGATATTTGTTCTTGATTTAAGAATCTCTTGAATATGTTGATCAATAATAATTAACTTTTTAGAAAGTTCAGCCTATAGATCATGATTAGCATTTGACAGTCCCTCAATTTTAGTTTAGATTTTTGTACCAAATCCAAGGCTTTTCGATGAGCTATTGCTAAATCCCTCATCAGGCTTTCATTTTGAAAATGAATTAAGTCAAATTTCGACTTAAATTCTTCATATTGAACACAAGATGAAGTTACAGTTTCAGCCACATTTTCATTTTTTACATTATCAGTTTCATCACAAACTGGAGTAGGACTGTCCTCTTCTATTTTCTCCATGCAAGCAAAAGAATTTTTCGGCTTGTAGCAAGACACATCAGAATCAGATTCAGTTGCTGACTCATCATTATCAGCAATCAACATTTCACCCCTTGCGTCTTGTAAATGCTCAATAGACTCAAACAATGCAGGATTTTCTTGGTTACCATTTGAAGAACTTCTCAACAGTCTTTGGTTCCGGTCAATACCCTCAGTAAATAAAGCTTGTGAACCACTCGGCTTCACAGATTCACTCCATAAGTCTTCTCTTTAGAATCAGAATACTTCTTCTCAGTATTTCGATCTTGGCTACGGTGTCCCATGTACTCCTTCTTGGTTTATCACATTCTTTTTCAGATTGTCCGAAGTCTTGATAATTATAGCACCTCACCTTTAACTTATCAAAACCAACTCTTTTGTTTAGAGTTGGCAGAGTCTTCCCAATCTTCTGCATAAACCTTTTAACTTTCCTCACAATCATCCCCATATTCCATTTGAGATCCATCAATTCCATATCATCCGGGCCTATCTGGTCGTAATCTTCATCAGTAAGCTCACTTGTGGTAGTTTTACCACACACCAATTGCTCGTATGAACTCATAAATGCACTTAAGAAAGAAAAGTGTTGTTTTGCTTCCTACATGTTGACATTCGATGGTTGAGCTGAAGAAGAATTATCGGCACTAGAAAATGTATTACTTGTCCCACCAGTATTGTTGTTGGACCCAGATGCCTTGAAACAAACAGTTGGCATAGATTCATTAATACCTTGAGGAACTTCTTGATTCCGAGAATAGAAAGCAGAAATTGGAACCGAACCGCTACTCATTGGTAAAGAACCAACATAGAGAGTAAGATCTTGATTATCCTTTGAAGAATTCTGGCATCTTAAATCATATTCCCTTTCCTAAATCTACTGCATGAATTCCAGCGCAGTCAAATCATCATTTTTGAAGAAACGGTTTTCTTTCAATACCAGTAGAAAAGTGGAATATGAATTCGGCAATGATTCTTAATCGTATCAATTTGGTCAAATAGAGTAGGTTCCATCTTTAAGTTTGTCATTTCGGCAATGCAATGATTAAATCTCGTTAACATTTCTTCTAAAGTCTCTCCCTTTAATAAACAAAAGTTTCGATACAAATACTTCAACATGACCTTTTTGCTCTCCAATGTGTTACCCATACTTCTCATTTTTTGATGTTGGAAAAGAAAAGCACAAATATTTATTTTTCCTACTCGATGGAAAATATTATTAGGTAATGCCATGGTCAATGTCGAATAAGCTTTAGTTTCAATCTCTAAGGCTTTCTTTTCATCATAAGAATAAGTGTCAAGTGGTTTTTCTTCATACTTGATACTTGGCTCACCAATCATAGGAGGACTATAAACATTATCAAGGCTTTGAGAACAATTAGGATGCATGGATCCTAAATGAGCTCTAACCTCGACTCCCATTTGGAAAAGTCACTCAATTTCATAAGTCGTGGACACTTCGATTGTGATCCAATTTCAGCATCCAGATAAAGCATCTGTTGCGCAATCATATTCTGTGAAGCTAACGCATAGAAGTTAGCCATTTTCGGAAAATAAAGGGTTTAAACTGTCAAATTTAAAAGTTATGGGTAGAAACTGTCAAGTAGTGAAAGTTATGGATTAAACTTGTAAACTTCATAATGAATGTGCAAATACTTTAACGAATAAGGTTCTGGTTTTTCTAACGAATGAGGCAACGAATGGAAGATGATTTATAGTGACAAATGAACTCAATACTATAACGAATGGCTATAGCGAATTTGTATGGTTTTGGTAATGAATAGGCTACTGTTCAAATGAATAATCATGTAGCGAATGATTAGTAACGAATGGCAATATGAATTATCAGACGAATGGTAACGCGAATGAGGTTTGTGTAACGAATGAAGAATTGTAGATGTAACGAATGAAGAACTATAGCAAATGATCAGTTGTAACAAACTAACAAGTGGCAAAAAATGGTTTTCTTCGGTTACAAGTAATGAATGAGTCTTAAAATCTTCAAGCATTCATCAGTTTTCCAGATTCAAACCACAATCAAATGTGAAATACTCGTCCAAAACTTAACCAAAATCAGCGTATAACTTATCAAATTACTCGTCTCACTAATCAGAACCTTTCCAAACCAATCCAAACATCCAATGTCAATCTAAACCAGTCCAAAATTACACAAAACTAGTCTGTATACCTATGTTCCCGCCAAACACTATCAAACAATCAATCAATTCCGAGGAACTGATCAATACTAATACAATTAAACACTATCGAATCTCTGGAATTTAATTACAAATTGTTCTCAACTCATTTTGATGTCAATTAACACTTAATCACTGGTTGATTCAAATTTAAGCCATACAATTCAGAATCCTAACAAATAAAATTAACACTCAATTCAACATTTATTGATGTTTATTAAGCTCTAAATCACATGAACAATCGAACAATGACTCTGATACCACTTGATAAACCACTTGATTGATTGATTACAGTTAATCAACAATACGGATACATTATAGATATAGTTCTTGATATGCTCGGGTGAATATACTAGTACTGAATTATGTTAAGGAGTGTATGAGTAGAAAATTGGGCAGAGTAACGAGATCTTGTAATAATAATAACACCCTTAATATATATGTAAACAGGGTACAACTATTTATAAAAAACGCCCCCATTCGTCTTCATTACCTATCATAATATTAAGGTACAACGAATGACTCATTCGTTGTACCTCGTTCGTTAAACATGATTAACAAATGGCTACATAATAATACGAATGGGCTCATTAAATACATCATAAAACGAATGACCGTACAATAACGAATATCATAAGTGTAATCCCCAAAATGCTCTTTTATTAATAATAAACAATTACAATAAAGAAACAAAGACCGAGATGCCAAAACATGTACTAACAATTTCTTATCATGAGTTTATTGTGCTCATGAAAATCGAAGCACATGTGAAACGATCCATCCTTCTTCTTCACAAACAAGACGGGTGCGCTTCATGGTGAACAATTAAGATGAGTGAAACCTTTATCAGAAGGTTTATGGAGTTGCCTTTCCAACTCTTGCAATTACCAAGGTGCAAGACGGTAAGGAGACTTGTCCACATGAGTTGCATTGGGCCCAAGATCAATATGAAACTCGACTTCACGAGTGAGAGATAAACTAAAAACGTCACCTGGGAAAAGTTTGGGATCTTCAGGAATAACGAGAATGTCTTAGATTTTCTTTTCTTCATGTATTATAGTTCCACAACATAAGCTGGGAAAGCCACATACTTTTTGCATAAGTATTATGGTCTTGGTTGTAAGACATAAGTTTTGCCCTTGGGAAGACTTTTCACCAGAGATTCTAAGAATTTGACCATCAACGAAGGGGATTCCAATATAATTCTCAAAACAAACGACTCTGGAATGGTATCGGGGCTTGAAAATCCATGTTTGCTATGATATTGAAACTACCCAATCACATGGGTATAAGGTCTATTGGCAACTTGTGCCCAGTAAGGTACAAGGTACAATTGTGAACAATAGATTCGATGGTGATACACTTACCAATAGAAATTTTGACCGAAAAAGAAGATTTATGTTTAGAATGGGGTAAGGCAAGCACTAAATCAAAATCAAAAGACACAAAACTCATGTTGGCACCATTATCAAACAAAATGGAAGCATAATGATCGTCTACTAAGAACATCCCATTCACCACAACATTTTTGTGTTGAGCTTGGTTAGAATTGATCACAAAAGATCTCCCACGAGTACCTTATGTAGCTTGGGCGACTTAGGGAACATTTTGAATGGCTTGAACTAGTTGAACTACCTCATTAGCCAATAGTTGAGGAACTTTGGCTAATAATCTTGAACTTGGTAAGTTTGGGTGGGAAACACTTGGGTAGGAAGAATTTGAACTTGATTAGTAAATGCGAGTCTTGGGCATGTAATTTGGAAATGACCAAGGTCACTACAATTGTAGCAAGCTCGAATTGTTGGGAGATCTTGAAATATGAGGTGCGACTACAGTTTTGGTGAAAGGTTTAGAAACTCAAGGTGGTTTGAAGGTGTTGGGTTGAGTATGCATGAGTTCATGGAATGCGATAAGGATATGGCTAAAACGACCCCAATTTGTGTAGTGGTGGCATTGGATGCCAGCGTTGTGATGTAATTGACAAGGGTTGCATAAAGGGTGAGGACTCGAATAAGGTTTCTTTGGGGGAGGAGCGTGGGTAACTTGAGTTTTAAGTGCGGTTTGGTGAGTTAAAGGATAATTCTTATGCTTCCACTTGTTGTGGTCATAGGAATGATGGATAGGGTTTGAAAAGGATTCGACCTTCACCTCCTTAGAAAGTCTGGTCGTTAGCTTTTTCAACAGTTTTCTTGGAGCCTTATCGTATTAAAGCCTCAGCTTTAATGTAACACCCTAGGCGAATCCACATTGACCGTGGACAAGAGAGATCATTGGTTTATTAGTAAATGTCCCGCCTCTTAAATCACCAACGCGTTTTGAGCTTAACGTTATTGGATGAGAGGGGAGCTCCATAGTTAAGCATGCTCTGGAAATAGTACCAGAATGGGTGGGTGACCTCCTAGGAAGTCTCTATTGGGCAAGCCAAAAACAAATCCATAAGCTCTTCATGGGCAAAGCGGACAATATTGGTGATGCGCGGGCCCGGATGTTACAAGTATTGGTAACACCTAGGCGAATCCCACATCAGCCGTGGACAAGAGAGATCCTTGGTTCATTAGTAAATGTCACGTCTCTAAAATCACCAACGTCTTTTGGGCTTAACGTTAGTGGAAGAGAGGAGAGCTCCACAGGTAAGCGTGCTCTGGTGGAAGTAGTACTAGAATGGGTGGGTGACCTCATAGGAAGTCTCTACCGGAGCAACCAAAAACAAATCCGTGAGCTTTTCGTGGGTAAAGCAGACACTATTGATGGTGCAAGGCTACGGATGTTACAAGTGCTATCAGAGCCACTCATGTACCATTCAGGATGGTGGGGCAAACCTCATTAGAGATGGTGAGTCCCCGAGGGTGTCGCGAAGTACACATTAGGCGAATCCCACATCGAGTATGATGAGTCCAAAAGGGGGAGTGTTTGTAACACCCTAGGAAAATCCCACAACGGCATTGGATATGAGAGATTATTTGTTCATAAGTAAATGTCCCGTCTCTTAAATCACCAACGCGTTTTGGGCTTATTATTAGTGGACGAGAGAAGAGCTCCACAGTTAATTGTGCTCATGTGAAAGTAGTATCAGGATGGGTGACCTCCTAGGAAGTCGCTACTTGGGTGACCAAAAACAAATCAATAAGTTATTCGTGGGCAAAGCGAACAATATTGATGATACAAGAGGTTGGATGTCACATGAACCTAATAAATTAACAAATAGACAAAAATGTTATCCTTTACTATACTTGTTTGAAACAAATTCCATTACGTGTAACATGTTATTATATGATTTAATGATGATATTGTAAATTATAATATTGTAATGTGTTATGAGCAATTGTAACGCCCCGATGATAACTCACCATTGGTCAAGCTATGACAAGTTAGGCTCTGTTATCAATCGATGTCAGATTTACACAACATAATTATGGGCGTAGTTTTCAAAATAACGAATATGGCCAATAAAATTTGGGCATAAAATTCTATTAACCACTTAGTTTTAATTTAATTAAAATTTACTATAAGAACATTATTTGCTGGGTCAACAACATCCTGTTTGACTCGTACAAAAACTTTCATCGAATAATCACATTTTTCAAAAAAATGCCATATTAAGTCGTCCTATTGTTCATATGACAATCCAAACCTTTTCATGACATGCTATTCTAGCTCCTTGCTAATAGCACAATCATCAAATACATAAACAGTTGTACATGCCATTGTTAGTTTATTAGTTTATAGGAGCTAACGAACATAATGACATGTACATATGTTACAACCTATCATGTAGAAGAATGAGGATGCATTGAATCTGTAGATGGGGAATCTACATGCCTTGATGGAGAAGACAAATAAGGTTTTGGAGGGATTTCCAGCGATGCTAACTCCCCTTCTAACATTTCCAACACTTTTGTGATTGTCGGTCGGCTCAAGGGATTTGTTTGTATGCACCACAAGCCCACAATAATCATCTTCCTTGCAATATGGTTATCTTCATCGCTCACAATCTCATTCAATCCGAGTTGTTCCTCACGCAATTCAACCTTCTTATATATCCAATGAGGAAAGTATATCTCACTTGTGTGATCCACTCCGACCTCTATGTTTTTCCTCCCACGAACCATTTCTAGAATCATCATTCCATAACTATAAACATCTGATTTATGGGAAACCTCTCCAAAATTCCTAGAAAATAGTTCAGGAGCAATATAACCAGGTGTTCCTCTCATATGGGACATGGATATCTTGCTTTCTTTCTCACGGAACAACTTAGCCATTCCAAAGTCGGATATCTTAGGACCAAAATCGTTATCCAGTAGGATATTATGTGGCTTAATGTCAAAATGTATTATTGGTGTGCTACAACCCTTACACAAGTATTCTAGACCTCGAGCAATCCCAATTGCAATATGGTGCAACTTCTCCCACCCAAGTTGGCTACTACTTGAAGAACCATGTCTGTATATGAATCTCTCAAGGGAACCATTAGGCATGAATTCATAGATTAAAGCTCTTTGACGACCTTCCAAACAAAATCCCAAAAGACTTACAATTTTAACATGGGAAGTCCTACCAACACTTGCAACTTCATTAATGAACTCTTGCCCATCACCTTTTACTTCACTTAAAACCTTAACGGCTACAGGAATTTGGTTTCTTAGAACCCCTTTGTACACTGTACCAAAACCACCTTTGCCTAGTTTAACCTTAAATGAGTTTGTCATCTTCTCAACTTGTGCATAAGAGTACCTTTTTGGAGCTAAGAATTCATTATTCTTTAGAAACAACTCAACTTTGAAATTGTACTTCGCAATTTTTCTCGTTTTAGTTTTCCTTTTTAAGCATAAGATTTTTGATGACTAGTATTGTTATAAAGCCTATGCCAAGAACTGTAACAGTCAAAAGATGTAAGTTCATATAAGTTTGTTTTTAAAATTAAATAAGTTACAACTATATATCAACATGAAAACAAAAATTAAATAGGTTCACATGAAAACAAAAAAAAAGTTTTATAATAAGTTACCCAAGACCCAAATCTCCCCGCGCAATTTTCTTCTTGCATATACAAAAAAGAAAACATTGCAATATCACTTCAGGAGAGTTTTTTTAGATTTAAACTATGGATATAAGACATGTTTTATTTTATTAATGTTTTTGCCATTATGTATGTTCATTTGATTTTAAGGAAATGCCTATGGAAATATGGATACAACTATATATCAACATACAACATTTTACTGTATTCCAACTATATATATTCATCCAAACATTTGCAATCTACGTGGCTACGTACATACCTTACCCTTGTGCACACACTGTGACAGCTAATCTTCTAAAGTATGGGACATACACAAATATTGTTTACGATTAATCCATTCTAATAGCTGCATTCTTGTGTAATCGCCTCAGAGTCTCCAGATAAATAGGCATTAATAACTTAATGTTGTACTAAAGATGACTTGACACACTTTGCAACAACTGTGCTAAACTTTTCCTAACACCTTTGTGAGACAATTAGACGATGACATTATCAAACTACAAACATCTCTATTTATGACGATTTCTGATGCCATGGGTATCCTTACCCACTCATAAGCTAAAGAAGCTTAGGAATATAGAAGCAGCTAGCGCACAAGCTACCAGGCAGGGAAGCTCGAAGCTTCCCCTTCAAGATTCCTAAGTTGGCCAGGAAGCTCTTGCTACAGTAAATGACAGAAAAAGTCATGTCTAACGTAAAACTGGTATCTGCCATAAAGGAAAAGTCATGACATGATAGACAAAGGCTGGACAAAGGTTGCACGGAAATGACATTCACCCAGTCTGCATAAGCTGAAAGAAGAGATGACTTTTTCCCCTTAAGAAACTTAAGCTTCCCCCGATAAAACTTTCGATTACCTATAAAAGGAACATTTCAGTCAAAGGTATTCAGATTCTGATTCACTCCATTTTCTCTCTACTCTCTCTTCACACTTACTCCTGCAATCTCTTTATCATATCACTGATTATCACACCGCAGGTTAATCCTATGGTGAGACTAAGTTAGGTCAAGTTAATTTTTTTTTATCTTAGCAGGTTAGGAAGCTTTGTTATGGACATACTCTTGGATAACCATACTCTCATTGTTAGCTATATCCTTTGTAGCAACAATTTCAATTCCAAAATTCTTGTTGGCTTCTTCCCAACTATTTACTCTGATGTAGACTGATTGGTATATTTTGTATTCATTTAATACTTTATAATTATCACAAATATATAGGTTGAGGTTTTGTTATTATGGAAATTTAAGGAAAAACCATGCAAAGAATAGTTTAAATAAATAGCAGTATTGTGAAAATAATGCAAATCGATATCATAGCCAGATCTGCTTCTCCTATAATCAAAAGAATCTTAATATTCAACAATAAAATTAACGATATTAGAATAACATATCTCAACATATGTAGAGGCAGATTGTGATCAGGTAGATCTTGTGCAAACCCCATTGATGCTCAAGATCAGCTAGATCCTGAAGGAGCAAATGCTAAATCAACATCCTATGAAAAAGGATGTGTCGGCCCCAATATATAATCTTTACCATTGATTTCATACCATAAATAAGATGAATAGAGATTGAACACACAAACTATATATTATTGAAACTTTAATCTGATTGAATGATTGATCGATGAAGTTGAACCCTTGTATAGATCACCAAAAGGTGTGATTCTAGGGTTACAACGTTTCACAACATTGTAATATACATACATGTGTTTTAACAGTTATAAAACTTCCCTAATGACACCCTAGACCCTAGGCCAATTAGTTTAAAAACAACTAATTGGCTTTTTAAAGAAGTCATTTTGAAAAGACAGGATTTGGGCTTTTAAAAACTATTTTTTAACCCATTTAAGAAGCTAAAATGAAAATGATTTCTATGATTTCTAAACACCTTTTAACTTATTGGCTTTTTGAAATAGCCAATAAGCTAATAAGGTGTTTTGAAACACAATCCCAAACATGCTCTAAAACATAACTAAACATAGTTTCGACTATTTACAATTTGACCCCTTGTACTTTGATGATGAGTAATTAACACCACATTTTCCAGGTTAATTACGATCATTTTCTTCAAGTTCCGCTTATAGAAACGCTAGCTCATCGTTCTTATCCCGGATCAAGTTCGACTTCTCTCTCCTTTCCCAATTTGGATATTCATTCCTATAATCTCCAAGTTCATTGCATTTGTGGAACCTTATGTGGCTCTTGTCCCGTTGCACTCCACCATTGCCTCAAGCATTTTCCGGCATCCGACCTTTCCCTCGTCCATGTCCAAAGTCCTCCTGATTTGAGTTTCCACAACCACCATACTCACACTTCTTGTGTTTATCCTTCCTTTTTTCATCTACTCTCGCTGAATAGCAATTTACTAGACACATCTTCCTCCTTATTTTTCTTCTTTGTGTGTTCAATAAAAGCCTTTAATCTCCCAAGGGCATCTTGAAATGGTATAATGTTAAGATCAAGAAAATTTTCAACTGAAGCAAGAATTTGAACTAAATTTTCCTGTACAGAACCCAAAATTTCTAAACAATCTTTTATCATTCATCGTATGCCCAAGACATCTTGCTTGTGTTGCAATTTGATTGATATTTCTTGCATAAACATCGAGTGATTCATTAACATTCATTTTCGGAGATTCAAACCCTGACTCGAGTGTCTAAATATGAACTTCTTTAGCCCTATAAACTCCCATATGTTGAACCTTTAATTCATTTCTCCAGCTGAAGTATGATTAGGAATTTGAAATAGCATGCATTCAGGAATTGCTTGGTATAGTAATGCAACTGTCATAATATTCTTCTTTTGATCAACTTTAGTTCTTTCTCTTGGTTCCACTGTATCTCAAATTTCATGGACATTAAAGAGTGCTTTATTTTTTACCGCCCAAATGGTACAGTTTATCTCGTTAAAAATCGGGCATTGGAAAGTCATGGATATCCATCCATCCTTTTTTGTTGCAACTTCTTTGTCTTTCTACCGAACCATTTTTTGTGTCTTCTTTGTCTTTGTTGTTGTTAAATTTTCTTCCCTCTAGTACTAATCAGATAGGCCTTTATTTATATCTCAAAACTCAAAATGAAAGTAATTCTAGTGATTATACTTGTACAATATTTCTAAAAAAACAAGCATGGTTTCTTTGATCCACTAGTTCTTATCAAACTTGCCTCGCTACTAATAGTCAATCCCACCTTCTGCTAACGACAATCAATCCCACTTCTACGATGTGGATAATCAAACCAACTTCTCCATCGTTAATCTCGATCAAACCCGCTATGTTGGTAATCAATCCCGCTTTCTACTAATGATTATCAAACTTGCCTTACTGCTAATGATCTTAGTCCCCTGACCAAATCAATGAACCATTGTTTTCTTTCTCTATCAATAAACTTTTTCCTTTCCTTGTTTTGTAACCACGTTTTCTACTTGGTAGAAAAACAATAAAAAACAACAAAATGATCTTTTTTCAAATTTCATTCTCTAATTGAAACCATAAAAACAAGAACCGGATGTTTTTCTATTTATTTCTCTTAAGCGATCTGATCAAACATAAAGAAATATAAAAAACACTTATCTGCATTATTTGGCAATGTTTCTTGAATCAAACTTGACTGGTTCTTAACTCGTTTTGAGGAACAATGTTTAACGGCTAACGATGGTTAATTAGTTAATTAGATCTTGGATCTAGTTCTTTGATATTGTTAATATGATCGATTAGGGTTAAGTGTGTGCACCGTGTGTTTCTTAGGAGCAAATTGGACAGAGTGTGGACATGATAATCATAAAATAGCTCGATTCATTACAGTAAACATACTTCACAATTCTATATAGAACTTGGGTTCTTCACCAACATCCCAAGAGAATGGGCACCCTATTTTCCAAGGCATTCGCCGACAGGCCAGCGAATGACATCTAGAAAACAAACCTCATACTTTGACAAGTTCAGCGTATGGAACTATCATCCCAAACTCCATTCGCTGACACCCTTAGTGATTGGACATTTCATAATTCTAGCCCCAAAACTATTACAAGTTGACCAAAACAAGTAAGCAAGGACCAAGACGACTAAACATGTATCAACACGTTCTTGAATTGCCTCCAATTTCAATTTGGTTTCTTCAAAAAAATTCCCTAGGTTGTGGGACAATTTAACTTTGATCCTAATCATTGACTATTTACAATATGACCCCTTGTACTTTGATGATGAGTGATTCACACTACAAGATGTCATAAAGTTGTCTATAACTTTGAGTAAATCAAAGTGAAAGAGAGAAAGTATGTAATAGACCAAATGAAGGAACATCACGTGACTAGGCAAAAAGGACGGAGATGAAGATCTTGCCTCTTGATGATCATATGCAAGGAAAAGAAGATTGGAAACTGATCATGTGACATGATAAAAAAAGAAAAGAAAGAAAGAAATGAGGTTCTGTGAAGCGATCAAATTGAATAATTTGTAGTGTGTGGCAACCATATCGTGGGATCTAATCAAGTGGAGAGTATGTGATAGATCAAAATGCAGAACTGCGTGATACCGATGTTAAATCCTAATTTGCTTAATCCATGTAAGTCCAAAGTTTAGGGGTCATAGTGTAATTAGTGTAAGCCATTTTTATTACGTAATGATTAAGATCTAGTGTATTCCATGTTAAATCCTATTGTATATGTAATGATTAAGATCTAGAGTGTCAATAATCAAACTTGGTAACTACCAAGATAATGTGTCAGATACATAGGTAGTTTGAAACATTGTAACCCTAAAAATCACATAAAGTATGAGTTAGGGACCTCTAAAATTTTAAGAGGTGCCAAACTCATTGTTTTATATATAACACACATTGCATCTAAAATATAGTTATTAGGGGAAATTAAGTCTTTACTCACAAGTATTCCGTAAACTCATCTTTCCAAATACACTTACAACTTGTGTCCCTCAACTTCACTATTTTTTTGTTAATTTAAACAATAGTTACACACATACCACCTAATTCAAAACCGACTAGCCGACAACTTTTTAACAACCATAACTTTTTCACACGTTATTACTATTTCAAAAAAATTGCACCATAAAAACGAGCATTTTATTCTCTTTAATTTGAGTATGATATTGCCATAGTTTTTTAGTTTTAAAAAGTTAGTGTGACATTCGTCAATTTCGGGTTATCTTGTATTTGTTTTTATGTTGTAAACCGACCTGATTTATATCATAAACATTTCAAATATATAAAATATTAGATTTTATGTTACTAAATCATTCCCACTTGTTCAATTTGAAAAAACCCCACCTGATTTTATATTGGATTTTATATCTAAATTGTTGTTATTATTTATTGTTTCGTATGCAAGTTGTGGTATTTCTTATTATATACTTATTGTTTAAAAACTATGAAATTGCTCACCAACCTTTGTGTTGACAAATTTTATTTTATGCAATGTTACAGGTTCGACTTTTGTTGACTTGAGGACTTAAGGATAAACGTTATCAAGACTATTAGGATATTAGCAAAACGAACAATATATATATATATATATATATATATATATATATATTTGTTTACTTGCATTCAATTAGTTTTGTATGAACAAGTTATGTGATCGTTTATTGATTTTAAGAAATAAAGTGAGTTGATTAAATATTGTCGCTTTAATAGCGTCTTGTGTATTTGGGCAATCCGTTGCACCCCGGCATGTCCGCCGCCTTTGGTCAGGGTGTGACAGATTGGTATCAGAGCCACAAGACTATAAGATAAGTGGTTAGACGTAACGACCTTGTATAGTTTTTGTTTTAGGGTCCTTATATGTGTTGCCTATACGTGTTTACCCTACTTGATTGTTCAATACACTTGTTTATTTATATACTTATTTATTTCATCAAATCGTAAATATACACAAACACTAAAAACATTCTAAGGTATCCTTACCTTACTTTTGTTTAATTTTATATATACACACACACACACTCTCACAATAATTTAAGGTATCCTTACCTTACCGCAAAAACATTAGTTTTATTATGTTTTATGGATTATGAGCTTAACTTGGATGTCGGTGCTTCAAAATTCCTTAAAGATTGTCTCATATGAGATGACCACTTTAAGTTGTCGACTGCGAGCGTTCCGGTCGCCATCCTAACTTTCGGTGTTGAAACAATAGAACCATGGTGGTTCGTGGACTGGTGTTTTGACATGACGTTGTATTCCGATTTATTATTTTTGTTACAATCGTTATTTGAGTCGAAAACATGAAAAAGACGCGATTGTACGTGCACATGTTTAGACTCCAACAAGATATTTTTGTAAAAAAAAAACGGTTTTTAGTGTCGGAATATCAAGTCATGGTGGTTCATGCCCGATTTTTCCACCTTTAAATCTTAAGACATTATTTACAAATTTCAAAGATTTAAACAATTTTTCCTTTTTTACCTTGTCATATAAATTCTCATCACAAAATTCTCGTTTATATAATTCTATTTGATCGTTATGATTCATTTTAATATGTTTTGGTTTCACGTAGTAAAGTTATTTTCTCATTTTGATTTCACACCACGATTTTATTACAAAATTTCGTTTATTGTCATCTCTTCAATATATGTTAAAAATATTTTGAACTATTTATCATGATTTTTTTTATATGTCATCTTTGTTCATTAAGTGATGTGGGCTCAAGTATTGAAGACCGGGCTATTATGTATTTGGAGGCCCAAGATCGCGCTATAAAAGGTGGCCCACAAAGCTCCGTTTCAGCCCTATTACCAGTCAAATCGAAGCTTGAGACGAGGAGCACATTGTGGCAAACGGCCTTTGTCGGTTTGGCCCCTGTCAGAAACCCAAAAACGCCTTATAAATAAAGATTTTGGCATTTTTATGTTTTTTCAGCACTTTTTATGTTTTTTTTGGGTTGTGTTTGGCCCATGGCCTTTTTTAGGCCCAACTCGTATTAAAACATCTATTTATATTCAGTATGTGTAATTGGAAAAGTCAGACTTGAATTTGAGAAATAAATATTTTTCTCTTCATTTTCCCTAGCCTTTTGGGTGGAATTTGGGAGTTTGGAAGTTCAACACGGGAATTCGTAGAATCAACGTGTTTTGATCTTCATTTTCATTTTACCGCTGCCTCATTAAGACTATTTATAATCCTAATTTTTATCATATAAATTTCATCTTACTAAAAAGGTTTTATGATAAATTTTACCTTGAATTTTCAAGTAAATTCCCGTTATATTGATTTTAAATTGTCTTTAAAAGCTTTCATACAAGATTTCATAAAAAAGTTATTTTTATAAAAATCCCGTTCATTTTGAAACTATCATTTCACAATGTCGATTATTTAAAATTCTCACGACATTTTAATTTCACTATATTATATAATACACATGGTAGAATTTTCATTACCCAAATCTATTCTCATAACAACTTTCATTATGCAATCCTTGGTTCATTATAAATTTTCACCAATAATATACTACATCATACGATTTTCCTCGTTTTAAATTTCTTATGATAGTTTTGTCATGATTTTTCAAGAGATTCACAAACTTATAGCTTGTAATTTTCTTGAAGTTCTCATGCAAAACTTCATAGAAAATCTATTTTAAAGACAAAAATCGTTTATTTTCGATTTATCAATTTACAATAACGATCATTTTAACTTACCATGATATTTTCGTTACACGATATTAAATAACGAACTTGGTAAAAAAAAATTCATTACGCAAATTTGTATTCCCAAAATGACATTCATTATTCATATTGATACCTCATAACAAATTCCGACATTCAATTCACTTATTTTAATTTCCTAATAAGCAAATTTTTATTTTAATATTTATAAAAATTTATTTTGCTTCCTCATGACAATCGACTTTTAATTTTACAATAAACTTCAAAATGCAAACCTTATTTTCTTAGTTTTTCCGTGATATTTTCCACTACTAAATTTTAAGCATTTTCAAGAACGATTTACGTTACGCGGGTTGGTTTATTTCAAAATTTTTCTTGTAAATTATTTTACAACCTAAGCTGACCCGGCGTATCGTAACAACTCTCATGTTAGTGGAAAAGTTTTAGTAAAAAAAAATTGTGGGATTCATAAGCTTAGATCTCAAAATTCTATCTATAAAATATATATATTTATATATATATTAACTTGTAATTTTAATTATCAAAATTTTCATGGATGTTTCAATCACTATTTATAAATTATGGTATTTTCAATTTAATACTTATTATTAGTCAAAATTTCTCTAAACGCAACCCCAAGCTTCTAAACACACGTGTTCCATCTCGAGCTATCACCTTAAATCAAACCATCCTCCCACTTCAAAAGTTTTCCCACATACTCAAATCTTTCCTCAATAGGAACGAAACCTAACATCCGAAGTATACACTCACCGACTCAAATCCCATGCAAATCCAAGATGTACAACATCAACCCAACAAAAAGCCCTAAACACCAAAATCTTTATGTCATGAAAACCTATCAAACTCACCATCCTAATACTTCAAAGATACCGACAAACACATCCACCAATGCCTCGAAACATATACAAACCAAAGTTTACCTAACTATGACTCAAGTCCTTCGACCCATGCTATGTCAAATCCCAAACCACATCGCCACACCGTTCCCATCCAACCATAGAGTTTGAAATAAAAATAGTAATCCAAACACTCCTTGCAAAATATATGTATAGACCGAATTCAATCCAAACTAGTCAAGGTCGACTTATCCCACCCATCAACTTAACCCGAGCTCAAATAAGCAAACCCTATCCAAATAGCCCAACCACTACTCACACAAGTCATCTAAGCCTAACCCATTCGAACGACCTAAACTCAACAAACCCCATCAACCCAACTCAAGAAAACCCAACTACGCAAGCCAACCGAAACACACTCACTCTTCACCAAACTTCCAAACCATTCACCATTCGAAGCCTAAAATCTCTCCATACTCACGCAAGCTTCATTTTTCCTTAAATTTTTTTTTCATTTATATATATATATATATATATATATATATATATATATATATATATATATATATATATATATATATATATATACAACTATTGTATTTATAACGACCTCATGTGCTCAAATATTTATTTTTAAATTATAAACTATTTCAAGAATAACGATTTACGTATTACGCTCATATGTTATAAATCATCTTTGTAGAATATAATATTGTCATGACAACAAAATTCGATTATGAGGATTTACTTTCAAAGATTATTAAACGATTATATGCGTGTTTAAAGATTATAAATATTGTCAACTAAGGTGATAATCTCATAATAACTTTATAAATACGAGGTTTTGTTTTGAATGTCAATTCGAGATTTATTCAATAACAAGCTACAACTTTCAATATTTTGCATAAACTCAAGGATCATGTTGTTACAAAATCTTTTTTTTGGGACACACTCATAAATGCTTCATACACTAAATATAGTAACATGAATTTTGTTCGATAACGGTTTATGCGAATTTTTACTCCTTATATCACAAGCATTGTTTCTTTCATGATTTGTTATCATCGCGACATCCTTGCGTATGCTAAAATCCTTTAACAATTTAACTTACAAGATTTTCATTTGATAGCAATTTAATATCTCTCTAGCTATGCGTCACCGCGATGCTTTGTTATTATATACATTTTCTTTAAAACAATAAAACGGCTTTACTTAAGACGTCATTTTCAATTTATTCTATTATTTTCAAAAGGGTATATGACACGCGATTTACATATTTCGTCATTAATTTGAGTCTCACGATTATTACAATTTTTTTTCAATTGATGAGATGTTTCGATGGTAATTTTATGCACATCAGATTTCATTTTGTGTTTTGATTATTCATGACCAAATCCAAGTTATTCAATAACAATTGGTGTACTACTTTCAAAGCCTCATTTTCACTAAAAATTTCGTTTGCATTTAAACGTTACTTTCATGACTATGTTGTTCACGTTTGAGAATTTATACTTTTCAAGTAAGACACGATTCTATGCATAATTCTACATCATTTCATTCAAGCTATTAACGGCCTAGGTGTGGTTGTCGCAAATTTTGGCGCTATTGGAAACCGTTACTATAATCATGATTATGTAAATGACTTCACAATAGAGGTCGTATTCACATTTTATCACATTTCATCGATTTGGTTTTTTAATCAAAATTATATTTATTTTTAGTTTTATACATGTATACATCACCCCATAGCACTCACCTAATTCTCATGTTATCACATTTCACGCAATCACATCATCAAATACTTAACCTCAAGTTTGTTCACGTGTGAAACTCATCGTACGATGTTATTGTTAATTGTATAGTTGTTTATCCCAACTTTACGTGTCCATTTATTAGACTTCTCATAACTTATCGGATTTCATTTATCGATTTTATTTAGTACCTCGATTTATAGACTTAAACATTTATGTTGATGACTTTTGACTCCAAATCTCACTTCATATTGTTCACCCTAAAATCTTATTTTATTTATTTATTCGATCGCCTTTACTTATTTTAAACCGAATTGTTATTTTTACCTTGGTTTATATTTTAAGATTCTTAGCTGTCTCAATTATTTATCCAATTTTTCCTACTTACTTAAAAGTCAATCCAAAAGTTTTTCAACTGCTAGTATTATTTTGTCAATATTGGTAAAATTTAACAGATTTTATTTACGTATCTATTATTTAAAGATTTCAAAATAAATATGTCTCTTAAACCACACAATGGAACGAACTAAGTGGACCATACGACGATCTAAATAATTATGGGTGCACACTTATTATCGAAATCCTCGTATGGAAGCCATAGTAAGTACGCTTGTGTGCGATACCTTAGACCGGGGAATGATAGCGGAAAAATGGTAGAAATGCGAGTTATGATAAGGGCATGGTGGATACGCCGCCGGTACATCCTATATATATAAGTGCCTTAATTATGTTTCTCATTTGTAGCGCTTTTCGAATCATGCAAGGATTTGACGTTATTCTTTTGGTTAAAAATTTTTATGCAATTGTCTTACTAAAAGCGACATTCATTAGTAATTACCTTTTTTTTAGTTTATTCTAATTTCGGGATGAAATTTCCAAAAAGTTGGGAATACTGTGACATTCTTCAATTTTGGGTTATCTTGTATTTGTTTTTATGTTGTAAACCGACCCAATTTATATCCTGAACATTTCAAATATATAAAATATTGGATTTTATGTTACTAAATCATTCCCACTTGTTCAATTTGAAAAAAACCCTTTTACGAATTCGAAAACGCCTTTAAAACGCTAAAGTTACATCAAAAACGAACTTCTGGAACGCAAAACGAACCACGCAAGATGAGCTGGACCAACCCCATCCCTAGGAGCGCCGCGCCGCGCGGCCAGTAAGGGGCAAGGGGTCACGTAGCGCGGCCTCAAACCTGCAGATATGCCTTTTTGTGTTTTCTTGTTTGTTTCTTTATCCAAAATCCGGTTTTTACCCTCCAAACCTCTTGTATAACCCCCCAAACCTTGTCCTATAAACACAAGACCATTTCCTACTTTAATCCCTGCTCATAAACTCTTTCCTCACTCACAATCAAAGATCTTTAAGATTGTTTTTCATTGTTTATGTTAAGTTTGACTTAGAAAGTCAAACTGATGTAGTTCTTTAATTTTAATTAGCTTACTTAGCCTAAATTAATACTTGAAGTATATGGCACAACATATATATAATATACACCCCTTGTTACCTATGGTGGTTACTTTTCCGGCCTCGGTCGGTTAAGTTTCGGGCCTCGTAAGGCAAGGCTACATGGAGGACTTTCGTAGTCCTTGTTATATATTTTCCGCATCTAACCATCTAACTTTTTTATTGCTTACTAACCATGCTAATTTTAGTTTGTATATAATATTTATAAAGTTCCATGGTTATGGGTTTGAAGAGTCTAGCCTCGGTTTAACCGTAAAAAGTTCTAAACCATAAACCGAACTTTGTTTACTGATTTTTTAAATAATTGTTTAAACATGTTTTATGTAGATTTAAACTTCTAAAATCATTTATACACGTTCTATGGTTATGGGTTTGTAGATTCTAGCCTCGGTCTTAACCCGAAACTAGATCCGAACCGAAAACTGAACTTTCGTTTAAAGACTTTATTGTTAACTTTTTGGTTGTAAAACTTAAGTTTCATCATTTATAAGTTATTATACAAGTTCTTTGATATTTGGGCATGTGGAAACCATCTATGAACTTATTGTGAGATGGAAACGAAACCAAACCAAACCAAACTAAACCGATTTTCACTCGCTTAAGACACACAAATGTGTTTTTAGCTATCAAGACTTGTATATTTATTTAAAAATATTTACAAACTGATATTAAATATTTTATTAAAGTATTTGGGATGTTGGATCCAACTTGATCTCATAACAAAGTTTGGACCGACAAAACCGAACACTCGCTTAACGGACGTTGTTAGTTCTAAAACAATAGAACTACATACTTGGTTAAGTCTTATCAAATTTTATTGAGTTATCTCATAACATTCATTATTTTGGAAAGTTGACTTTGGGTTTGACCAATTATCAAGACCCGAACCAACAACCTGAAACACTCGTTAAAACCCGTTTTAGTATCTATATTATAAAGGGACTTGCATTCTTGCATTTTTACCCACCTTGTTACTTAACATAGGTTGAGTAAATATTAAGGCTAGATACTTTAACCCGGTTTCGAGCAAACTTATATTTTTAAAGACTATTATTATGTTTTCTTAAATATTTACATTTTAAACCTTACACTTCAAATTGTTGCATTTTCTTATCATCTATTTTATGTAAAGACTACCTAGACAACCTTTCTAATACAAGACTTCCTTCCACCTAGACTTTTCTCGTTGAACCTCATCCTTCCGGTTACCCGTCATTTTACCGATCAAGTTTATTACTTGAATGTGAGTACTCTCATCCCCCGTTTTTCTTTCTTTCGTTTTGAGGGTGATATTGCATATTCAAATTAAAATGTTTTATATACTTGAGTCTTAAACCACAAACTTTATTGTATACTTAAATAATTTCTCGATTTGGTGTTCTATGCTTATATGATTATATGTCTATGTGTTTACCGCTTTGGTTGAACTATAAATCCTAGACTATTTGGCATCCCCTTATAGCAAGGTGTCGTTAATGTATTCTTATTAATGGTAACTATTAAATCCTAGTCTATTTGGCAACCCCTTATAGCAAGGTGTCGTTAATGTATTCTTATTAACGGTAAATATTAAATCCTAGTCTATTTGGCATCCCCTTATAGCAAGGTGTCACTAATGTGTTAGCGATCTCATATTATCTAAATTGTTATTATTTATTGTTTCGTATGCAAGTTGTGGTATTTCTTATTATATACTTATTGTTCAAAAACTATGAAATTGCTCACCAACCTTTATGTTGACAAATTCTATTTTATGCAATGTTACATGTTCGACTTTTGTTGATTTGAGGACTTGACGCTAAACGTTATCAAGACTATTAGGATATTAGCAAAACGAATAATATATATTTGTTTACTTGCATTAAATTAGTTTTGTATGAACAAGTTATGTAATCTTTTATTGATTTCATGAAATAAAGTGAGTTAATTAAATATTATCTCTTTAATAGTGTCTTGTGTATTTGGGTAATCCGTTGCATCCCCGCATGTTCCGCCTCCTTTGGTCGGGGTGTGACAATTAACATGTTACGTGATTAACATTTTGAACTGACAACATGTCGAGTCGGCGCGCCCGGGTTATTTATAAAACTGGATATGGGTCAGAACGAGCCGATATAAAAAAGGGTTAATAACCTTCAGGTTGGTACAAGTTCGAGTAGAATAGGGCCAGGTTAGAATGTTGTCAAGTAGGAACGGTTTTGGAGCCAAAACAAGTTGGTTTAAACAATGATTTATTTGAAGTTATTGTATATTTCATATTTGCTTCTTGATTTTGGTCATTGGTTACGCATATGTTGTTGTTTACATGTACCTGGGCTGATAAATGCCTGTCCAGCACCACGTAACGAACATAGTCGAATCTTGGTAAGCGCTCTACCCAGCGCCCCGCGTCGGTAATCGGCATGAATTACACACATGGTGTTGGTTAAGCATGTTTTAATTTCAGTATTGTGCTTTTTGGTCCGGTTACGCGTGTTCAGTCTTCGGTTACACACAACTGGCCTTGCAAAAGCTACGCGTCAAATTTCGGTCTATGTGCGCACTATCATCAGGTGACTTATGTACCAACAATGACTATGCATTCAATGTCTAGTTGAGCGCGCACCCCACAGCATCGCGCTGGCATTTAGCTAGTGTATAAATAGTATAAATTGGTCGAATGCTAAGAACAAAAGTAACGGTCAATCAACAAAATTATTGTTCAATTTATATTGTTTCTTTAATTACTACTGTCAAAATTTGTGTTCCTCCAATCCTGGTTAACAATTGGTAACAATTGCTATAAGAGCACTATACTCTTAAATTTCTTGAATATATTCGCATTAGGATCTTAAAGTTCTTGAAGATATTTGATATGAGAAATCAAAGGGAAGAAATCGTTGGCGGTTACACGAAGAACAAATCAGGAAATAGGGTAGCGACAAAAGCAGCTATATACAATGGAGGCATGTGAATCCGATCATCACTAAGGCCTATACTAAAGTCTGTAACCACTTAACTGGTAAGCGGTATTAACAACACATCAGCCCTAAACCAGTTTGCATCATCATCTAATCTTTTCACACAATTGGGTACATAACATCTTCTTACCATCAGCTATGGTAATATTCATAGAAGGAACTTGAACAATTTGGCGTTTAAGTTTTAATGCCAAATTCAGGTTTAAAAAATTATGGGTAGATCCTAAATTAAGGTGTGTAATTTTTTCTACTAGTTGATCCTTTTACCCTCATAGAAGAATATAAGGATACACCCATAATAGCATTCAAATAAATTTTGGATTATTACTATTATTGGATTCATATACAATTTCTTCTATATCATCATCTTCCAAATTCTCAGATTCGCTTATATCTATCACAAACATTGGTTTAGACTTACATACATTCCCGAGGGTAAATTTCTTCTTACATTCAAAGCAATCACGCTTAGATCTTTTCTCTTCATACTCTTTAGGTGACAATCTTTTATAATTCTATGTATTAGAACTAGGTGTAGAATAGTGATATACTTTATTAGTACTAGGATTGTGAAATCCTTTTGTTGCACTGGTAAAAATGTAACAGTAGGATATTGCACTTAATATTAAAATGAGGATGAATAACATGATTAGATTAGTCTTGCATTCTAGCCAATAAATATGTCTCACGTAAGTCACTGGGTCTAAGAAATCTTACCGGACAACCTATCTCGGGTTAAATAGCTCTCAAGAATATACTTTGGCATATTCATCACTTCATGAGAACCAATTCATCCATAGTTCAAATTCTTGACACAAATTTTGTAGGTTTCCAGTTTGCTTCAATGATTCTAAAGCCCCCATGGCATCATGATTAAGTATATCAGAAAACCTTATAGATAAGGATGTCACATAATCAGACCATATAAGTCTCTGGTTATCCCTCACCTTAACTAGAAAAACGCTAGGTGCCATTGTAATGCAACCCAATCAAGATTAATGACTGCAAATTTGACCTTCAATCTCTCACGAATCTCATCCGTATCAAAGTATTACTACAGCTTACACAACTATCCCTCCAAGCCGTCACCACTGAAATTTGGGAATTTAAGTTCGGTGAGGCGATTGTCACTTCTATAATAACCGCCACCTTCTTGATATTCATTATGATAAAAATCACCTTCATTACGCTGGAATTGCTCCTGTTTTCACTAATGATTGCTTTTAATTTCTGTGTCATTGTTGTTAGTTACTAATTCTTAGATTTTCAGCAAATTGCAAGAATTCTCGATCAATGAATCGAAATTGAACAGAGATGACTTGTGTTCTTTGAGTGTTCGTTAAATTTCTTGAATTTGGTTGAATCTTGACTTCTGGTGGTCGTCGCTTCTCCGGAATTATGGTTTTGTGAAGTCATTGTGGAAATCGTTGTCTTGAATTGATATTTTTCGTCGTGAATTGTCACGTTAGTGGTCACCGGAGAGCATTTCAGAGAAGACCAGAAAGCTCTGATAGGACCAATAGCTCAAAATTTAGAAAAGAGAACATAGAGAAGATTTTTCTGTTAGAAATATTTATGTGGTTTTTGACCATTTAATGTTATATGGACTAAATGTGTGTGCCCCCTAATTAAGGTATGTAATTTGATGGAAGTTGATATCTTAAATGGTCAAGATGTAAATATGGTGGTTAAAAGATTTTTGAGTCGTTGCCCTAATTAACTGTCACAACACAACGATCGTTCCTTCATTCTTATGATCACATAACTCTCTAACACCATAATTCAATCCATCATACAATTACAACTACTAAAAAAGTAAACCAAACTATAGAATCATTACTTTGCACTTTCGGTCCTTATACTTTCACTTGTAACACCCTTTGTCAATTTTTATACTGCAAAAGGCGACGACGTTTTGGGCACTTTGATATTCATAGAATCAGAAACAAAAAGGGTTCGATGTATTCTTAGTATTGTTAGTTATTGTGAAATAGAAACAACACCGAGTTTGTTGTCTAATTATTTGTCGTTAAGAAACCAAATCGCAAGGAGAGCGATCAAAATAAAGCGGATGTGTGGAACCAGAAAGAAATAAAGGCTAGAGATACGGGTTATGCGTGGTGAAAAGAAATCAAGAAAATAAAAGCCAAGGAAAAGTATCGTTTGGAGAAGGAAAAGAAATAGTGAAACAAAGACTTTTAAAATTAAACTGCAAATTAAAAGAAAAAAGTCAAAACGGACTTTGTTAGGAAACCAATTAAATTCAAAAGGGGATTTTTTTTCATAAAAAAAATCAGAACTGAAGTTTTTGAATTATATTATTTAATAGCAAAAGGCTTTAACCGAATCAAAGAAAAAGAGTGGCAAAAGGTTGTTCGGTAGAATCGAAATCGAAGACATCAGAAATAGAAGAGTAGGTCGGTTTGAGAATTTTTGAGTCATGTCAGGTATTCAATAAGGAGTAGAGTACATAAAGCCAAGAAGAAACCAGGAGGAATTTCGATACAAGTTTATTTTCCAGGTTTGCAAAATAAATTTTTAGAATTTTGTATTGATAGTAGTATAGAAGATAGCTAACTATACTGTTAAAGTAAATCCCTAGTTTATTAATGTAAAAATCATACGGAAAAAATGACGGGGCACAAGCAATGGCGAATCAGGATATTTTATGAGGGGGGGGGGGGGAAGATATGGTTAAAACAAGTGGTTTAAAACAGGTCGGATTACAAAGAGTCGGGTCAATATAATCCAAATTTGTTTGCTTAACGATATTATGAAACTATTCATACTTATTTGCTTAATAATATAATGATTTTGTTGATATCTTTTGATCAAATCAAACAAATATTGATATTGAGTATAAAATTTTTTCGTTTACTCAAACAGAAATAACTGATAAAAAAGATAAGAAAATAAAAGGCAATTGTAAACCAGATACAAAAGGCAATTTGTTGTCTATTTAGTTAAATTGTATTTGATTAATAAATAATATGAAATTTTAAATATGTTGTTTAAAATGCTATAAAACTAATAGGTATATTTTGTAAATCTACTAAACAAAAAGGGATGAATAATAAACTTGTCTTTAATTACTTAATTGATATAACCGACATTCCTTATTGATCTCCCACACTTCTCTTTCAGAAAGCATTTCTCCTAAACTTTAGTTATTTCGATCGAAATTGCCGGTTTCTAAAATTTTGGTGATGGGATATATTTGTGGTTTATGCTTTTGTATTTGTGGTTTATGATAACTGAAATCCTTCAAGGGATTTTGGTGGGCTTTTGGGTTTTAGACTTAGATTGGGCTTGACCTTATGTGGCTTATAAACACCATATATATAGTTATGTTTATTATCGATTAGGGTTAGACATCACAAGATATAGTATTGTAATCGGTTTGTTTAAGGGACTTAAGTACCCGACATAATATGTGTGTACTTTGAAGTCATACTGCTATGTTAATCGTCTTTATTTAATCTTTATTCTTGAATCACCACGTAGTTAGTTTCCGCCTAACAGCGTGTTTACTTAATATCATATTGGAAGATCCATCCACAGGACTTACAATTGGTATTGGAGCTTATAGATATATTCTAGGCTCGGTTCGTGAAATCAAGAGATTCAAGATTGTGTTAGATTTTAGGCTTTTGGACGTCTGTTGCTGCTGGTGCACTCAAAGAAAAGAACAGGTTGGATACCCTCTTCGGTATTCTAGGTACTTGCTTAGAGAAATATTGGTGCATATCTTTCAAATTTTGAAAGATATTGTGATCCCGAGTTTTCAGTTGCTTGATTTTCTCTCCATTCAAGATTTTTCGGTTGTCCTTGGTTTTCGGCCACTTGGGTTCTCGGTTACAAAGACTTCTCGGCTGTTAGGTCCTAAGCTTCTAGTTTTTGTTGTGTTAGTTCTCGGCAACTCCCGGTTTTCGGCTTTTAAAGGTTCTCAGCATCCTTGGGTTATGGGTCCCGTCCAACTTAGTTCTTGATGTTTCTAGCATTACTATTTTCCATTATACTTATTTTCAGCTGCCCTTGGTTCTCGGTTCAGTTTAAGTATTCGTCTATGATGGAGTCAAAGGATTGTTCCGTTTTAAACAAGTGAAACAGTAAACAAATCCAAAAAGACTTATCCATTATGGATATTAACAATACTAAAAAGTCTTATCCATTATGGATACTAAAAAGACTTATCCATTAAGGAAACTTAGCCACCAAGTATGACTTAGTTTTCTTTTTAAGTCCTTTAGTTATGATCTCCTCCAAACCACCCCTTTGAGATCGAACCGAACCACCCTTTAGCCCACAAGTGTTGCTCGTTTAACACTCCCTCTCAACACTTGCGTTCGTCATCCCGAGATCATTGCAAAACTTCACCATATTCACATTAGTTAACGGTTTAGTGATCATATCGGCTTTTTGATTGTTTGTATCAACATACTCCAACTCGATTTCACCCTTGAGTACCTTTTCTCTAATGAAGTGATAGTGAACTTCTATGTGTTTCGTTCTTGCATGAAATGTGGGATTCTCGGCTAGCATTATTGATGATATATTATCATAATAAATTTTCACACTCGGGCTGACATTTTGATTTAGGTCCTTCAACAATTGTACCAACCACACACACTCTTGAGCAGCCATTGCTGCTGCTCTATACTCGGCTTCGGTTGTGGATAACAAAACTGTTGGTTGCCTTTTGCTGCTCCACGTTACAGCTCCTGACCCAATAAAAAACACGTACCCTGTTGTCGACCTCCTGGTAGTCAAGTCACGGGCATAATCAGCATCGCAATACCCAACCAATTCGATTCTTGACTCCCTCTTAAACATGACTCCGAAGCTAGGTGTTCCTTTAACGTACCGTAACACCCTTCTAACAACATCAAGATGCGGTTTCTTCGGATTCTGCATGAACCGACTTAACACTCCTACCACATACGTGATATCCAGTCTAGTAAGTGTTAAGTAAATAAGACTTCCCACCAATTTTCAATACATAGTTGTATCTGTCAACTCCTTTCATTCCTTTGCTCGAAGTTGTAAATTGGTTTCCATTGGAGTAATCGCCGGTTTGCAACTCGCCATGCCAAACCTACTTAAAAGTTCAACTGAATACTTGTGTTGGTGTAACTCAACCCCATTCGGTTCATACTTGAACTCTAATCCGAGAAAATGACTTAACCTTCCCAAGTCTTTCATGTGAAATCGGGTACACAAATTTTCTTTTAACTGATCAATCACGGTAATTAAGTTTCCCGTGATAATCAAGTCGTCAACATAAACTAGGGCAATCGCCACCTTGTCTTCTTCTGACCGAACAAATAGGCTAGTATCGGCTACGGTAGACACGTAACCATTGTGTTCTAGGAACTCTCCTATTTTCCCAAACCATGCCCTTGGTGACTGTTTTAGGCCGTACAACGCCTTCTTCAATTTGCAAACATAACCTGGGCGCACTTTGTTCTCAAAACCTTTCGGTTGATCCATGTAAATTACATGATCAAGGTTTCCATACAGAAAAGCATTACTCACATCCTTTTGCCACATGCTCCATTCCTTACTTGCTGGGATTGCAAGTAATACCCGAACCGTGGTTAATTTGGCAACCGGGCTAAATGTCTCGTCATAATCGAGCCCGTGTTGTTGTGAAAACCCGCGAGCTACAAGACGTGCCTTGTATGCTCGACCGATCCATTCGCTTTTCGTTTGATTTTGAACACCCATTTGCACGATACCGTGTTTACGTTATCTACTAGGGGAACTAATTCCCAAGTTTGGTTCGTCACTAAGTCTTTGATTTCTTCTTCCATCGCCACTATCCACTTTTTGTTTTCTTTTGCCTCTTCGAAAGATTCCGGTTCAGTATCTTCATTCTCCACAGTTACCACATTAGCATACCGAGGATTTGGTTTTTTTGACGACTCGATCGCCTTAACCCATGCGCTTAGGAACTCGACGGTTCGAGTTGTTGGGCCGAGGGACTTCGACCAGTTCGCCATGGGCCTTGGTTTGAACTTCGGCTTGGTGCAGAGTCCGTCGAATCTTCAGTTTCGACTGGCCCGATTGTAACATCCCGAATTTTCAAATAATAATATTTTAAATATTATTTCCTATAATGGACAAGTTACTTGAGTATATAGATATATGGTACAACGGTAAAAAGGGAAAGATAAGGAAGTTAATTAAAGATAATTAATCATGGACTAAAAAGGAAAGATGGGCCTTAGGTCCATGGGCATAAGGGAGTATAAATACCCCTTAAACCCTAAATCTTTCCATTTTCATCCAACTTATCCATCTTATTCTCTCTAAACACCAAAACACACCTACAAATCTTTCCATTTCGGCCGCAAGCAAGAACAAGGAGCCGAGATCAAAAATCGAACCTTTGTTGATAGATCCTAGATATTCAAGCTAGATACAAGATCAATACTCCATAACAAGCTAGCCGTAACCTAGTAACCATATAAAGGTATGTTCTTGATCTTAAAGCTTGCATTTTTATGAACGGTTAGCCATGAAAATTGAACATAGACTAGATCGGGTCTAGATAAATCATAAAGCTTCAAACTTGATGATTAATATGGACGTAAAGGACTCATGGTTAGATACGGTTCATGAATGAAACCCTAGATCTAGCTTAAAGAACGTTTTAGGATTAAAGGTCCAAACTTTATACCTAAAATAGACTAGATCTTGATGAGGGATTACTATCGAGTGTAAAACAATTATGGGTGATGATAATAAAGGGAAAAAGGTTCATGATTTGAACCTTAGAACAAGTAGCTGGGCAAGGTGGGAACCTAAGATAGGAAAAAGCTGAACTGGGGGTTTTCGGTCAACTGTGAAGATCCTTGGTCAACCCTTATGGTTTTCGGTCAACTTAAGACTTCGGCCAAAACGGGTTCTCGGCCAAAGAGAGTTCTCGGCGGCCAAGTTCTCGGCCAGGTGGTTCTCGGCCACGTGGTTCTCGGTCATGGGGTTCTCGGTCAAGACCATGGTTCTCGGTCACGAGCTGAGTTCTCTGCCAAGAGTTCTCGACTGACTAGTTTTCTGTTGGGTTTGGGCTTGAGTCCAGTTGGGCCCAGATAGTTAACAAGCTGGCCCCTTTATCCTAAGTCTAACAGCAAGCCCAACTTAGATGATACATAGGCAAACTATATAACCCACTTAATTAGTATGCGGATGATTAACACACATGTATAAATAACAGTTAGCCGTGTTCAGTTAAAGAAGGGGATTCCTATTAACGGTGAACGCAACAAGATCCAGGTGAGATTCTAGCCCCATTTCCTTGTTATGTTTTTTGGGCTCTGTGCATACTCGATGTGATAGTTAATACACTTACCTTAACTGATAAGTGTATGCCTTATATTGTTTATATGTTATATATGTATATCTTAAATGTGAATGAAAGCTTGTCGGTATGTGAACGATCTTCGGATATTGCACATGCTAACAAGGGAGGTATGTTTATGATAGATGAATGTGTACGATAGATATATGTACAATATATGAATATGTATGAAAGATTAAAGAAAGTATGTATGTTATGGGTATGTAAAGACGATATGTACGAAGATGAAGAAAGAGGGACCACACCCTAATAATATCTGAGATAGAAGGGACCAGACCCTAATAATATCTGAGATAGACAAGAAAGGGATAAGACCCTAATAATATCTGAGATAGACAAAGGAAAGAGTGACCAGACCCTAATAATATCTGAGATAGAAAAGGAAGGGACCAGACCCTAATAATATCTGAGATAGAATGGACAGTAATTATAAAGTATGAACGTAATAAAGTATGTACGTATGTGTGAAAGTATGAAATAAAAGTAAATTAGTAAAGTAATTATTATGTATCTTCGGATGCATGATTGAAGGTAAGTGAATGTATTGTATGATGTATGATTAACTAGAACTCACTCAGCGTAGCTGACTTTTAGTATGCACGCAGGTGAGTAGGATGCGACAACTGACGTGAGCGGGACACATGGCAGAAGAATAAAAGCCTGGCATCTGAAGATCTGCTATGTTTTATAAGTTATGTTTTGATTTTGAAAAGACAAGAAGAATGTTTTAAGACATGTTTATGATTTGATATGTAATGTTTATGAAAGTTTTATGTTACGCGTAAGGTTTTAATTAACTCTGATATTTAGAACTGCGTTTATAAGTAACTCCAACGTCCAATGTGAGGTACCGGTAACAGGGCCTTACACCGATGTTCTCGACATGGTCCGACCCATATTTCTTGTTGTCTGATTCTACTTCTCCAAGATTGAAAGTTACTTCGGTTTCAAGCTTCTCTTTCAATTTTTCAGAATCTGGTAACACTTCTCGATTTCGGGACCACCATGACGACATCTCGTTAAAAACAACGTGTCGAGAAACATATACTCTCCCCGTATCTGGGTTACAACATCGCCACCCTTTTCGTTCCGGGTCATACCCAACAAAGATGCACCTTGTTGCTTTCTTTTCCATCTTGTGTCTAAGATGGCTCGGTATGAATACATAGCACACACACCCGAACTCCTTCATATGACTAACCTCCGGTTTAGGTTTGAACAACTTTTCAAACGGTGATATATTCTTCATGTTTTGTTGTCGTAAGCGGTTAGATATACAGGTTGCAGTTCGCATGGCCTCAGCCCAAAACCAACCCGGTACATTTTTGTTGTGAATCATGCTACCTGAGAGCTCGGTTAAGGCTCACTTCTTTCTTTCGAAGACTCCTTTTTGTTACGGAGTATTTGAGCAAGTTAATTGGCGTTTAATCTTGCACTCTTTTAGATATTCATCGAACTCCTTCGATGTATACTTGCCTCCGTTGTCAGATCGGAGGCACTCGATATTGATCTTGGTCTTCCTTTCCGCCACGCTTTTAAATTCTTTAAATTTCATAAAAGCTTCTGATTTTTCTTTCATAAAATATACCCAAAGGTATCTAGAAAAATCATCAATGAATGTAATCATATACTTCGTACTCGTTATTGAAGCTTGTTTCACCGGACCGAACACATCGGTATGAATTAGCTCCGTGGTTTCGTGGCTCGATAACTTGAGCTTTCAAATGGTTGTGCGTGAGCCTTACCGAGTTGACAACCGGAACACACCACACCTGTCCGGACATCCATCTTCGGTATTCCGGCTATAAGAGACTTTTCGATCATTAAGACAAGCCTATTGTACCCAACGTGACCGAGACGTTGGTGCCAAAGATCGATACTTTGGACCGTCTTAGTTTTCTCCACATAAGCCGTTCCCGCGGAAAGAACGTACATTGTCTCGTATTTCCTTCCTTGCATTATGGCTTTGGACGAGGTTTCGAACTTATCGAACACCTTGACATCATTTGGACCAAATAGGACGTACCGAGCCGTAGACGTAATCTGAGGGACCGATAGTAGATTCTTTTTCACACCCGGGACATGGTATATATCATTTAATACAAACTGACCTTGTTTATATGGTTTGAATCGTATGTCACCAACGTGTGCGATTTTGTGTTTTTAGTTGTCGGCTATTACAATCACCTGATTACCTTCATATTTGACCGGGTTTCTTAGCTCCGCCTTTTCTCCTATCATGTGGTTCGAACACCCGGAATCAACAATCCAATCGTCCAAAGGATTGTCTTCGGTTTCGGTGTTTGCGGTTAAGGCCATCACATGTTCTTCGCTGTAAAATTGGCTTCGGCATCCGAAGCCACTTATTCTCGAAATGTGGCAGCATTCCCTTCATCAGCCGACTTCCCCGGGAAATCTTTGGACATGTGTCCACCTTTGCCACAATTATAATACTTATATGGAAACCGCTTACCGGATTTTCTCGACTTCTTGTCGTTCATCGTTTCCCGCTGACTTGAGCTCTGTCCGGATTTGTAGTTTTTCGACTTCTTGTATCGGTCGTTCCATTTTCGTCCTTGATTCCCGCTTGGTCGAAATTTTCCCTTCCCCCGATCGGCATACAAGGCTTCGGTCTCGATATTCGGGCTTGAAATCGAGATGTCACCGATCTCTTTAGCCATGTCTTCTTGGCTCGCGAGAAGATTCTCGAATTCGACCAAAGATGGTTGTTTTGGCCATCCTTGTACTGCGGCTACGAAACTTCGATACTCGGTTCTTAAACCGTGTATTAAGATTCGTTTCATTCTAGCATCTCCAACTCTTGCTTTCGGATCAAGCTCCCCAATCTCACGACACAAGGTCTTAACTTTGTGAAAATATTGCGGAATCGTGAGATCGTTTTGAGAGATTGAAAGAAGTTCGTTTTCAAGAAGCTGAAGTTTTGCTTCATTTTTCTTGGTGAAAAGTGCCGCTAAAGCATCCCATGCTTCTTTTGGTGTTGCTAGGTCTCGGACGTGATCCAAAGGCTCTTCCTCGATCGTTGTTTTCAACACGAACATATCTTTTCCGACCTTTACTTTCCACTTGTTGATCTCCCCATTGGTGTCGATTCTCGGTTGGGTGGTGTCTGACCCTTGAACAACTTCCCACAGATCCTGACCCTGTAGATACGAACTCATACAGGTTGACCACGTGTTATAGTTTTGATTGTTCAATTTCTTCATGCCTCCAACAACTTGAAAATCGGCCATGTTTAATGGGTTGGCTCTGATACCACTTGTTACGTTTAAAACAAGTGAAACAGTAAACAAATCCAAGACCCAATACACGATCGAACAATATTTGCTCACAGACACGAGCGCTTTCTTATTATTTGAAAACAAGAAAAGAGATATAAGACAAACTTATACTCAATACAAGACACACTTGATATATATATTTTTACAACTAAACCATACAAGCCTTATGTAGGCAAACAAAAACTTAAGGAGTAAAGAAACTTATCTAGTAAGACTTTGAAACTTACACAAATCCTTATCATTATCCTATTGAAATATGGAAACTTATCTACTAGCTAAACTTATTCATAAAAAGACTTATCCATTATAGATACTAAAAAGACTTATCCATAAAGGAAACTTAGCCACCAAGTACGACTTAGTTTTCTCTTAAGTCTCTTTAGTTATGATCTCATCCAAACCACCATCCTTTAGCCCACAAGTGTTGCTCGTTTAACAAGGATAACACTATTTCCAACAAGTGATAAGAACTGTTAGTTGGGCTATAGTTCCAATGTCTGCATTCATATATCCAATAACAACGCATGGCGGATGCAGATTAACAAGATTTTATATTGTATTTCGCAGCAACCAAACAATAAAATTATATTTTATAGGAAGATGGAAGTGGAGGACTTGCGATTCTAGTGTACCCATAATAGAGTAATAAGGAGGGAAGATGTAAAGAGAAGCTGTATGCATTTTTATTTTTAATAATAAAGCATATATAGTATAGCAGATGCAAATTACCTGAATTATGAACAGGTGTTTGTTTTGTGCCTGGTTTTTCTGTAGCAACCAAATAATAAAATATAAATAAATCATTTCAAGACGCATCAACCTTTGCTGTATGCATTTTAATATTTAACAATTAAAAAAATATTTATTACAGAACACGATAGGACTATGTTAGAATATCTTTCTCAGGAACCCATAAGTAATAAGGTAAAATTGAAGATTGAGGGAAAAGGAAAGAAAAAAGATAAAAGAACTAGTAAATACCCTTTTTGAAGTCTAAACAGTGAACACGATGTCTATTCTCAGTATCACACAAGAGGTCTTTTTTCTGACACTCATTACAGGAATGTGACAAATTGAAAAACACGGAGGCTAAGGGAGAGAGAAGAGAGAATATGTTGGTTTCATCAAATCGGGGACTACTTGGAGTGTTCAGAGGAAGCTGCACTACTTGACATGTATCTGGGAGGTCACTTGGGACTGTTCTATTCAAATAGTTGTAGTAGAATGTGTGATCTTTGCATCTCTTGTAGCTATTGTGATTCAGACGCTCAAAATAAGGGAGATTTTTTTTTGCATTTGTATAGAGTAATACTGTTGAGGCGGCTAATGAAACTGAATACAAAAGAGGGCTTGGACTTGGGGATGTGAGATTATTCATAAGTGCCTCACAGCTATTCGTTTTCACAAGCTGCCCAAATGTGGCGTTCAAGAATGACTTGAATTAATAAAATCGACCTTGCTAATAATGTTATACGACTGTCCTTCAAATTGAAACTCACTGCCTTCCGGGTTACATTTGACCTTGATCAACCCACATCTCGTATCTTTTGTGTTGTAAAACGGGTACTTGAATGGAGCCAAATCTGGACAACTAAAATTTTGTGGGCAGACAGGAATAGAAGTGTTTCTGTCTGTAGCAGAGTGAATGGGCGGTAGACAAGAGAGAACAACGGACACAAAAAAGAAAAGGGAAATCATATCAAATTCCAACTTCTGCATTCTTCAGACTCCATTTTTGCATTTATACATGAGTCTAATACTACATGTGTTTTTACAAAAATCCTCAAGATATTTACTAAGCTTTCACATTGACAAATTCCGTGTTGTGACATTCAAGAAGTTGACTTGTTGATTCCTGTCCTCCATTCATCCTTTAACCCATTTCAAATGCCAATAGGACACACTTGAAAAGTTTCATGTGGTTACCTTTCTTCCCTGTAGCACGTCTCAACTAGTATAACGATGAAGTCTTTTTAAACAAGTCGACTGAAACTAGTATGTGCCAAAACACATCAATTTTTGGCAAGATATCCTTTATGATGAAGACAAACTAACAAGACTTGACTCACCGACCCCTAATTGGACGTTTATCAATTATCCTCCTTGCCTTCCTAAAAAACACTAAAAACAACTATTTTCATACACCGATACATGTACTATATATTATTTTTATTGGATTTTTACCTCAAAAAAATTAAGTGTTGAGCCGAAATACGTCCTGACTCCTAACCCATACGTTCTGACCCAAAATAGATGAATGACGGCCGCCATGGCGCCGTTTTTAATTCCCCGAATGTAAATGGGAGACTTGAATGGCGACCTTCATGACAACGTCATTCGTGATGCGCGCAGGAAACAGGTCAACTAAGGCCTCGTCTACAAGTCTGCATATGTTTAATTATTTCCTTTCTTAAATGGTTTCTTATTATGTTTTTCAAAAGTTTTCTTTCTTTTATTATGATATGGGGTGGACTCTAATCCATCTTAATTATATATAGGTTTCACGTCACTAATTTTTTTTCTTTCACTCCATGTTATCCAAAGAAAATGGTTTAACTCATTTGACTTCATCTCACTCCTATTAATTTTTAATTTAAAATAAAACATTTAGTTTAAATACATAAAGTAGTACTAATAATAATGATAATAATAATAATCTTTCATAAATTTCTTATTTAGAATAAACATTGATAATATAATAAAATTATATAAAATAAAAAAATAAAAAGACATAAAATTAAATAAAAACTAAGAAATCCCATATTTGAATGCAACTTTTGGGTTCATGGCGGCGCTTGTGGTTTTTTTAGTAAAGCTTGGGCCGCGACTACAATTGCTTGAGAAAAAACCTCGGTGATGAAGAAGAAGAAGAAGAAGAAGAAGAAGAAGAAGAAGAATTTTAGAGGGTATTTATGATGATAAAGATTATTTGGTTATTTGGTTTGAAACCATAATAAAATGTGAGTTTATATAGTACTAATTTTTTACTTAAATATATATATAAGAAGCCAAAAAAGGCGTTTAAAATGTTAAAATAACAAATCAATTAGTAACTAATACATAATTAAAATAAGAAATCAAATAGTAACTAATACATAATTAATAAATATTGCTACTTTTAACTTGTGAAAAGCATAATTCAAAGACCTTTTTTAACACAATTAATACTAGTGAGGAGTGGTTTATGCATATTTAAAGTGTTATGTCATCTTAACTTATGTTGGGTGTTAGAGTATAAAGTGTTCAAAAGTGTTCCTAGAATAAAGGAGTAGTACTGGATCCATGATCCCCTCCACGTGACCAGTGGTTATTGTCATTTGTTTCCTTTATATCGTTAATTCGATGTTACTTATTGAATGCACATGCCGAATTGATATGAATTAAGTTTATGTTGTAACATCCAGCCCCTCCCACAGTTCCACTATTAATATTGTTCGTTTTGCCCATGAAGAGCTCACGGATTTGTTTTTGGTTGCATCGGTGAAAACTTCCCTGGAGGTCACCCATTCCGTTACTACTTCTACTTGAGCACTGTTCTTTACTATTAATACTGTTATTTACTTGTCCATTAGCATTAAGCCCAAAATGTGCTGGTGATTTAAAAGACGAGATCTTACATATGAACCAATGAACTTCTCTGTCAATTGCCGATATGGAATTTGCCTAA
Source organism: Bidens hawaiensis (assembly GCF_021521415.1). Taxonomy (NCBI): domain Eukaryota; kingdom Viridiplantae; phylum Streptophyta; class Magnoliopsida; order Asterales; family Asteraceae; genus Bidens; species Bidens hawaiensis. The sequence goes on from NW_027493817.1 coordinate 163,645, forward strand.
GGTGTTACATACTTACATATCTTCTTTCTATTATTCTAATTTATATTTCATCGTAATTTCTTTGGCCAACAACTAATTGTTGTAACCACATCAGTGGTATCAAGCCGCCGTTATATCAAGGCCCCGTTATCCCCTTCTTTGAACCTTGACTTTTATGCATGCTCTGTTGTTACAAATACTCTTCTTCAACGACCACCTGTGATGTATACTTAAAAGACACGTCAATTTCACTCGTGAGTTCAGTATCAAACACACTTTCATAATAACATGAAACACCTTGATTATTTTTGAGCTCTTTTACGTTGTATATAGCATATTCTGCGTTGCATTTTATAGACTACTATGTATACAGTATACATGTCATACTACATTACTAACTTTAATATATTACATAGACCACATAACATACTCGTCTTGGTGTATATAAATCGGTACCGTTTATACATCCATATACAGGCAAACGTTAATTACTTAACTAATATAATAAAATATATAGATCAGTTTTCATTCATAATGAAAACTCTTTCTTGCATATATCATAGTTTTGGAAGTGTTAACATGAACACTATCAACGAATGTAAATAAGTCAAGTATTCAAGATGGAGCAAATCATGCCTAGTCGAACAATTAATGATATTATCTCTCATATAATTAGCTTAGCTTAATGCATATATTGTAGTTAATTGTATGGTTCAAGTTATTCTATAAATGGTAATAAAAATGAGAAGTGTGAGAAGCCCATTAATAATTGACATATGCCAAGTGGGGACAAAAAGGAAAATGGTATAGAGATAATTGTACACATTTTCTTTCTCCACATGCAAGACACATGTAATACCCCCATCATTTTAGAACGTCTATAACTTTTTCGTATGATATTTTTAAAAAAAAAATTCATCATAATAACAAGCGTTTTTTTATCTTTAATATGAGTATGATTTTTGTTATATAAAATTTAAAACAAAAAATTATGTCATTGTCTTTTCGCACACCATTGGGTCTTTTCGCTTATTATTGTGTCTTTTTTCGTCATTGTGTCTAACGGGTGGTCCATGGGACAACCCTTAAATGATATAAAAGCCGTAAGAATTATGTTTTGAATAAGTTTATTTTGTGGAATTAGATAACTACGGTTTTGTTGGTGAATTGTAGGTTCAAAGATGGTTCCGGGGCTATTATGGTGGATACCGAGGCAACCGAATGGACTGAGAATGTGTGAGAGATTAAAAAATGAAGAAAACAAAGAGTTTTGGCTGAAGACCACCGTGACCCACGGTCCAAATAAAAAATTGAAACAGAAGCCACCGTACCGTGGCCTCTGACTGACACCGTAGCCTCAACCGTGACCCACGGTTCAACCGTGGGCCACGGTCCAAAATTTTCAGATCACCACCGTGACCCACGGTTCAACCGTGGGCCACGGTCCAGCATTTCCAGAAGAAAACCGTGACCCACGGTTTGAACCGTGGGCCACGGTGCGCAGTCGTAACTGCTGTTTTATTATTGTTTATTACTCGTTTTTGGCTAGACTTTTCATTATCTTTTCATCAAGAACTACCTAGGGGCGATTGGGAGAGAGCAAGAACGATATTTTGGTGATTCTAATCAATTGTTTGGGTTTATGATTTGCTTGATTAACCTAATCGATATGGTGATGATTCAGACAATGTGTGGCTAGTCATCTTTATGTTCTCTTCCAGAGTAAGGTTTTCAATTAGATACTTGTGAATCGTTTATGTTAATTGTGGGATATTCTTTTGATCTTATGAATATATTGTTTGGTGATTGTGAGTTTGTATTGTAATTGTTAGTATTGTTTGATTTCGTGTTCTTGACTATCCGTTCTTGGTGCCATAGGCAATCGAGATTTAGTAGAAGAGAATTAGGGTTGATAATACTAAACTGATTTTTGAGTGACAACCTTGCGTTTGTGTAATCCAAGTACTTAGTCCTCGTTTATCACAATCAATTGAATTTTCACAAAACTATATTCGTGTAGTTTGTTCCATAAATAAACGTTAACTTGATCTACATTGGAAACCTGAAATTGGGAGAGAGCATTGTTTCTCTTATTGTTTAAAAACTTGTTTAATTGCTTAAGTTCTTTTTATTAATCAAAACCAAACAACCAAAATACTTGATTTTAATATTTGCATTTAGTTTAATTTAGATTAATTATCAAACTACTAAGTAACGCATATTCCACAAAACTCCCTGTGTTCGATACCCGCTTACCGCTATCTAATTAGTTGTATTCGGTTTATTTTTGAGTGAGTCTTCGACCTCACGTCAAATTTTGGCGCCGCTGCCGGGGAGTAGTGCGCAACGTGTGTTAGTTTTAGTAGTTTTTGTTTGTTATTTTCGGGTTTACGCTGGTTGTGTTAGTGTGCAGGTACCTACAGGTGTATGCATACTAGAGGCTCTAACAGGTCATCACCGCTAGTAATCGATCCCGAGATTGACAGAACACTCCGAAGAAACCGAGTCTTACTTAGGGAGAATAAGCTTCTTGTTTCTCCAACAGCATCAAACAGTATGGATTCACCAGTTCCCACTTCGGGTCGACCAGCCCCGACTACACCTCCACCAAATCCACCTCCACCAATCACTACTACTACATCAAGTGATCAACCACCAATCATAACCGAACATATACCCGCCCAAGCCACCTATGCAACATCATCTACATTTCCACCTATCACCAACCTTTTTCCTCAATTTGGTACGTCATCATCATCTCAACGATATCAACCACCACCATTTCAACAATCACAATCAAACTACCAATACCAACCCCAACCATTTATGCCACATTCAAGAACACAAGGTGACGGATTCGGATATGGGTTTGACAGTGAATTTGATGGGTATGAAGATGAAGGTAACTACATGGGAGGTGATGGAGGAAAGATGGTAAATCCGGGAACTTTCGGTTATGGTCAATGGCAACAACCACCGGTTATTCAAGAGGTTAATCGACAGCAACAACCACCGGCGGTTGTTCAACAACAAGCTCAACCATCGGTTCAACAACAAGTTCAACAACAACCACCGGTTGTCGTTAATCAAGTTCAACCGCCACCGGTTATTCAACAACCGCAAGGGCAACCTCAAGATCAACAATTCCAACCACAAATGCCCCAACCACTGTTTCAACAACAATATGCGCAGCCAAGGCCCGTTTATAGGCAAATGGGTCAACCGAGAGTACCGATGAGTGTACCAAGAAGGCATGCAAGAGAGATGGTAAGGGGGATTGAAGCCCATTTCCGACCAATTATTACTAATAATCCGTCTCTGGTAGTTATCCCGCACAATCAACAAGGGAGGACATTTGAAGTGCGAACCAATGCACTCCAAAGTCTACCTAAGTATAAGGGGCTAGCAACGGAAGAACCATACTTTCATTTGGAGGCATATGACTCCATGTGCAACACAATTGGGGGTCAAGGTTTTTCGGCGGATGAGGTAAAGTTGGTTCTTTTTCAATTTTCTTTGGAAGATAAAGCAAAGAGATGGTTTTACACTTTGCCTTCCGCATCTATTTATACTTGGGCCAAAATGCAACAAAAAATTTTTAGAAGAATTTTACACGGACCAAAAGACTAATGATGCGAGAAGGAGTTTGAGATCTTTCCAACAACAATCGGCCGAAATGTTTCACGATGCGTTTGAACGGTTTAATATGATGATCAAGAATTGTCCGCATCATGGTATTGCTCTTTGGGAGTTATTGAATGCATTTCATGAGGGGTTGAACACGGAAGATGAACAAAACTTAATGTCGATTACAAACGAGTCATTTGGTACAAACTATGAACAAGATGATTGGGCATATTTGGAACAAATGGCGGTTACATCGAAGAGAAAAGCTCAAAACGGAAGAAGGGCAAGACCGGCAATTGGTAGATCACACGTGCAAGCGGTGGAAGAAGAAAATGTACAAACCACCAATCAGGTAATCAATGTTTGTACAAATTGTAATGAGTTGGGCCATGCGGCGGAGGTGTGTGTGGTTGGTCAAGCATCGGTAGAAGAGGTAAATGCACTTCAAGGGGGAGGTGGTAGGAATTACAACATGAACTCCAACACCTACCACCCCGGGTTGAGAAATCACCCGAATTTTCGATATGGAAACCCGGCTACTCAAGCCAACCCTAATTTTCAAGGAAGTCAAAACAATTACGTTCCTCGTCAACAATATAATAATCAAGGCAATTATCATGGCGGGAATAATCAAGGATTTCAAGGTCAAAGCGGGTCAACGGGTCAAAGTTCATCGGGTGGAAACGAGGTGATGGACATGTTGAAGTTGATGCAACAAGATATGCAACGAAGAAATCAACTTGATGAAGTGAGAATGCAAAAGGATGAGGTTAGAGACAAGGCCATCCAAGCGTTGACCACACAAATGGGTCAACTTGCAACCGAAGTGTCGGATTTGAAGAAGAATAAAGGCCAATTGCCAAGCGACACAAAGGTAAATCCTTCACATAACTCTTCTCGTAATGTTCCTATTAACCATGTGAGTGTTTTACGAAGTGGTAAAGAATATAAAAAAGATTTATCACCGGGTGTGGTTGATGGGGAAGTTGAGGATGTTACGGGTAACGAAAGTGATGATGATGAAATAGTAATAACTAAACCCACTAAACATGTCACTTTTGAAAAACCGTTACAAAATCCGGGTCAAACTTCAAATTTAAAAGATAAAGATAAGGAAGTAGAACCAAAGGTGGTTCCATTTCCTTCAGCTTTACTTGACCCGGGTAAGAAAAATATAATTTCAAGAAGGGGTCCTCAAAAAGAAGAGATCTGGGAGGTCTTTAAGCAAGTAAAAGTAAATTTACCCTTACTTGAAGCAATAAAGCAAGTACCCGCTTACGCAAAATTTTTAAAAGAATTATGCACTCAAAAGAGGCAACAAAAAGTGCCTTTAAGAGTGGATTTAACTGAGCGGGTAAGTGCGATTTTAAAAGGAGATCTTCCTCCTAAGCTTCAAGATCCGGGAACGCCTTTAATTGACATTCAAGTAGGCGATTTTCAAATGTCTAAGGCGTTACTCGATCTTGGAGCCGGAGTAAGTATTTTACCGGGGGGTTTATATGACCAATACGATTTTGGTCCTTTAAAACGAGTCGAGACAACGGTTGTGTTAGCCGATTTGTCTCATAAACTCCCCCGAGGAATTGTGCGGGATGTGATAGTAAAAGTTGAAGAATTTTACTATCCGGTTGACTTTTTGGTCTTAGACTACTCATCGGTTGACTCGACCCAACAACAAAATGTTATATTGGGTCGACCGTTTTTAAACACCGCTCATGCTATTATTGACTGTCGATCGGGCACAGTTGATATGGCTTTTGGAAATCGGAAAATGAGATTAAATGTGTTCACTAATGGATCTAATGCTTTATGTGGTGATGAGTGTTTTATGGCAGATATAGTTGACACGTGTGAACCGCACGATTATGAGGACGATGCTTTGGAAGCATGTGTTTGTGATTTTTCTGAACAGGTACATCTTTGTGCATTGAGGATGGAAGAGAAAAATCAAGACGTGTTGGCGGTTAAAGAAGGAAGACCACCATGGACTCATCAAATTGAAAATCTACCGGCTGTGATAGATTCGGGTACAAAACCGTCATTGGAAAGTCCATCAAAGTTGGAATTGAAGGATTTGCCAAGCCATTTGAAGTATGCGTTTTTGGGGGATAATGACATATTACCGGTCATTATTGCATCCAATTTGGAAGAGACGCAAGAACAACAATTATTGAAGGTGTTGAAGGCAAACAAGGCGGCCATAGGTTGGACAATTGCTGATTTAAAAGGCATTAGTCCATCTATAGTTATGCACAAAATCATCACCAATGAGGAGGCAAAACCAACCCGAGAGACTCAAAGAAGGTTGAATCCCAATTTGAGAGAAGTTGTGAAGTAAGAGGTAATCAAGTGGTTGGATGCGGGAATCATCTATCCTATCTCGGATAGCGCATTGGTAAGTCCTACACAGGTGGTACCGAAAAAAGCAGGTATACAGGTTATTAAAGATGAAAGCGGTGAACAAATCGCCACCCGACCGGTCACCGGGTGGCGAGTTTGCATTGATTATCGCAAATTAAATGCCGCTACATCTAAAGACTATTTTCCATTACCTTTTATTGATCAAATTATTGAAAAATTCTCGGGTCAAAAGTATTACTGTTTTTTGGATGGGTACTCGGGTTATAACCAAATTGCCATTCACCCGGATGACCAACACAAGACTACTTTCACCTGTCCGTATGGCACTTTTGCTTTTCGGCGAATGCCATTCGGTTTGTGTAATGCCCCGGCCACATTCAAACGTTGTATGATGAGTATTTTTCGGATATGGTCGGGGAATCACTCGAGGTATTTATGGATGATTTTTCCATTTTTGGCCCAACTTATGAAAATTGTCTCAATGAATTAGAAAAAATTTTAAAAAGATTTGTTGAGACAAATTTAGTTCTAAGTTGGGAGAAAAGTCATTTCATGGTGCAAGAGGGGATCGTGTTGGGTCATGTGATTTCGGAAAGGGGAATGGAAGTGGACAAGGCAAAAGTCCGGGTAATATCATCTTTACCTCCACCTAAAAACATTAAAGGGGTAAGGTCATTTTTGGGGCATGCGGCTATTTATAGAAGATTTATTAAAGGCTTTAGTGTAATCACAAAACCTTTATGTAATTTATTGTTAAAAGATGTTCCTTTTGACTTTACTAATGAATGTTTGCAAGCATTTAATGTTTTGAAGGAAAAGTTGGTGGAAGCTCCCATTTTACAACCACCGGATTGGTCTAAGCCGTTTGAGATTATGTGTGATGCTAGTGATACTACTATCGGAGTGGTATTGGGTCAACGAGTTGATAAAAAACCGGTGGTCATTTATTATGCAAGTAAAACTTTATCCGAAGCACAACTTAACTACACCACCACCGAAAAAGAATTGCTTGCGGTGGTTTATGCTTTGGATAAGTTTCGCTCGTATATTTGGGGGAGTAAGGTGATCGTGTATTCGGATCATAGCGCGGTTCGATATTTGATGGAGAAGAAGGATGCAAAAGCACGTTTAATTCGATGGGTATTACTTTTGCAAGAGTTTGACTTAGAGGTTCGGGATAAAAAAGGGTGTGAAAATGTCGTGGCGGATCACCTATCCCGAATTCCATTGGAGGGTGTTGATGATCCAATGGAGATAAACGAACGGTTTCCCGATGAGCAATTATTAGCCGTGTCGACCACACCATGGTATGCCCATTTTGTGAATTACTTAGCAACGGGATCTATTCCAAGTCATTGGGTGAAGAAAAGAAGACAACGGTTCATGGCCCAAGTGAAGCAATATATTTGGGATGAACCGGACTTGTTCAAAATTGGTTCGGATCAAATGATAAGGAGGTGTATCCCCGATTCCGAGGTATGGGAAGTTTTGGCTCATGCACATGCATCGGCGGGTGGAGGTCATTTTAGTGGTCAAAAGACGGGTTACCGGGTGCTCCAATGTGGGTTTTATTGGCCCACCATTTTTAAAGATTCAAGTGCGTATGCCCGACATTGTTTAAATTGTCAAAAGTTGGGTAGTATTTCAAAACGGGATGAAATGCCATTGCAACCGATTTTGGTGTTAGAGATTTTCGACGTATGGGGAATTGACTTTATGGGCCCGTTTCCAAACTCGAATGGATTTTTGTATATTTTGATTGCGGTTGACTATGTGTCCAAGTGGGTAGAAGCGATAGCAACAAGAACGAATGACCATTCGGTAGTTTGTAAATTTGTTCAATCAAACATTTTTTCTCGGTTTGGCATTCCGCGGGTTATTATTAGTGATGGTGGGTCACATTTCAAGAATTTCAACTTTGGGAAACTTCTAAAAAGGTACAGTGTGAATCACCGAATTGCTACTCCTTATCATCCACAAACAAGTGGACAAGTCGAAGTGTCTAATCGCCAAATCAAAGAAATTTTGATGAAGACGGTGCGGGTCGATAGGAAGGATTGGTCATCTAAGTTGAATGATGCATTATGGGCGTATCGGACCGCTTACAAAACTCCTATTGGCACGACTCCTTATCGGTTAGTTTATGGGAAAGGGTGCCATTTACCAATGGAATTGGCACATAAGGCGTTTTGGGCGATCAAGAATGTTAATGCGGATTATAAGGAAGCGGGTGAGTTAAGAAAGTTGAAGTTGAATGAGATTGAGGAAATTCGGGATGAAGCGTATGAATGTGCTTCCGCATATAAAGACAAACTAAAAAAGGTCCATGATGCAAAGTTGAGAAAACGGACTTTTAAAGTGGGTCAAAAGGTGTGGTTGTACAACTCAAGGTTGAAGTTGTTTCCGGGTAAGTTAAAGAGCAAGTGGATGGGCCCATATGTCATCACAAAAGTTGGTCAATTTGGTGATGTGGAGATAGAAGATGTCCAAGAACAAACGAAACAAGTGGTGAACAGTCAACGACTTAAACCTTACTTGGAAGGAAAGGACATCAATATGCTCGATGTGGACCGGGTGAGTTATTTGTTACGCTCACCGGATGAGGAAACGAACTAAAAGGTCAAGGTATGTTGTATATTTTAGTTAGGGTAATTTAGATTTTATTTAACTTTGGTTTAAAAGAAAAAAAATTTACCTCTCCGCTTTGGAGTTGTCCAAATCAAGTGTGGGGAAGTTCTTATGATTTTTATACCGTGTTGAGGACAACTCGGGTTTTTCATGGGGGGTAATTTATTTTATTTTTGATTTTTGTTCTTGATTTTTATAGCTTTAAATTATTTTTGTTCTTGGTTTTCACCAAAAAAAAAAATAAAAAAAAATAATAATTAGGTGAACCGTGACACACGGTCCGATACACGGTGATGATAGGGCTCACGGTACAGTCCGCTCTGTTTCATTTGTCATATCTCAACCGTGACCCACGGTTCCAACCGTGGGCCACGGTCCACGACGCACCAGATGAGCAGAAACGGTACACCGTGACTCACGGTCGGACCGTGAGCCACGGTTCGGCGAAAATAATTATGGGGAGCCGGGTTTTTGGGTTAAATAAAGAATTAAAATTAATATTTACAACAAATCTACACCACATAAATCACCTAACTTCATTATTTACTCCATCTTTCATCTTCTTCTTCCTAAAAACCCACCTTCACAAACCCTAACTCTCATCTTCAAATTCTTATAACTTCTTCAAATCTCTACCAAATCAATCGATTTTTGAGTCTATTTTGGCTAAAATTTCACAAGGATTTCGAATATACCCTTGAAATTGAAAGAATCTCCTGTTTGGTTGGTCGATTTTGGACATTAAGTGTCCGAAAATTTTTGAAATATTTGGGCTTTTGGTTTAGTTTGAAGCTTTCTTCACATTCAACAACACAAAGGTATGAATTTCTTGTCATTATTGATGGTACATTGTGTTGAAGTTGTAAGTTTGAATGTTTATAGGTACCCACTTGCTTGTTTGAGTAATGAGTATAATGATTGTATGGTATGGTTGTGGATAATTAACAATTGTTACAAAAATATGTTGTTATATTGATTAATTGGAAATTATTGGTTGAAGCAAGTGTGAAATTTTTGGCCAATTAATTAGCAAGTAATTATCCACAACCATAATAACAAGCAAGTGTGGGGATGAGGCTGTTTATCTAACTTGGTTTGGATGGGTTGTTTGTTGCAGATAAGGGTAAGTCAAAGGCATCAACTTCGAGTGGTCGGGCAGCCCAGTTAAAGAGGCAAAGAATGCAAGAAGAGCAAGCGAATGTTCCGGTACAAACAATGAAACCCACTTGGAGGGGTGGGGGGTTGACAAAGTACCCATTGGAATGGCAAGCGGAGTTGTTTGTTGATAAAATGGCTACGTTAAAACACCGATTTCATGGATTTATGTGTGAGAGTGAGGTAAACGATCCAGGGTTTGAAGTTTTTGGTATAGTCGACAAGTTTAAAGCTTTGGGTTGGGAAGCGGCGTTAAAGTGTTATGATGAGGAAACAAACACTTTGTACGACCAAGAGATTGAAGAATGGGTATCTACGTTACGATGTCCTCCCTACAAAAAGGGGAACGAGATGAAGTTAATTGGGACGGTAGGAGGTCATGAAGTAGTGATGTCATTTGATTCACTTGATGAGATTGCACTTTTTGACACTAAGCCAAGTAAGTCATATGTCTACCCCTCTTCCCAAGAGTTATTCGATTGCCCCGAAAAACACCCTAAATGGCACGACATGGTAGATAAAGTGATTAAAGCAAGAGTCAATAATAGTGATACGATTTTGAGAAAAAATTTGAAGATTGAGGCAAAGTTATTGATGTCTATCTGCTTGCACAATGTGATGCCTCGTCGGGGGGACATTTCAGTAGTGAGGAATAGTGATGTTCCTATTTTGTATGCACTGATGTGTGGAAAGCCTCTTATTTCTTTTCGCTATCTTGTCATGCAAAATATTTGGATTAGTCGAGAAAGTAATAAGCGGAAGTTAATTCCGCATTGTCGACTGATTACAGCTTTGTTAAAGAATCATGGTGTGATTACTGATGAGTCGGTTGGAACACCAAAGGTACTTAAAGAGTTTATATTGAAAGATTTGCCGGGTTATGATTACTCACAAACCGATAGGCATCACTTGCTTGTGCTTGATAATGTGAGATGGAAAGTTTTAAGGGAGGATGTTGAAGAGGATGATGATGATGAGGATGAGGTGATAGAAGAGTTAAGTGAGCCCGAGTACATGGAGGTGGGCGGTGGTAGTAGTTCCCAACAAGGGGTTTGGGACTTTTCGGATGGTTACAATTCTTACGGGAACAATTGGGCCCATGTGGGGTTGATGAATGAAGTGGTGGAGAGGCATAGGCCCTCCACATATGAAAACTGGTCAGATGAGTCGCGTTCATTGTTCGATCATCAGACGTTATGGGAGCTTATGCTGAACGGGCTGCGAAAGAGAGGCATGATCGGTTAGAGATGTGGAACCGCGCCAATGCGTATGGGCGTGAGCATGAAATGATAATGAGATATTTGGATGATCGTAATAGGAGGATGCATGAACAGTGGCATGCTGGTGTGCCGGTTGTAGCGGATCCACAAGTCGTGGATTATACGACTCTTCCTCCGTTTGACGGTTCGGTACGATATCCCGAACCGCCACTTCATCATTCAATGTGGATCGATCCAATGCAATCAATGGCACCTCCACCACCACAAGGAGAAGGAAGCAGTGGCGGTGATGGGGCATTTAATTTTGGCCAATTCCACGATTTCATGACATCTATTTTCGGGCCGGGCCACCCGCCATTCAACTGATCGAACCGCATGAATCCAGGTGAACCCCGTTTTGTATATTATGTATAATTGTTTTTACCTTTGTTTTCAGTTAATTTTGGGTGGATGGGTGGTGGATGGAATACTTTTGATTAAGTATTAAGGGTTTGTGTTGGAATGAAGGTGGTGTTTAATTAGTGGTTTGTTTTTTTCTTAAAACCGTACATTGAGGACAATGTATCCCAAGTGTGGGGATGAGGAAAATTTTCCTTTATTTTTGTTTGCTTTGAAAAAAATTTGAAAAAAAAAATAATAAAAAATAGAAAAATGAAGAAAAAGTTTAAAATGTTTTAAAAGAATTGGAAAGTGGTAAGATGGCGGGGTGAAGTTTTGGGTCCCTTTTCATGGTCACAATTCCTTAAGTTATATGTGCCTAGTTGCTTTTAAAAAAAGAAAAGAAAATTAAAATGGACCGTTTAGAGGGGATAACGAGTCAAGGGACGGGTATACATGTTTCATATCGGCAGCCCATTATTCCAGACATATTGTGAGATGGCCCCTATACTTAATACACATATTATATAATAGATATGAAACATGTCTTAAACCATTGATTGAGGGAAACCGGTATGTTTTACAGACTTAGAACTTGCTTGTCACATGCTTATCGAGATCTTAATACCACCATCTGTATGGAGATTAGGATTTTAGAAAACCTTTACATACACTTTTACTCCACTAAATAAATTTCCTTACCCGACATAATCCCCTTAGGAGCCCGTTTTGACCTCATTCCTGTTTATTTGTTAAACCAAACATTATACACCATTTCAGCTTTGACCTTCATTATATTTTAACCTGTGTGATGAAATCCAGTTCGTTATCGAGTTGTATATAGTCAGTTGTTGAGCATACTACACAATGTATGTATGTCTTGGTTGAGTTGTAAATATGTGTTTGTCAGAGTTGTATAATTGTTTGATTCAGTGAATTGTCTATCAGTAAAAAAAAAAAAAAGATCAAAATTCAAAAAAAAAAAAAAATCCAAAAGAGAGTTCGTTCTTATTCAGTTATGTAATTAGCAGTCTGTTTATATTTGATTAGTTGTTTGGGTATTTGTAAACTGGGTTTCATTCATCTTAGTCACTAAATATGCCTATTTCGCACCCAACCTAAGCCTCAGAAAAACCCTAATCCTAGTCTTTATGCAACCGGTGGGTAATGGGTGGAGATAAGACTGGCCTGCAAGCTTATTAAATTGTAAATCATACTTGGTTTTTGAGGGCAGAGACATATACTGGCCCATTTTTTTTGCTAGTCCAGATATTAAACCGAGAAGTGTGTTGATAGTGTGAGGGGTATGAACATGTATACTCGTTTAGGCGGTTCCATAAGTTTTAAATGGTAACATCAAATTATTTGGTGGGTTATCAACTTGGATGTAGTGCACCAGATAAAAAAACAAAGGAATAGGGTATGACTTGGGACCTTAACTGAACCGGACTTGTGGTAAGATTGGTGGAAACAAGTTGAATGTAATCGGAAGTTGTTTTGAGATGTTGCTTGAGGACAAGCAACGTGTAAGTGTGGGAATGTGACGGGTGGTCCATGGGACAACCCTTAAATGATATAAAAGCCGTAAGAATTATGTTTTGAATAAGTTTATTTTGTGGAATTAAATAACTACGGTTTTGTTGGTGAATTGTAGGTTCAAAGATGGTTCCGGGGCTATTATGGTGGATACCGAGGCAACCGAATGGACCGAGAATGTGTGAGAGATTAAAAAATGAAGAAAACAAAGAGTTTTGGCTGAAGACCACCGTGACCCACGGTCCAACCGTGGGCCACGGTCCAAATAAAAAATTGAAACAGAAGCCACCGTACCGTGGCCTCTGACTGACACCGTAGCCTCAACCGTGACCCACGGTTCAACCGTGGGCCACGGTCCAAAATTTTCAGATCACCACCGTGACCCACGGTTCAACCGTGGGCCACGGTCCAGCATTTCCAGAAGAAAACCATGACCCACGGTTTGAACCGTGGGCCACGGTGCGCAGTCGTAACTGCTGTTTTATTATTGTTTATTACTCGTTTTTGGCTAGACTTTTCATTATCTTTTCATCAAGAACTACTTAGGGGCGATTGGGAGAGAGCAAGAACGATATTTTGGTGATTCTAATCAATTGTTTGGGTTTATGATTTGCTTGATTAACCTAATCGATATGGTGATGATTCAGACAATGTGTGGCTAGTCATCTTTATGTTCTCTTCCAGAGTAAGGTTTTCAATTAGATACTTGTGAATCATTTATGTTAATTGTGGGATATTCTTTTGATCTTATGAATATATTGTTTGGTGATTGTGAGTTTGTATTGTAATTGTTAGTATTGTTTGATTTCGTGTTCTTGACTATCCGTTCTTGGTGCCATAGGCAATCGAGATTTAGTAGAAGAGAATTAGGGTTGATAATACTAAACTGATTTTTGAGTGACAACCTTGCGTTTGTGTAATCCAAGTACTTAGTCCTCGTTTATCACAATCAATTGAATTTTCACAAAACTATATTCGTGTAGTTTGTTCCATAAATAAACGTTAACTTGATCTACATTGGAAACCTGAAATTGGGAGAGAGCATTGTTTCTCTTATTGTTTAAAAACTTGTTTAATTGCTTAAGTTCTTTTTATTAATCAAAACCAAACAACCAAAATACTTGATTTTAATATTTTCATTTAGTTTAATTTATATTAATTATCAAACTACTAAGTAACGCATATTCCACAAAACTCCCTGTGTTCGATACCCGCTTACCGCTATCTAATTAGTTGTATTCGGTTTATTTTTGAGTGAGTCTTCAACCTCACGTCAGTGTCTTTTCGCATACCATTGTGTCTTTTCGCTTATCATTGTGTCTTTTTTCGTCATTGTGTCTTTTCGCACACCATTGTGTCTTTTCGCTTATCATTGTGTCTTTTTCCGTCATTGTGTCTTTTCTCACACCATTGTGTCTTTTCGCACACCATTATGTCTTTTCGCTTATCATTGTGTCTTTTCGCACACCATTGTGTCTTTTCGGTTATCATAGTATTTTTTTCGTCATTGTGTCTTTCAATTCATCATTATGTTTTTTAAATACTAATAACACCGTTGTGTAATAATAATATGTAAAAATAATGATAAAATAACAACAAATTATCTAATACATAAAACACAATGATTAATACATGTTACACAATAACTTGAAGCGTAAAACACAATGGTGAATACGTATAACACAGTGACCTAAAACATAAGACACAATTGTGAATACGTATAACACAATGACCTAAAACGTAAGACACAGTGGTTAATATATATAACACAATGACTTGAAACGTAAAACCCAATGGAAACAACATTTTACACAACGACTTGAACGTAATATACAATGAACGCAATACTATTTTCTCAAATTAAATGAATTTGTCATATGTCAATCTGAATAAAAGACAATGAACGTATTACACAATGACTAAAACTTAATGACGAACAAAACGACACAATGACGTAATCTTTGTTTTAATTTTTGTCTTTAATATGAGTACCAATTGAAAAATATAATGATCAAAATCTATAATACAATTCATATGAAAACTCAACTAAAAGACACAATGAACAACAAAACACAATTAAAAAAACCCATTAATTTTTTTTATTTTTATATAACAATATGATACTCATATTAAAGAAAAAAACGTTTATTATTATGGTGAAATTTTTTTTTAAAAAATAATGTCGTATGAAAAAGTTATGAACATTTTAAAATGATATGAGAATTGACATGTGCATTGCATGTGGAGAGAGAAAGTCAACAAATTTGGGTTATTACCTTCATGTCCTTTCCATTAATTTTTATCTATTAACTTAATCTCAGCCATTCAATAATTCAAATCTAAGATCAATTGACTGAATTTCTTCTCACCTTCTCATTTTTATTGTACTTTGTATTTTAACTTTACCGTATTGTATTGTTTATGTTTACCCTTTGTATTGTATTTAAATGTACATATGATAATGAATCAAATAGTCTTTTATTATAACCATTCTAGTCAAACAAAACAAGTAGAGATATTATCTATAATTATTTTTTTAGGAACACGAATTTCTGTCATTTGATGATTTGCATCCAAGAGCTCCAAACCCCTTGTTATGAAGGCTTTTACATTCCTTGATACACACCATTTCCATTCTTCTTGGGACGTTTGAGTCTTTTCTTTATTATCACATACTATCAACGTCACCATGTGACACCTGTCAGGTCATAAATAATTACTGATTTTCTTATCACAAACTATAAACGTCACCATGTGACACCTATCAGGTCATAAATAGATACTTGTACTTATTTTAGGCTTATTGGCGGTCACTACGAGTTTCAACATGTCAATTATTTTAAACGGGCCTAATAAAGTATATTATGTTCATGAAGCAATACTTGCGCATGTAAAAGGTTATCGGGCCATACGGCTCGTATGGACCCACAAACAATTCTGGTCAGTTTGACTTTCGTTCTAAGCTCCATTTACACACTTGAGTTTTGAGTCAAGCTCGTTAGAAGTAGTTTGAAGCCTAACACTCTTGAATCCTGGTTTCTGGCTTATATCCTTCTGCAATCTGCATGCATTATAAAATCAACCATCATGAACTCATAACCCTAATAAGATCGTAAGTTTAGTTTGATATGGGTTTGGTATATACGAGTTATAATAAGAATTCTAAGAATTAACAAATACTCCATATGAACTCGATCCTAACATGAAGATTAGGTCCTCATATTGTCCAAATCATCATCATCATCATCATCATCATCATCATCATCATCATCATCGTACTCAGTACATCCCGCCAATAGCAAATTTATGGTAGGGTCTGAGGATGGTAAGATGTAGACAGCCTTACCTCTACTCTTTAGGAATAGAGAGGCTGCATCCGGTGAGACCCCCGACTCGATAGTAGTTTTGCATCAAGCCTTGGACATAAGACACAAGACACACAACACCTAACCATCGGGACACCGTCGATTGGTGCATGTACCCTTGTCTTTCGGCTATCAACGCCACCACATGATGTCTGATTAACCTTCCACCACTTTTAATATTAGTTTCACGATATTAATAAAATAACGTCAAAATTAGTGCAGTTTCACTTTTGCCCACCCAAAGGTTTATATTATCCAAACTACCTACTAAAAGAACTAGGATAAAGCATGACTTTATCCATAAATCCTAACTAAATTATGAATCTTGTTTATGTAGATGATGACCGGCACTTTTGAAGAACATTTTTAAACCACTTAAAATTGAGCCCATGACTAGTCCTCAACATCTATACATACAAAATCCTTTGAACGCACAATAGCAAAATAACAACCTCACAAGGCATAGCTCAAATATTTCATTGTCAATATCCACCTAAAGTGTCACAAGTGGGAATCGAACTTGGGTCTTCATTAGGGAACCCAAACCTCCTAACACTAAGCCACCGTTTGAGACTAGTGATTGTGAACATGAAATGGCCTTTTGAATAATAATAATAATAATAATAATAATAATAATAATAATAATAATAATAATAATAATAATAATAATAATCACGAACGATAAAAATCGCTACAAGAAATGTTAGCATTAGAGGCGACACTATTAGTGGCGACCTTGAAATTGTCGTCGCTAATGAGCTAAAAGTAAAAGCGTGGTGTTTTCCATCCATGGATCCCTCCCTTTCTCACTTTATCCCTCACCCAAAAATATTCAGATCTGAATGCTATTTCACTTCTCTCCCAAAATTGAAAATTCCTTCAAACCCTAGCTCTAACATATCAGCCCACAACCTGAAAAGCCCTCCCATCTCTGATTAACCACCACCGGTACGCCTCGTGACCACCACCGCTTCTGTATACCTCGCCATCATCATCAAAATCCACCATAATTCCAACCACAACCACAGCCATCTGCTTCTGACTTTCGACGACAACTACCTACCATCACTGCTTCCGTTATCAACCTACGAGTAAGTTAAATTTGGGGATTTTAGGGTTACATGTTAATTTAGGTATAATTTTGGGGAATTTAGGTATAATACATGTGAATTTTGGGGAATTTAGGTATAATACATGTTAATTTTGTGTATGTGTCTATGTATTTTCCGGCGAGGCTTGCTGCTTACCGGGTTTGAAATTGCTGCTGCAGCTGCTGACCCGTGGGTTCGACATCGCCTGAGTACCTGATCCATGGTATGACAACTGATCCTTCTTATTTCTTTACTTTTTTTCATGTGTTGAGATTTAGTGTTTATAATGATTAAGTCTTATGAGCTAATACTTGTGCAAGGTATTACTTTGTGCTTGTATGCTGTGATTCCTGTAGAGGTAGGGTATTAAACCCACCATTTAATCAACTACAACACCCAAGTCAAGGCTAACTCATGCGCTGGGTGGAACACTTGGCGCCCTAACAACGGCAGACATACTATACGCCAAACATAATGCATGGCGCCAAGGTTGTAGCCTAATATAATAAACATTCCCTGACACCTAGGGAATGGTAGCGCAAAAGTCTCCACCAGCATGGGACAAAAAGATACAATTTACATGGGAAACAATACCCAACCATTGGGGATTGGACGGAACAAAACAGTACAACACGTCCATGTCAAAAGGCCATGACGCCCACCAACTTCCACCAACCTCCATGACCACACGGTTGGAGAGTATTATTGGTGGAAAACCTGACAAATTAGTTGACCATATTATCTCTCCCCCGGCTATAAATACCAATGGATCTCCAAACGGTAAAGATATACACTCTCCATAATTACTACTCTCTCAATAACTTCTATTTGTACGATCAGGTACTGATTCTTATGCCGGAGGGTGGTTACGAGAGAATCCCCCCCCCCATTCCTCGTAACGAGCTCACGTTGCTCTGTTTTGCAGGATATACCCATATGCGCCAAGAAGGTTCTTATAACCCATCGTGGGGAATACTTTACCATAACCCTCGGACTAACATGTTAGACCTTGAGGGGTGGATCGGTGTTTCTTCATTGGCGCCATCCGTGCATATCGCTACAACAGCAACTTTAAATATCATTCCATTCATGATTCAGATGAGTGGCAAAACTACACCGAAAGAGGTTGGCCAATTGTCAAAGGCCAACCAAGAAGGAAATGTTGAAATCCTAGACATCGTTGTTAGTGGTGAAGGCATCGCTAACGCGTCCACCCTTCGCCCTACCGTCACAGAAAAAGCAAAATCAAAACCACGTTCGCAAATAACCATGCCACCAGATATAATGGTTTGGTTAGAAGTTGAACAACATAAACTCAAGGACAAAGTCCAAGAAAAAATGGCGGCAGTCCTTAAACCACGAACGCTGTTCAATGGTGAAACCAGCAGCAACGAAGATGAAGAAGAGTATGAAGAACACTCAACGCCAGCTCGTACGAAGACACCAACCGCAAAATCACCACCGGCTCGGCAAAACAAAAAAGAAAAATCACAGTGGTCGCGCCCATAAGACGACCCACGTCTAGATGATCCCGACTACGAAGCTAGTTGGAGAGGCCCAGAAACCGCCTGGAAGCTGGTGAGATATCATTCAGATGCAACGGAAGACTTCTCCAAGCCATACCGGCCAATAACATCAGCTGGAAAATCAAAGTTCGTGGCAAAAATTGCTGAAGCGGAACTACCAGAAAACCCAAAGATTCCGCCAACGGTGGGCTAGTACGACGGCATATCTGATCCAGATGATCATTTGCAAACTTATACAGCCGCCGGGCTAGTATCAGGGTAAACCATGCCGTTGTGGTGTCACATTTTCACGTTGACGCTGGTCAGAGCCGCCAGAGCCTGGTTCGAAAGACTGCCAGAAGGGCAGATCACAAGTTGGGAGGACTTATCAAAAAAGTTCATCCAACAGTTCAGCCAACAAAGTCGTCACATCAGTGACCCAGCAGAAATTCTAAATGTTATTAGAAGGGATAATGAAACGCTTAAAGATTTCATTACCAGATTCAACCAGGAGGGTCTGAACATCGGTGGCGTGAGCGAAGAACTTCTGCGCACAGCTTTCCGCCAAAACGTAAAGTGTGACGACCTGATTCAGAACCCTACGGGCAGAGATGGCATGCCACACCGATGGGACGATGTCATGACCGCAGCCAAGAGGTATGCACGAATGCAAAAAAGTCTGGGTAAAAAGCTGGCAAGAAATGATGCAAGAAATGATATCAACAGAGCCCGCCAAGGCAAAAATATATCCGCCGTATGGTCGAGACTGAACAATGAAAGCCAAAAAAAGGAGTCCACGACATACGACTCCTTCAAAAGTAAGCAAAAAGGGCAGACAAACGCGTCCAGATGGACTCCGCTGACCAAGAGCTCAACCTAGATCATGTATACGGAAGGAATCCAACTCAAGAAACCGGCATCAATCAAGCAGGGGCCAAACACAGACAAGAAAATTTATTGTGACTATCATGAACAACATGGCCACACAACAAATCAGTGTTCCAACTTGAAGGATGCCATTGAAGAGTACGTCAAGAACTGAAAGCTAGACCATTTGGTCAAGAGTATCAAAGGAAGATACAGGCGCCCGCCTCCATGGGAGGGCGGAAGGCCAGAAAAGAAAAGAAAAGACACTCACGCCAACATGATTTCTGGCAGCACACAATCAAAAAATCGCAGACAGGCCGAGCATGCAGTCTGGAAAGAAGAACAGGTCATCTTCCCCAAAGTAAAAGGTGGGGCAAACAAGAAAGCACCATTAGTAATCACCGCAGTATTCGGACACTAACGAACACCGCGCTTCTTCATAGACGCGGGAGAATCGTCTGACATCATGTATCGCCAATGCTTCGATTTACTGGAGGAAAAAGATAAACAGCGGTTGATGTCCATCAATGCTCCAATAGCGGGTTTCAATCAAAGTATTGAATATCCGCTGGGCCAGTTGACATTCCCAGTCGAGATCAGCGATGGGATACATTAGCGGACAGAAGATGTGGATTTCTTGGTCTTGGAAAAGCCCCACCCATACTATGACGTTATCTTGGGAAGGGAGTCGATTGGAAATTTCAACGCTAGCCCCTCGACAGCCCATGGCATGTTGGGAGTACCTACTCCAACAGGAATAGCGATGATCCAGGCCAACAAAGAATGCAACGTGGGGGAAAGAAAAACGCCGCCACAAAAGATGTTGAAAACCACCAAAGAAAGAGAAGTCGAAATGGGTGCTCAACGAAAAATTCCAAACAAAGCATACTCATTGGGCCAACCATCTCAGAAGAAGCGTGGACGACGCTAAAAAGATTGTTAATCAAGAGCGTGGTATTATGCGCATGGACCCCGACGTACATGACGGGGGTCCCAAGAAGCAAGGCGGAACATAAGTTGAAAATAAATCCAGATTTTGTATCAGTGGTATAGAAGCGAAGGAAGATGGGGCCAGACCAGACAAAAGCCTGCGACGAGCAAGTCCAGCAACCGGTAGACGCGGGGATAATCCGCAAGATCCAATACCAAACGTGGGTAGCCAACCCAGTGATGGTACCTAAAACAAACGGGCAATGGCGCATGTGTATCGACTTCAAAGATCTCAACAAAGCATGCCGAAAAGACTGCTACCTGTTGCCAGAAATTGACCTCAAAGTGGACGCATTAGTCCCCTTTCAGTTCAAATGTTTTCTGGACGCGTACAAAGGATACCATCAGATCCACATGGCCGAAAAAGACCAAGATAAAACTGCGTTCCTAACAAACAATGGAACATATTGATACAAAATAATGTCGTTTGGCCTCAAAAACTCCAGATCTACATACCAGCGGTTGATGGACAAAGATTTCAAATCTCATATCGGAAGGAACTTGGAAGTTTACATGGGCGACTTGGTCATAAAGAGCACGACGGAGACAACAATGTTGAAAGACACAGAAGAAACCTTCAAAACATTGAGGTCAATCAGCACGAAACACAACCCAGGAAAGTGTTCCTTCGGAATGGAAGAATGAAAGTTCCTTGGGGTAATCGTGACCAACGGCGACTTCAAAGCCAATCCAGAGAAGTTGGATGCAGTTCTGACAATGCCTTCACCAAAGTCTGTCAAACAAGTGCAAACACTTAATGGCCGACTAGTCGTGCTCAGCAGATTCTTGTCAAGTCACGCGGAAGGATCTTTTCCATTCGTCTCAACCTTGAGCAATTGTCTCAAGAAATCTCAGTTTCGATGGACAGATGAGGCAGAAACGGTGTTCCAATATATCAAGTCGCGCTTAGCGGAATTACTATCGCTACAAGCGCCAAAAGCTGGAGAGCCGCTGATAATATACCGAGCAGCATCCGAAAGTGCAATCACTGCGGTCTTGATGGTGGAAAGAAAGGGTGTTCAAACACCCATTTACTATGTAAGTCGCACCTTAGCGGATGCTGAAACAAGATACTCCACCTTGAAAAAGCTGGTCCTATCTCTGGTACAAACAGCACGGTGCCTGGGAAGATACTTTCAAGGCCACCCAATACATGTTCTCTCCAACTATCTCTTGCAAAATGTGTTGAGCAAACCGGAACTATCCGGGAGACTAGAAAAATGGGCGATAGAGTTGGGAGAGCATGCCATCGAATATAAACCTAGGCCAGCAATCAAGGGCCAGGTTTTGGCCGACTTCATAGCGGAGGTACCTCACGAAAAAGAGGAAGAATGCCGGAAAGAAATAGACCCCCCCCCCTCGATCAGCAAAAAGAACAGGTCTGGAAGTTGTTCACAGATGGGGCATCTAACGATGAAGGTGCAGGCACAGGGTTAAGAATAACCAACCCAGAAGGGCAACACTTCACATACACAATAAGCCTAGAATTCAAAAGTACGAACAACGAGGCAAAATATGAAGCGTTGTTAGTAGGGTTAAGAATCGCCAAGAAACTAGGAGCCCGACACTTGGAAGCGCACGTGGATTCAATGTTAGTGGCAAATCAGATTGAAGGGTCATATGACGCCAAGGACGACAAAATGGCCTCTTACCTGGCGCAAGCTAAAACGCTAATGGCAACCTTCACCACATGCAAAGTAAAGCATATCAAGTGAAGTGAAAATAAACAAGCGGATGCACTGAGCAAACTGGCATCGGTTGGTTTCGAACATCTTGCAAAGGATGTCCATATTGAGGTACTAGCAACACCTTCAACAATGAACAGAGAGATTTGCATGTACTCAGCGGCATAACCAAATTAGATGACACCGACTGTCACCTATCTTTCGACGGGTATTTTTCCAGACAAAAAAGCAGAATCCAGAAAGATTCACCACAAAGAACTGAATTATACAATTCAGGATGGAATCTTATATAGGCGATCGTATCTAGGGCTGCTTCTCAGATGCGTAGATCCACAAGACGCAAATTACCTGTTAAGGGAAATTCACGAAGGGATATGCGGTGTGCATGCGGGTCCAAGAATGGTGGTCGCCAAGATCATGAACACCGGGTACTATTGGCCGGGTATGCATGTGGACACAGAAAAAGAGTTAAGACGGTGCAGCGCATGCCAACGCCATGCACCAAACACTTTGCGCCCAAAAAATGCAATGATTTCGGTAACAGCCTCTTGGCCATTCCAGAAATGGGCGATTGATATAACAGGACCGTTCCCCGAAGCACCAGGACGAGTGAAGTTCTTAATTGTCGCAATTGATTACTTCACAAAGTGGGTTGAAGCAAAGCCAGTGGCAATGATAAATGCAACTAACGTTAAAGAATTCATAATGGAATTTATCATATGCCGCTTCGGACTAACCATGAATCTGGTCATTGACAACGGAACACAATTCGCAGACCAACATGTCCAAGGTTGGCTGAAGAAGTTGAATATTACCCAAACATTCACTTCTGTTGCCCATCCGCAAGGGAACAGAGAAGTGGAACACGCCAATCGAACCATTGTTGGCGGTATCAAGAAAAGGCTGGCAAATTACAAGTCAGGATGGGTTGATCAATTGCCTCATGTCCTTTGGGCTATACGAACCCAAAAAAGTACAAGTAACGCAGAAACGCCGTTCAGCCTAACCTATGGTACTGAAGCAATGATTCCGGCCAAAGTTGGCGTGCCATCACCAAGAATTACACTGCCGAAGGATAACGAGGTGGAAAGGCGTTTAGACTTAATGCCTCTTGAAGAACGTAGGGAGTTGGCCGCAATGCGAGAATAAAATTACAAGCTCCAACTACAGAAGTACTATAACGCAAAAGTAAAAGTGTGTGTGTTCAATGTTGGAGATTACGTCCTTCGCAACAATGAGGCATCAAGAGCGCAAGCGCAAGGAAAACTAGCGCCATCTTGGGAAGGACCTTATCAAATCAAAGAAGTAATGGGGAAAGGCGCCTATGCGCTGATGCAACTTGATGGCTCACCGATTCCAAGAACTTGGAACGCGGCACAGCTGCGAAGGTGTTACATGTAAATCGATTCCATAATTGTAAAAACATGCCAAGGGTTAATAAATTTGAATGGAAACGATACTCCGCATTTCATATATTTAAACATAAGTACAAGCGGATACCAACACCCGCAAAAGAAGTTACAATCCTAAACTATACAGACCAAGGGGATAATCTAATCAACATTGTTTATACTCTTCCCCGATTGGTCAACAGAGGGAGCGCTATCTCCTTCGCCGCCACCAGATGCGGTAGACAGACCAGCTTGAGTAGGCTCCAGCAGCTTTCTCAGCAGTTGCATGCCATTTTCTTCCTTGGCATACTTCGCAACTTCAGAAATGATGGGAAACGTAAGAGCATCATACTCCACCTTGGCGGCTTTGTACTCCTTTTCCACATCGATAGCATGAAGAACATAAGCTTCAGGAGGAAGATTGTCACGTATATGCGTCACGGCCTCCTCAAAGCCAGTCTTCTAACCAAGTTGTTGAGCAGCGGTGACAAGGGCCCCAACACACCGCGTCAAATCATCATCAGTAATGATGCGTTGGGAGACCTGAAAAACAAAGGCGTTAGAAAAACATAGTGATAAAAGAGCGTTTATCTACTGAGAAATAATTACCTTGCAGATGACATGTTTTAACAGCCAACCGCGGCCAGCGGTGGCAGCGGCGTACTCTGCAGTCAAAGACTCAATAGTCTTCTCATACGAAACCAGCGTATCAGCCAACTTGCCCGCATCCGCTTTTCTCAAATTGGCATCCGCTTCTAACTCGCCAATACGCTTGCGCAAAGCAGATTTCTCATCCTCGAGCTTCGCGGAAGCCTCCTTGGCAGAAAGAGCACGGGTACGTGCATCAGCAAGATCGGCATTAGACTTCTTGCACACAGCCTGAAACTCTTTATAGCGAGTAGCACGCAACCTTCGCCAATTTCTCTTCAGCAACAGTCAGAGCTTGGCGGTGCTCTGCTGCCGCCGCCTTCCAAGCGGCGGCTCCAGTGTCCTCCACTGACTTCTCCATTTCCCTCATGGTAGTGGTCATCTCAATATTCTCTTCTTGAAGAGCGTGATTGTCACAAACCAGCTCAGCCAAACGGGAGAGGGATTGGACATGGTGAAAAACAGCGTAGGAATATAGACTATTCTGAGGTTGAAGCTTGTGAGCGACGCGCTCACCATGGGGAACAACGTGTTCCAAAATTTCTATAAAGGTAGCAGGGTCTTCAAAATTGGCGCCGCGAGTAACTTTTCACTGGGGTTGAAAGACCCGGTTCGCCTCCACAGAATCTCGGGGATCCATATCTACATTCAATACCCCGCTACTTGGCCCAACACCACCGCTACCAGGAAAATAAAAAAACCTACCACTAACGACCGCGTCAACGCTAAAAGGGGGCGGCTGCACAATCTCGTAGCCATGGAGAACGAAAGTCTTGTCTGGAGAGGATTGCTTAGACTTCATGAAGTCAGCAAACGAAACACCCGCTGACTCGCTGCAAAAAACCTTAGGCAAATCGTCCACAATTGCCTTCATCGGTTCAACAGACGCCGATGGCTGAAAATCTGATGGAACAGTAGATTCCGCTGACGCCGCCACCGTCGCCACAATGGTTTCGGTCTCAGACGGGCCAACCACACCCATCATCATCGACAAAGTTATCATTTAACTAGCAGGCATCGCCTCAGACAAGTTACCCACGCTTGTCATCATTGGGAAATTGGCAAACATAGCTGCCAGAGAAGAAGCAACAGTGGAAACCATGGACGCAGCAGTCGATGAAGAAATCGCTAAAGTCCCTGCAACATAGACAAGAAAAGTCAAAACATAAGTTGCGTAAAGCAATGTGACCAACTGAAAGTATTATACCTGGCGATTTAATCAAACTGCTAATCTTCACGAACCCACCAAGGCGAGGTTTCTTGAAGAGGCGAGGCGCCTCTTTTTCTTCTTCTTCTTCTTCTTCTTCTTCTTCTTCTTCACCTGCAGGGGTGGATGCCAAATTGTGTGGAACAGTGAACGTCCCACCGGCTGAGGAGGAAGAAGATGAACTGGTATATACGAAATCCGTATCCACAACAGTTCCAGGAGTTGTGGCTGCAGAAGACACAAGAATTGTAGCCACCAAAATTGGAGTTGTGGCGACCAGACTTGTGCCCAAGACAGACACAGCAGTCACAAGCTGCGAGACTGAAGGCAAGGAGAAGCCAACAGAAACCTGTGTGTAGGCGGCGGGGAAAACGCAACGCCAACGCCGGAACCAAGCGGGCCTAGTAATCTCGCCGATGAAGACACAGGAGGCCCAAATGGAACGGTGGACATGAGGACGACATCGTCATCATCATCCATGGCGTTTCTCGCGGCGGCATCTATCGGAGACGCAACAACCTCCCCGCCACTTCCTTGTGCGCCTTTACCACTACACTTAGGAAGGCGCACAATGTTAGACCGTTTACTTGAAAAATGCAAATCAAACATTAGGAAACGGGAAAATAAAGCAAAGCGTTTACCAACAAGGAGTATTTAGAAGCCTACCCTTCTGTGGGTTAACGAAACTGGGAGGTGGGGGCGGTCGCGGAGGTAATTACCGCCCCATAGGAAGAGATATCACAAAGTTGTGGGCAATCTTCACAAGGATAGGCTCCTCAAGGGAACCTAACTCCCTCCGATACAACAACTTGGCGCCCTGTGGCGCGGGTTGCAGGAGGAGCATGGGATCCTCCACCTCTAAAAAAGAGAGAGCACAATGTCAGATTACCAAAACAACCAAGCAAGAATACAAAACAAACAAATAAAATACTAACCTTGACCGCCGTTAAGGATGATCGGTACCTTCGTCGTATCCTCCCAAATACGACTCATGCCGAGTAGCACCAACGCACGCTCTGAGTAATGACGGTGTGGGGAAATGCTAACCAGTAAAGTGGTGAACCACTCGGTCCCAGAATAAAGGACCATTTTAGGCTCAGCAAGCTCCTTCACATCCGTAAAATGCATAGCATGCAGAACCACATGCGCAGAGACGTAGAAGAAAACATTCTTCCACTCGTGTAAACTCTACGGTGCTTCCAAAGCAATGGCCTTGGCGCCAGGACGGGTAAACAAATTATACCACCCCTGGGAGAAACGCCACCGGTAAAAGGCCGATAACTTGTCAGCCGTAGGCGTAATGCCTATGCAATGACAAGTATACACGAAATGGCGTAGGCGAGCCATTCCGAGTGGATGAATCTGGCTGGGGTGCAGCCCAAATGCATCCAACACACCCAGAAGAAATCAGGTGATCGGCAAACGAAAATTGCCGAAAAGAAAATACTCCTTATACACGGCAATCTTGCCGGCAGGAGCTTGGCGAGCCGTCTGACCCAAACGGGGCAATTCAGGCTCGAACTCAGGTCCAAAGCCATACACCTTGACCATATTGTTGAAATCCTCGGGAGCCATACGACAACTGACAAATTGCATTGTATTGTTATTCTTCTTCACCTTTGGAGCTTGAGACGATTCAGCCATAAAAAGAAGCAAAAGATTCGAGAAAGAAACGGTGGAAAATATGCAAACTTGGATGAGAAATGAAATCCCAAAGGAGTATCCCCTCCTTTTTATACTAATCACAATTAATGAAAGGAAGGGGTGCAGAAAGGATGAAAGACACGCGGTCCAATCGCCAGGCGACACGCTAACAAATTGACAGTAAAAATGTGTTACAGCTGGGCGCTTCACCGGGATTCTCGCCCATTCTCCTGACACAGGCGAAAAAGCTACACTGAAGGGCAACCGTCGTCAAACTGTCATGTCAAACCATCGTTTCACTGACTTGTTTATAATTCACCTCTTCCCGCCAAATAACACCTCATCAATTTACATGAAAAGATGACAAGTATTGGCAAAATAGGCTCCGCCATGGGATGATTTGCAATAATCACCTGCCAAAGTAGACTCCGCCATGGGATGATTAGCAATAATCACCCGCAAAAATAGGCTCCGCCATAGGATGATTATCAAAAATCACCCGCCAAAATAAGGCTCCGCTATGGGATTATTATCAAAAATCACCCGCCAGAATAAGGCTCTACTATGGGATGATTATCAAAATCACCCGCCAAAGTAGGCTCTGCTATAGGATGATTAGCAATAATCACCCGCCAAAGTAGGCTCCACCATAGGATGATTAGCAATAATCACCCGCAAAAATAGGCTCCGCTATGGGATGATTATAAAAAATCACCCGCCAGAATAAGGCTCCGCTATGGGATGATTATCAAAAATCACCCGCCAGAATGAGGTCACGCCATGGGATGATTATCAAAAATCACCCGCCAAAATAAGGATACGCCACGGGGTGATTATCAACAATCACCCAACAAAATATACTTCATCAACGAACGATTAATTACCCGTTTAATACTTGTTAAATAACCATCCGCTAGGTAGAATGGTTTTCACTAGCCAGACACCCAAATAGGCAATGATGGTAAAAGGCAAGAAAAAAACAAAAGGCTAAAATGTACATTAGCAACCAAAATGCCATGATAAGTCCATAGCCCCCCCCCCCCCCCTTTCTTCAAGACGGGCAACTACGGACTAGGGGGACTTGTAGAGGTAGGGTATTATACCCACCATTTAATCAAGTACAACACCCAAATCAAGGCTAACTCATGCGCTGGGCGGAACACTTGGCGCCCTAACAACGGCGGACATACTATATGCCAAACATAATGCATGGCGCTAAGGTTGTAGCCCAATATAATAAACATTACCTGACACCTAGGGAATGGTAGCGCAAAAGTCTCCACCAGCATGGGACAAAAAGATACAATTTACATGGGAAACACTACCCAACCAATGGGGATTGGACAACACATAAAGGACGGTACAAAATAGTACAACACGTCCATGTCAAAAGGCCATGATGCCCACCAACTTCCACCAACCTCCATGACCGCACGGTTGGAGAATATTATTGGTGGAAAACCTGAAAAAGTAGTTGACCATATTCTCTCTCCTCCGGCTATAAATACCAATGGATCTCCAAACGGTAAAGATATACACTCACCATAATTACTACTTTCTCAATAACTTCTATTTGTATGATCAAGTACTGATTCTCATGCCGGAGGGTGGTTACG
Organism: Bidens hawaiensis; assembly: GCF_021521415.1. Classification (NCBI taxonomy): domain Eukaryota; kingdom Viridiplantae; phylum Streptophyta; class Magnoliopsida; order Asterales; family Asteraceae; genus Bidens; species Bidens hawaiensis. Next base: position 192,538 of record NW_027493817.1, read on the forward strand.
AGAGAAACCCCCCCTTCATTCCTCGTAACGAGCTCAGGGTGTTCTGTTTTGCAGGATATACTCGTCTGCGCCAAGAAGGTTCTTATAACCCATCATGGGGAATACTTAACCATAACCCTCAGACTAACGTGTTAGACCTTGAGGGGTGGATCTGTGTGTAACATTCGTTACTTTTCAAACCCGAAAATCCGACCCGTTTTGAATTTTCGGTTTCGTTTATAAATATATGTATTAATATAAACCAAGTTTCGTTTTATGTATTTATTTATTTTTGTTATTATTTTTATTATTATTTTTATGTTCGTCAACCGACTCATGATGATGTTTCGATGTATTCGTATCATTCGGTTTTTTTCTTTTTTTACATATATAATTATCGGTTATTTAATAATATTTACGACGTGTTATAAATACAATTCGTTGTTTTTCTATTTCGTATTGTTCAATAACAAAACTTCGGCATTTAAGGTTGTACTTAAACGAGTCTCGATCCATCCAAGTATATACAAAAAATAGCTAAGTTTATAAACTTTTACGGCGTTTATATAACATTCAAAAATACAAGGTTCAAGATGTAATTATAGTTTAATTAAGATTTAAAAGAGTTATGAAAATATAAGGGGTGAAACTATAAATTATTCAAATTATAATAATATTAATATTTGTAAGGCCCCGTTCCCAGTGCCTCACTTTAACGTTGGATTTACTCATAAACACAGTTCTTACAAATCAGAGTTCATTAAAACTTTTCGCGGAATATAAAACATCATCCATTCGTTACAAAACATTAAATCCTTTTCTTTGATACCATAACCCGAAACATTATATTTAAACCTCTTTTCTTTATATCTTCAGATGCCAGCCGTTCAATCCATGCCATGTGCCAACCTCATGTCAACTCTTTAATCAAATCACCTACGTGTATACTAAAAGTCAGCTACGCTGAGTGAGTTCTAGTTAATCAAGCAACTCATCATACAACCACTTCATACATCATATATATATCCGAAGACACATAATCCACTATCTAACCAGTTCACCTTACCACTTAACCACGTAACTGCCCCTAACCACTTAGCCACTTGTTTACGGAAGCACATTGAGGCTTGCCCTCCCACGCACTCCCGTTATGCCACTTAATAACGAGGACGCATGTAGGCTTACCCTACCACGCACTCACGTTATGCCACTTAATAACGAGGACAAGTATAGGCTTACCCTACCACGCACTCACATTATGCCACTTAAATAACGAAGGCACGTATAGGCTTACCCTACCACGTACTATCGTCATGCCACTAACACTCTTAATAGACCCCTTACCACTTGTATCACACTATCATCTACTTGTCTACAACACACTTCCTATCATTTCATCATTTACATAATAAGCAAGTCACATCAACAATCAATACACACTAATAACCACTTGACAGTCACTATCCTTAGCGATACGTGCAATATCCGAAGATCGTTCACGCACCGGCAAGCATTATATATTAGCTACTTGGTATATCATCTATAGCATACACTTACCACTTAAGGTAAGTGTATTCACACTTCACATCGAGTATGCACACAGCCCCGAAAACATAACAAGGAAATGGGGCTAGAAACTCACTTGAACTCGGCTACTTCTTCCGTTAATGGTTACTCCTTTCTTTGGCTGTGCACGGCTAACTTATAACAATTATGCGTATTGATCACTATCATTTTCCATATCGCGTTTCTAGTTTAATTAATACCCTCAACGAACCGGGGTCCGGGGGCAGCGCCCCTGGCAGTGGGGTCCTAGGGGCGGCAGCCCCTAGCAGGGTCCAAGGGGCAGAGCCCCTGGCTGGGGTCGAGCTGCCAGGTCAGCTTGGAAAAATTTTATTTACAATAACTGTCTTAACACATTTTCCATTAGGATATTAATTTATTTTCTAATTCGCCAACCCATTCTTCATAACGAATAAAGTCTGATTTGCTATCCGATTCGTCACCTTAATGTAAGCGAACATGCATGTTAGGCGAACTTAACTTAAGCGAACCTAAGTTAAGCGAACTTAGCATTCAGCGAACTTAGCGTTAAGCGAACTTGGCATTAAGCGAACTTGGCGTAGCGAAGTTGTCTACGGCGAATTTGCTTATAGCGATGTTGCCCAGCGATAGCTACGGTTCATTCATGACTCCCTATAATCACCTTCGTTTTAACGTCTAATTCTTGTATACGATAATAACCAACCCGTAAACGTTCTCATGTTCATTTTCGGATAAAACCTGACCCGGAAAGCATAAAGTTTGGACCTTTAGGCTTAAAACGTTCAATAAGGTTTTCTTTAACGGGCCGCTCATAACCGCAGATTCGTTAGGTTCATTTTAACATTAAGTTTGCTACTTTAATACTAGTTTAGACCCGATCTACTATTGGTTTAAGTCTCAAGGCTAACCGTTCATGAAAACGTAAACTTTAACATGAAGAACATACCTTTAACGCGTTTGGAGGTTACGGTATAGCTTGGTTATGAACTTTAGGCCTCGAATCTATCTTGTATCACGAGAATATATCAAGAATCGATGCTTGTTTGGCTTGGATCTCACCTTCCACTCTCGGCCGAATGTTTATGTGTAGGTGTATGTGTATGTTTTGAGTGTGAAGAGAATAAGATGGAAAGTGTGAGGATTTAGGGTTTTAGGATGGTTTAGGGGATATTTATATCCCTTAAAGCCCATGGACCTAAGGCCCATTCCCCTTAATCCATCTTAATTAGTCCATAACTAATCTCTTCTAATTTTCCTACTTACTCTTTCATATTATTATTATTATTATTATTATTATTATTATTATTATTATCGTTCCACTAACTCGTTTATTTCACCCGACGCGAATAATATATTAAACATTATTTTAGAAATTTTGGGATGTTACAATATTTATCCCAACCCAGTTGTCCCTTTCCCCTGTCAGCCCATTTTCCAGGCGAAAGATTCTGGCGGCCGGAATCCCGACTTCGGCGATTCTTTTCTTTTCTTTTATTTTTTTAGTTTTAACCCGTTTCGACACAATTAAATCATGTATTGACGTTAGACCTGGACCCAAGGTACGTTATTGATAAGTTATATCGCTATAATAACTCTCAATCAAGCCCGTAACCGTCGATGAAACGGCCGGAATTCTTTAAAACCATTAACGATCAATTAACACCCATTAATCATCTTACGCTCTAATTGTTAGTATAAATACGACCCAACACAATATCTAAACTCGTCACACTCATCAATCCAAACTAATATACTCTATATAAACCAATATCAATCGTTAAAGTTTCTTTTTCCGGCGAGCTCCGTTCATCATTAGTTCATAACATGTAAAGGTAATATTTATATGCAAATTGATTAGTTTTAGCCGTATAACAAAGTCCCTAACTTAATTTGATCAACCATGGAGTGGTTTAACATTTTGAATTTCTAGGGTTATAATGCAGAAGATGAACTCGTATCATATTTTATATATATTTGTTTTTGGTATTTTAACAAAACTAACAAGTTGGTCCGTTGGTTAGTTTGTGAGTTTTATAACCAGAGGACCCGGGTTCGAACCCGGGTCAGAGTATTTATATTGTTTTGTTTTTTTTTTCTTTAAAACCTTTTCTTTAATATATATTAACCAAAATAAAATATATAACTCAAATAAAATTATATTAAGTTAAACAAAATTAGTTTTAAACCACATCTATGACTTGCCACCTAAAAACCAATCTTTCAAATTATATATATTATGTTTCATTCATTAAACTTTATAATTCGTTAGCACTTTCGTTTTCAAAATAAAATATATCGTTAACACCAATTTTTCTATAACCTTTATAATATCCAAACTTAACATTAATTTGTAATTTAAAAACATTAGATTTAATAATTCGTTAAAATTTCATTAAAACAATATTATAATATTATAATATCAAACTTCATAAAATGATGAAAAATATATAAAAATCCCGACAACCCGATTTATCTACCTTTTATAAGTCGTTAGTTAATATTGATTTTGTACTTGTAATTCTAGTTCGTGACGTTCAATTGCTTCAGTTTCATTTACGCACTTTCGGTTTATTTCAACTTTGTCTTCAACTTCAAGATGAGTTTCTCACACCCCCTTTTACCTTTTTAACTATTTTGGTGGTAGCATATATATCCTATCAACAATTCAATTTCGTTTATTTATTATTACAAACTACAATTCGTTACATGGACTTGTGTGTTTATTTGCTTACTTGCTCAAAGATTACTTGCTCATGGTTTCCTCAATAAGTATGATCATACGCCCCCTATGCACTCAGGACCTCGATGTTATGAGTGGAATAGGGACCCCCGATCACCCCCGATCCGAGTACATTTGGTTGTTACCAAATGGAAAATACATTGCTTGCGCTATTACTACACTAAGTTTTTCATGGAATTGTATGGTTTTTATGTACTCGTATCAAACTTGTGTGAACTCACCAACTATTCAATTAGTTGACTTTATTTTATATATATGCTACAGATACTTACATTAGAGGATGAAATGGCGAAACTAGAAGTTAGGTTATTTCAATAATAAACAAAGAAGTCATGTGTTTTATTTCATCCTTTATATTTGTCTTATTGAACAACTTGTGTACTTGGGATTTGAATGAATTAATGATATAACTGTCACTTAATAGTGTCACATGTGTTTTGGGCAATCTGTACGTCACACTCGGGCGTATTCCGCTTTAGCCGGGGTGTTACACTGTGTTTCTTCAATTCCATTTGCAGCTGTCGGTCTTGTATTATTGCATCGTATGAACTTACTTTTGTAGATACATAAGGTATCATTTTAGTTTTTATTTTGATAACTGTAATGACTAGGGGTGTTCATGGCTTGGTTTAAAACCGTGAAACCATCCAAACTGGTCATTGGTATGGTTCGCGGTCGGTTTCTTAATTTTGTTTTCCCTTGGTCGGTTTAACAATTTTAAACCATAACGACCGGTTTGGTTTCTGGTTTATACGAAAAACAAACCGTATAAACTGGACCAGACTGTTTCTTGTGTATTCACATTGAATACCAAATGGACTAAGTAAAAGCAGGTTGCAAAATCTCAAATTGGCTGTTTGTTGACAGTATATGTTTATATTTTTCCCTAGTATATAAAGTATGATTAAATCTAATATAATCACTAAATAATTTTGCACTAAACAACTAAATTTAAATATAATATGTGGAAAACCTAAAATCTAAATAGTTTTGACTTTCCTTTCATTAATGGTTACCTTGTCCGTAAACGAACCGCACGTTAAGTGAATGGACATGAACAGTTGTTTCTTTTGTTTTTTATGTTCGTAAATGTTTGTTATTCATTCGTCTACTACTTTCAGTTGATGTTCTTTAATTATAATTGAACACAAAAACGTTTATTTCCTTATCAAATGGACATAAACAAGAATGTCTCGTTCATGGGTTTTTTTAACTTCTTGTAGATTAAAACATACATGAAAAGGGGAAACTTTATGCTGAAATGCAAGCTGTAGAACGGGATGAAGAATGGGATAATGTAGAGTTCGCTAAACTGTTTGAAGAGTTAATCGGGAATAAGTTTGAGCCGTGGGAAAGAGTGAAGAAAACTCAAAATACTGTATATTTAGCTAAAACAAAACATTTGACCTTTATATACTTTTGTTTAATTATATAAATCTAATGGTGTTGTATGTGTTTGGAAAACATCTGCACATATTTGATCTAGCAGCAAAAAGTTGAAAATGCAAAAAAAAAAAAAAAAAAGGTCCTCGGAATCTAGCTGGCAACATCTTTAGCGACGAAAAGTTTTAGCGGCGACTATAGACTATTAGCGGCGGCATTAAGACCTTAGCGACGGAACGTTAGCGGCTACACTTTAACGTCGCCGCTAAAAGTGTTAGGTTCTTTTACCGACGACTTTCAGGACCTTTAGCGACGACTGTTGTCGCCGCTAAAGCTCAGTTTACTTGTAGTGAATAAGTGGGAAGATGAATCGGTTGTTAATTGAATGTCTACAGACTACAGTTAACCCGTTTAAAATAAGAATAAAAATTTTATATTTCACTAGAACTGACCAACCTGTTTTACAACAGATCATCCATCCTCTTTGACGTGTTTATAGAAATGGTACATGGATCATATTAGAGATACGGTCGATGCCTTCCCGGCTTCCAGCCATCCCAACAGTCTAACACGATCATCAACCCCCTTAAAACAAACTATGCAGCTAGACACCATCCATAAAATCTAGCCACAGCCCACAACCACAAGTATCCACATTATTAACCACCATAGAAAAAGAAGTCAGAAGCCTTTATTGCAGCTTGACATAAATTTGTTTACACTAGAAATAACAACTTAGTATTAAACAACATAGAAAGATTCTTCACTAAAGTTAGCAAAGTAACCTGGACTGGTGTGATTATAATCCTCGGCTTTTCCTTATTTCAGTTGATGAAATATCCATTCGAAACTTGTCCGTTGGTATTGAAATAAACATGTCTTTTAACTCATCAGGGATGTTAAAATCATCCAAAACCTGCAACAATACCATCTTAAATACCATTATGTAACAAGATCAAATTTGATGCAAATTAAGATTCATGCAATGTGGTCAAACCTTGAAAACACCATCCATGTTCCTACCACCTACTAGGAAAGTGGATCCTGTTATTTTACATCTGAGGAGTGTCTCTATCATATTCTCATAGCTGCCACCATAGTACTTTGGCTGCAAAGAAATAAACAGAATGAAATAAACTTAAAAACAAGAAATAGTAAAAAAATTGAAAAGGTTGGTAAAAAAATATTGAAGATGTTACTACATTTATAAGCCTTGCAGCAGTATCAGCACCGATTACAAAAGCACTGCCAGGAAAAAGCTCCGCTTTTTTGTAAAAATATGGCTGGTTTGAAATAATAACTGTCTGTCCTGTATTTGCAACACATTTTATACCAACTTTTATATCAATTCGGTAAATAAGTTTAATGAAATGCTACAGTCTTTGTCCTTTAAGTATATAACAAACTTCACTTTTCATCCTTAAACTAAGGAAATAACAGAAAACTTCGATGTTCATATGTTACGTCCTTTACACTAATGAGCGCTAGTTTTTTCTGTTTAACTACAGTCATGTGCACCGCACATGAGGATATTTTGGTCTATTAAGTATATAGCAAATTTCATTTTTCGTCTTTAAACTAAGGAAATAACATTACCATCCTTTATGTTCATATGTTTACATTAGAGGTGGCAAATGGGTTGGGTTGGGTCGAACAAGTCATGGGTTGAAACGAGTCATGGGTCAAAACGAGTTTGGATCAGAACGGGTCAATTAAAAACAGGGTTGTATTGGTTTGGGTCGGAATAGGTTAGAATCAGACCGGGTTTTGAGGTTTTTTTTTGTGAACGAGAATAAAGGCGGAAACATTTTAGTTTTTTTAGATTTTTTGTTTTTTATTTGTATTTTAAGTTATGATTTTTTTTTTAAATTTTTTTAGGGGTTTTCTATTAAGATCAAAAACCCTCAAACAAATATTCAAAAATAATAATAAAAAAATTATAACTTAAAATATAAATCATAAACAAAAAAAGTATAAACACTAAAATGTTTCTTACGTTGTCCTTGCTCCATAAAAAAACAAAAAAAAAACACTAAGAATCGAACCGAAACCGAAAAAATCAAGGAAAATGCAACAAAAAGCCAAAACCGAACCACATCAATCGAAATCGAAAAAATCAATCAAAACGAAACTAAAAGAATTCAAACCGAACAAAAACAAAACTGAAAAAACAGACAAAAACGAGTCCAGAATCGACCCCAAAAAAACAAAAGAAACCAAAAACCCAACCCGTTCCGTGTGAAAACTCGTGTTAGCTTGAAACCTGAACCGAACCCGTTCCAATCTGAAACCCGAAACCTGCCACATTCCCTTAGGACACTAACCCACATCGACCCATTTTAACCTAAAAATAAAAAGGATAGAATTTCAAATGACTCATTTTGACCCATTTAGTTTAAATCTTTTACCCAAACCAACCCATTTAATTTTTAAAACAACTCAAACTGACTCATTTGAAAGAGTTTGGTTCAAGATTGCCACCCCTAGTTTACGTCCTTTCTGCTAATGGACATTAAGTTTTTTCTGTATGTGCACTTCACATGAGGGTATTTTGCTCTTTTTAAGTTTGTAAAATGACAAAACTGCCCTCATGTGCATCTCACATCAGGGTATTTTGGTCCTGTAAAGTATGTAGGTATGGGATAAAATGACAAAACTACCCTCATGTGAAAACCACACGACTGGAGTTAACAGAAAAAACAAACGCGGTGGAAAGGACGTAAAAATATGAACATTATGGTTCCGGTTATTTCGTAGTTTAAAGATGAAAAGTGAAACTTGCTATACTGGAGTTAACAGAAAAAACAAACGTGGTGGAAAGGACGTAAAAATATGAACATTATGGTTCCGGTTATTTCGTAGTTTAAAGATGAAAAGTGAAACTTGCTATATACCTTAAAGGACGAAAAATGTAATTTACTCAAAACTTAGAACTTATATGAAAACATATATACATATATATAACAAAGTCTCACCAGCCTTTTCAAATTGTTTAACACGGTCTTTAATCTGTGCCACAGTCAGTGGCGGTTTATCTGCGTTTACTGCTGACAACTCGAAGCACGGGTAACCATCACTACAGAGGCTGCATATATTAATCATCTGTTAAAAATATTTTTAAGAAAACAATATTCAATAAACAAATATCATGATACTTTAAAAAGTCAACCACAGGTCAAATTTCAACACACCTCATTGCAACTTCCAACAGCTTAAGGTGACCATCGTGTAGAGGGTTAAACGAGCCAGAAAGAATTACTTTTCTTTCTCCACTTGAAGTTTGTGTACCTGTAAAACACTGACTTCATAATAAAGATTAACTGAAGACAAAAAATAAATCATATATTTAATATTGACATGTTATTCCAGGAAAATACTTACTGAATCTTACCATTTGAAAATGGGTAGATTCTGAAGCATATTTTGCCATTTATTAATTGTTCTAGTTCTTGGTCTTCATCAAAGCATTGCTCTCTTTCAGTAGAAATTTCGTGTTCGGTTAAATCTGAAGCAAAGAACGTTGAATTTGAAACATTGCAAGCATCTGCAATTGCCTGTTTCGTCAGCAAAGCGACACAGTTTTAGTCGTTCATAAATTATGAACATATAAATGACTATATTAGGCCTGCAAGCAAACTGAACGTTCGTTGAACCATTCGTTTATCTAGAAAACGAAAAAACATGAACAAAGTTTTTGTTCTTTTTGTTAAATGAACGAACATGGACACATGCCTTATTCATTCATTTATGTTCGTAAACTTTCGTTTACGTTTGTTCATTTACATCGATTAATACTTTCACTTAATTTTTTAGGCCCTTTATACTTTAGTCTAGTTTATGAAATGAAGATGTCACCCATTACTTACAATTTAGTGAAGTTTTACTCGTTTTTTAGGCCCAACTAATTGATGTTCAAACTTCAGTTTCTTTTAATTGGTATTTTTTCGTTTATGTGCGTTCATATACGTACGTGTAGCATTCACAGAAACAACTCAAGATATAACTATTCACTTACCTTGAGTAAAACTTGGCTTGATACTCGTTCTTCTTGCTCTCGGCTTCTCAAACCCTGCAACAACCCTATTTAAAATCACACATATCTTTGAAACTTCTTATATATGTTAAACATTAAATCCAATATCATGATTGCATCAATTCGGTTCTAGAAAATAAACCTGACCTTTGATAAAGTTACTGATGAAGACCATAGACGGTTAGAAGTCCGTGTTGACAAGTGAAACCTATAAATGAAACACAATACTGAATGAAAACACTGATTATATATCTATGCATATATGTACATATGCATATATGTACATATGCATGTATGTATATACAGAATGCACACAATCAAAAGCTATAACTATATAGATTACAAAAATATACCTGTGATCGCCAAGTTTCGGATGTGTGGTAACTAAAGAACCTGTAAATCCCACACCTACTACTGGAGAACCTATAGAAAATAAAACCTATGTATGTTAAAGACTTCATTAATTCAAACTTCAGAATAATAATATTAATCACAAACAACAAAGCACATAACCTAGGCAGTTGATATCGGTACCGACAACATTGGTAATATTAACCGATATCAGCGATTTTCCTGTTATCATTTTTTGAAGTCTTAATTGTCAATATTTAGTGTTTTTAGTCTGAATCAGTTCTTACTTGCTGTGATTGTTAGTGTTTTGCAAGTTGCAAAAGGTTAATTTGTTAATAGCAGGCGAGTATACTGAACTGGTGGTGTTAAATCGCTATATAATATAAATTCTGCATGATACTACCGACATCCCACCGCAATAACCGATAACTCAAATATTATACCGATCTCCAATATCTTTCCGCACTAATTGTTTAGCACTCAGCATGTACATAACCACAAAATAACTACGACATGTACCGGGTTTAGATAGCTTTAGAGCCCGATTATAAGCCGCCAACGCCATATCTTCAGCAGTTTCCTTACTAGTAAACTGAACGGGCGCCTGGTAACAAATCAAAACCCTAAGCAAAACAAAATATAAAATAACTCAATATAAGAAAATTGAGACACCTTGCCAAGCAATTGGATCAATGACATCCGAGAATAGGGAACGATGACTTCGAGAAGTGTGTTTGAAGCTCCAGGAACAGATGCCAGCCAACCTAAGGCCTGAATAATTATATATATAATACATGTGTGAGGTGTGATTTGATGTAATAGTGTGGGATTGGAATAGAGTACCTGAGAAGCGCCGCCGGAGAAGTAGAGGACGGCCTGAGTGGGAGTGGAATGAATGGCTTCGACGACTGATCGGATCAAAGACTCCGTCATCGTCTAATTTGGATTGACTGACGACTTACGCTAACGACATCAGTAGTGTTTGGCTGAGATTACAAAAATTATTAAATTTTAATTATTTTAAATGGTACGATATCGATTTTAGATGTAGTAGGTTGCGGAATACGTCGGGATGAATGATGTTACGATGATTATAAAAAAAAAGGCTGTCCGATGTGATTGGCGAGTGAATGATTGGAGTAGTTTTAGGGTATGTTTGGCAAGGAGCTTTTAAGAGCTTTTAGTAGCTTCAAGCTTTTTAAGCTTTTAAGAAAAAACTCATATTTAGTAAAAAGCTTTGTTTGGTAGAAGCAGCTTTAAGCTTATAAATTGATAGAAAAAGCTCCATATTTGAACGCTAGTATTGGTAGCGTTTGAGAAAAAGCTAGCTACAAGCTTTTACATTTGAATTTACAAGTTTAGTACTTGAACTTCTATCAACTTTTGTTAATTTATATAATAGTTACACATTCAACCCTTATTCAAAACTAACTATCCCCACGACTTTTTTAAGGGGCGTAACTTTTTCACACGTTAATAATTTTTTAAACAAATTACATCATAAAAACGAGCATTTTATTTTCTTTAATTTGAGTATAATATTGTTATACTTCTTTAACTTTAAAAAATTAACATACTACGTGATTATCGGTTATGATCGGTAACAAGTTGAGTCAGGTGAGCACGAGTCATGTGTAAGACCAAATTAGGAGTCGAGTCAGATGAACTTGAGTCATGTGTAAGACCAAATTAGGGTCAGAACGAGTCGATACAAAAAGGGTTAAATTAGTTCGGTTCGTGTTGGTACGTTATTGAGTCGAAAATGGTCAGGTCAGAACATGTTTCAGATTAGAACGGTGCATGTTCAGAGAGGGGTTCATATCAAAATAGGTTGGTTTAAAAAATTATTTTTGAAATTACTGTATATTTCAGCTTTGTTTCTTGATTTTCGCCATCAGTTACACACTTACAGCCTTTCCATGAATTACACGTCTACATTCAGGTTATGCATGCACTGTCATCAAGTGAATCATGTACCGACACTAATTATGCGGTTGATATTAGGTTGTGCGCCCATTCCGCCGCACCACGCGGGCACCCAGCTAGTTTTATTAAAAGCTTCTACTAATCTGCCAAACACCTAAACAAATTTAAAAAATACAGCTAGCAGCTACCAGCTTCCAGCCTTCAGCTACCAGCTTCCAGCTTATAGCTAACAGCCACCAGCTAGTTTTGCCAAACATACCCTTAAACTTTTAGAAGAAAAAAATTGAAGCTAAAAGCTCCCACTAAAAAGCTATAACCATTTAGCATTTTAAATTTTATAATTTTGGTACTTAAACTTTCATTACTTTTTGTTAGTTTATAAAATAATTTCATATTTAACCCTTATTCAAAACAAACTACCCTCATGACTTTTTAAAGACCATAACTTTTTCACAAGTTAATATTTCTTTAAACAAATTGCATCATAAAAATGCGCATTTTATTCTCTTTAATTTGAGTATCATATTATTATACTTCTTTAACTTTAAAAAAATTAGCATTTTATGTGATTATTTGTTAGGATCAGCAACAGTCGAGTCAGGCAAGCCCATGTCATGTGCAAGACCAAATTAGGGTCGAACGAGTCGATGCAACAAGGGCTAATTTAGTTCGGTTCGTGTTGGTACGGTTTGAGTCGAAAATGGTCAAGTTAGAATAGGTTTTGGATTAGAACGATGCACCGCGCGAGCACCCAACTAGTTTTATTAAAAACTCCAGCTACTCTGCCAAACACCTAAATATTTATAAAAAACTACAGCTACCAGCTACAGCTTCCAACTATAGCTACCAACTAGTTTTGCCAAACATACTCAAGGTATTAAACATTTTTTTTATCTCTTTATATTAACCGAAATCATACACACTTTCAAATAAAAAAAAACCTCACTCATTCTATACATTTTTATCTAATACACCTGTAACACCCCGTAACTGCAACGGAAACGTAAACGGGATGCAACAGACACGTCTGATATCAACAGCATTGCTTATAAAGAAAACACCGCTACATTAATTCACATCATATTACATTGTTCCGAGTTTAGTTACCGTCTAGGCGTTACACATAGGTTTTACCAACAGTACATTAACATATTTAATACAAAATGATCACTAAGCTTCCACAAAAAGCACGCATCATCAAGCATGTAGCACTTATTCCAGTTTGGGAGTACCTAGAAAGCATGTAAAGAAAACGGGTCAACTACGAATAGTTGGTGAGTTTCACTAATTTAAACAACTGTGTCAAATCATTATAATAATCATATATTAGCGATGTAATTATGCTGAGCCCACAAGTGAAACCTCTGTTAACCCAGTACTGTACCCGTTCCGGGGGCAATGTTAACCCAGAAACACTTCTAGGGGCATCTGGGGACACTGTTAACCCAGTACAGTACCCATTCCGGGGGCAATGTTAACCCAGAAACACTTCTAGGGACATCTGGGGACACTGTTAACCCAGTACTGTACCCATTCCGTACGATTCCCGTACAACCAATATTTATAAATACACGTAAATCCATGCGTTCAGTATGTACTTAAACATTTCAATAGTAACATGCTTTCCGCCCCGGGAAAATATTTAAAAACAGTTCAGAAAAGGGGCTCGTGAAACTCACCTTATCGCAAGCAGTAACACAGTATGTGAGCTATTAATCCGGATCTGTAATACGATCCCTAAATTCGTTACTATATAATCACTATTAATATAATTTTAACCGTGTTAACCGGTACATCTGGGGACACTGTTAACCCAGTACTGTAACCGTTCCGGGGGCAATGTTAACCCAGAAACACTTCTCCGGACTAAGATTGTGATATCGTTTAGAGTTCAACAGTCAAAATTACTAATAGTTTGATTTCCCCGTTTTGCGTGCCTAGCACGATTATCCGTTTTTACGTTTCAAAAATGAGTTTGGTCACACACTACCCGAAAATAGTGGTTGACTGATAATTTAATTAAAGATGTGAAATTAGAGCTCGGCTTAGACGCCCCGATTGGCCGCGGGACCCGTTTCCGTCTTTAATGCACCGGAAACCGTTAAATCGGGTAAAAATTACTCAAATCATCCGAATTATTTTCGGATGATTCATTTTTAATTATTTAACTCAATTATATGAAAATAGTTCATTTTTAGGGTTTTTATACACCAGTCAGCTCGCTTATGCGAACTTTACCGGTTTACGCGTTTTAAGCTTTAAAAGTTTGTTTTTGCACCAATAATTATTCGTTTAATCCCGGATCTTGAAATTTTGCACAAATCACTTTTTGACAGTGGGGAATTTTATAAAAATATTTCCAAAATTAATTTTTATATTTAAAATTTATTTATCTATTTTTAAACACCATTAAAACACTAAATATGTCGTAAATACCAAACGATCTTAGAAAAATCCCAAATTTTTCCTGGATGACCCCTGACATCCACATAGTCCCCTGTAATTTTTCCCGAACCAAAATCTTCTTTTACATGCCATTTTCACTAAAACCGAGCTAGAAAACCCTAGAACTTGTTTAACCGAAAAGCCTACTTAGACTTCTCCAACTGACCTAAAATTTTGTGTGTGACTTTTACATGATATAAAAAGCTTATCTGCAATTTTCCAGAATTTTTCATGATATTTAACTACTTTTCACCATTTTTAGCCAAAACCGAGCATTAAATTCACCAAATATTCATCCTTTGTCCAAAAATTACCAAAAATTCACAGAACTCATATTTTCATGTATCTAACACCTCTGTAAAATTTCATGACCCAACTCTAAACACATCACAATCTGTTCAAATCACAACATCTTACAAAAAACCGAACTACCTTGTGTTTCTAGCTTCAAATCGCAAGGATCTCGCTTTCTAGCCCTTGCTATCAACTAGATACAACACCTACAAGCACAATAACACCACACCAAGCAAGTTACACCCACAATCAAGCCATTTCTTTCATGGTTTAGGTTATGACTTAAAAACAAAGATTTAACCGTAAAAATTCGTTTTTGGTTTGTTTAACTCCTTTCTTGGACCAAGATCCCTTGTATAACCCGTATGCATCACTTGATCATGCAAGAATCGGTTTCATCTCGGTTTTTCACCATTTTTCACTTGAAACCCTCATTTTCTTGTAATTAAACTCGAGAAAGGAAGATAAACACGTACATAACACGATCTTTACCTCGGTTTTTCTTGCTAGAATCCTCGGTTTTTAGCTCAAGGGGTTGAGAGGAAATGAAGATTGTTGAAAGGGTTGGATGAAAAAAGAAATGAAAGGATAGGGGAAACATCCCCATCCGATCGGACTACATGGAGGGGTGGGGTGGGACCCGCCTTTTCAATCATGGCCACTCATTTGGATATCTGTAATCTGGATAATGTTTTGGATAATCTGGTTCAGATCGTTTTTCGGTTAAACGTTTAATTCGGCTTAAAACGAGGTTAAAACGGTAGTTTTTCGGCTAAAAATGAAATTTATATAAAACCGATTTAAAAACTTTAAAAACTTAAACCATGACTTTCATTAACTTAAAACATCATATTATTAATAATTGCGCATCTTTTTCGGCTTGATCGATCGTCTCTTGCTTGGTTTGGTATTAAAGGTTTCGTTTAACGTACCGACGTACCATTAAATCGAAATTCTTTTTCTGTGCTTTAATTCACTTATCCCGAAGCTTTAACACTTCGTAAACATTACTACATATCATATATCTCGTCTATAATGAAATTCTCGATTCATTCGGGCTTCAATAACCGTTAATCGGTTAATCGTATTTCCAATACGATTAGCTGTATAATCGAGTATAATCCGTAATGTGAATCATACATACTCGTATAAACGCATTATAATTCATATATTCATTATCAAATACACATAAATAGTATATACCGGTTAGGGTATACCTGAATTTGCCGGAATCGTTACATTCTCCCCTCGTAACAAAAATTTCGTCCTCGAAATTTTACGCGTCGACTAATTCCTTTTGAGGAAATAGGTAGGGGTATTTCTTCCGGAATTCGTCCTTTCGTTCCCATGTATATTCTGGGCCTCGTTGCGAATTCCATCTAACTTTGATGGTTTTCTATGCTTACATGATTATATGCCTATGTGTTTATCGCTTTTGGTGGGTTGATCTATAAATCCTAGACTATTTGGAATCCCCTTATAGCAAGGTGTCGTTAACGTAATGCAATTAACGATAACTATAGAAATCCTAGACTATTTGGCATCTCCTTATAGCTAGGTGTCTCTAACGTAATTATATTAGCGATATCTATTTATCCAAGTTATTGCTTTTATTTATCCTTTCGTATACAAGTTTTGTGGCTTTTATTTATTAAAAGCTTCTACTAATATGCCAAACACCTAAACAAATTTAAAAAATACAGCTAGCAGCTACCAGCTTCCAGCCTTCAGCTACCAGCTTCCAGCTTATAGCTAACAGCCACCAGCTAGTTTTGCCAAACATACCCTTAAACTTTTAGAAGAAAAAAATTGAAGCTAAAAGCTCCCACTAAAAAGCTATAACCATTTAGCATTTTAAATTTTATAATTTTGGTACTTAAACTTTCATTACTTTTTGTTAATTTATAAAATAATTTCATATTTAACCCTTATTCAAAACAAACTACCCTCATGACTTTTTAAAGACCATAACTTTTTCACAAGTTAATATTTCTTTAAACAAATTGCATCATAAAAATGCGCATTTTATTCTCTTTAATTTGAGTATCATATTATTATACTTCTTTAACTTTAAAAAAATTAGCATTTTATGTGATTATTTGTTAGGATCAGAAACAGTCGAGTCAGGCAAGCCCATGTCATGTGCAAGACCAAATTAGGGTCGAACGAGTCGATGCAACAAGGGCTAATTTAGTTCGGTTCGTGTTGGTACGGTTTGAGTCGAAAATGGTCAAGTTAGAATAGGTTTTGGATTAGAACGATGCACCGCGCGAGCACCCAACTAGTTTTATTAAAAACTCCAGCTACTCTGCCAAACACCTAAATATTTATAAAAAACTACAGCTACCAGCTACAGCTTCCAACTATAGCTACCAACTAGTTTTGCCAAACATACTCAAGGTATTAAACATTTTTTTTATCTCTTTATATTAACCGAAATCATACACACTTTCAAATAAAAAAAAACCTCACTCATTCTATACATTTTTATCTAATACACCTGTAACACCCCGTAACTGCAACGGAAACGTAAACGGGATGCAACAGACACGTCTGATATCAACAGCATTGCTTATAAAGAAAACACCGCTACATTAATTCACATCATATTACATTGTTCCGAGTTTAGTTACCGTCTAGGCGTTACACATAGGTTTTACCAACAGTACATTAACATATTTAATACAAAATGATCACTAAGCTTCCACAAAAAGCACGCATCATCAAGCATGTAGCACTTATTCCAGTTTGGGAGTACCTAGAAAGCATGTAAAGAAAACGGGTCAACTACGAATAGTTGGTGAGTTTCACTAATTTAAACAACTGTGTCAAATCATTATAATAATCATATATTAGCGATGTAATTATGCTGAGCCCACAAGTGAAACCTCTGTTAACCCAGTACTGTACCCGTTCCGGGGGCAATGTTAACCCAGAAACACTTCTAGGGGCATCTGGGGACACTGTTAACCCAGTACAGTACCCATTCCGGGGGCAATGTTAACCCAGAAACACTTCTAGGGACATCTGGGGACACTGTTAACCCAGTACTGTACCCATTCCGTACGATTCCCGTACAACCAATATTTATAAATACACGTAAATCCATGCGTTCAGTATGTACTTAAACATTTCAATAGTAACATGCTTTCCGCCCCGGGAAAATATTTAAAAACAGTTCAGAAAAGGGGCTCGTGAAACTCACCTTATCGCAAGCAGTAACACAGTATGTGAGCTATTAATCCGGATCTGTAATACGATCCCTAAATTCGTTACTATATAATCACTATTAATATAATTTTAACCGTGTTAACCGGTACATCTGGGGACACTGTTAACCCAGTACTGTAACCGTTCCGGGGGCAATGTTAACCCAGAAACACTTCTCCGGACTAAGATTGTGATATCGTTTAGAGTTCAACAGTCAAAATTACTAATAGTTTGATTTCCCCGTTTTGCGTGCCTAGCACGGTTATCCGTTTTTACGTTTCAAAAATGAGTTTGGTCACACACTACCCGAAAATAGTGGTTGACTGATAATTTAATTAAAGATGTGAAATTAGAGCTCGGCTTAGACGCCCCGATTGGCCGCGGGACCCGTTTCCGTCTTTAATGCACCGGAAACCGTTAAATCGGGTAAAAATTACTCAAATCATCCGAATTATTTTCGGATGATTCATTTTTAATTATTTAACTCAATTATATGAAAATAGTTCATTTTTAGGGTTTTTATACACCAGTCAGCTCGCTTATGCGAACTTTACCGGTTTACGCGTTTTAAGCTTTAAAAGTTTGTTTTTGCACCAATAATTATTCGTTTAATCCCGGATCTTGAAATTTTGCACAAATCACTTTTTGACAGTGGGGAATTTTATAAAAATATTTCCAGAATTAATTTTTATATTTAAAATTTATTTATCTATTTTTAAACACCATTAAAACACTAAATATGTCGTAAATACCAAACGATCTTAGAAAAATCCCAAATTTTTCCTGGATGACCCCTGACATCCACATAGTTCCCTGTAATTTTCCCGAACCAAAATCTTCTTTTACATGCCATTTTCACTAAAACCGTGCTAGAAAACCCTAGAACTTGTTTAACCGAAAAGCCTACTTAGACTTCTCCAACTGACCTAAAATTTTGTGTGTGACTTTTACATGATATAAAAAGCTTATCTGCAATTTTCCAGAATTTTTCATGATATTTAACTAGTTTTCACCATTTTTAGCCAAATCCGAGCATTAAATTCACCAAATATTCATCCTTTGTCCAAAAATTACCAAAAATTCACAGAACTCATATTTTCATGTATCTAACACCTCTGTAAAATTTCATGACCCAACTCAAAACACATCACAATCTGTTCAAATCACAACATCTTACAAAAAACCGAACTACCTTGTGTTTCTAGCTTCAAATCGCAAGGATCTCGCTTTCTAGCCCTTGCTATCAACTAGATACAACACCTATAAGCACAATAACACCACACCAAGCAAGTTACACCCACAATCAAGCCATTTCTTTCATGGTTTAGGTTATGACTTAAAAACAAAGATTTAACCGTAAAAATTCGTTTTTGGTTCGTTTAACTCCTTTCTTGGACCAAGATCCCTTGTATAACCCGTATGCATCACTTGATCATGCAAGAATCGGTTTCATCTCGGTTTTTCACCCTTTTTCACTTGAAACCTCATTTTCTTGTAATTAAACTCGAGAAAGGAAGATAAACACGTACATAACACGATCTTTACCTCGGTTTTTCTTGCTAGAATCCTCGGTTTTTAGCTCAAGGGGTTGAGAGGAAATGAAGATTGTTGAAAGGGTTGGATGAAAAAAGAAATGAAAGGATAGGGGAAACATCCCCATCCGATCGGACTACATGGAGGGGTGGGGTGGGACCCGCCTTTTCAATCATGGCCACTCATTTGGATATCTGTAATCTGGATAATGTTTTGGATAATCTGGTTCAGATCGTTTTTCGGTTAAACGTTTAATTCGGCTTAAAACGAGGTTAAAACGGTAGTTTTTCGGCTAAAAATGAAATTTATATAAAACCGATTTAAAAACTTTAAAAACTTAAACCATGACTTTCATTAACTTAAAACATCATATTATTAATAATTGCGCATCTTTTTCGGCTTGATCGATCGTCTCTTGCTTGGTTTGGTATTAAAGGTTTCGTTTAACGTACCGACGTACCATTAAATCGAAATTCTTTTTCTGTGCTTTAATTCACTTATCCCGAAGCTTTAACACTTCGTAAACATTACTACATATCATATATCTCGTCTATAATGAAATTCTCGATTCATTCGGGCTTCAATAACCGTTAATCGGTTAATCGTATTTCCAATACGATTAGCTGTATAATCGAGTATAATCCGTAATGTGAATCATACATACTCGTATAAACGCATTATAATTCATATATTCATTATCAAATACACATAAATAGTATATACCGGCTAGGGTATACCTGAATTTGCCGGAATCGTTACATTCTCCCCTCGTAACAAAAATTTCGTCCTCGAAATTTTACCCGTCGACTAATTCCTTTTGAGGAAATAGGTAGGGGTATTTCTTCCGGAATTCGTCCTTTCGTTCCCATGTATATTCTGGGCCTCGTTGCGAATTCCATCTAACTTTGACCAACGAAATCTTATTGTGTCTAAGTTTCTTGATTTTCCCGTCTACTATTTCTATGGGTTACTCTACGAAATTGAGCTTATCACTTATTTGGACACCCTCTAGAGGTAACACTGATGTCTCATCCGCCAGACATCTTTTTCAGTTCGATACGTGAAACACGTTGTGAACTGCACTCAGTTCATCGGGTAGTTCTAATTGGTATGCTACGGGACCGATTTTTGCAGTAATATTAAATGGTCCAATATATCTTGGGGCTAACTTCCCCGCCTTTCCAAATCTGTCTACACCCTTCCAAGGTGATACTTTCAAATACACTTTATCGCCTTTTTCAAACGACAACGGTTTTCTACGGGTATCGGCATAACTCTTCTGCCGATCCCGCGCGGCCTTCAGATTGTTCCTAATTTCAAGGATTTTGCTGGTCGTTTCCTGGACCAGGTCTGATCTAATAACCTGAGTGTCGCCCACTTCAGTCCAGCAGAGTGGTGATCGGCATTTCCGACCATACAATGCTTCGTAAGGCGCTGCCTTTATACTGCTATGGTAACTGTTATTATAGGAAAATTCAACGAGTGGGAGATATTGATCCCAATTTCCCTTAAAATCCAGTACGCATGCACGAAGCAAATCCTCCAGAGTTTGGATGGTCCTCTCAGACTGACTATCGGTCTGAGGGTAGTAAGCTGTGCTTAGATCAATACGCGTTCCCAGCGCTTCTTGCACGGCTTGCCAAAGATTGGAGGTGAAATGGCTATCCCGACCGGAGATGATTGAGATGGGTATCCCATGACGGGACACAATTTCATTTATATAAATCTGCGCAAGTCTCTCAGTGTTATAATTATTCCTAATCGGGATAAAATGTGCCGAT
This sequence comes from Bidens hawaiensis, assembly GCF_021521415.1. NCBI lineage: Eukaryota > Viridiplantae > Streptophyta > Magnoliopsida > Asterales > Asteraceae > Bidens > Bidens hawaiensis. The sequence goes on from NW_027493817.1 coordinate 213,758, forward strand.
TTGGTTACTCGATCCACTATTACCCAAATTGCATCATGCCCTCGGGACGTCTTAGGGAGATGTGTCACAAAATCCATCGTGATTTGCTCCCACTTCCATTCGGGAATCTCCGGTTGTTGTAACATTCCCGAGGGTTTCTGGTGTTCCGCCTTAACTCTCGCACAAGTCGTACACTTACCGACATACGATGCTATATCCTTTTTCATACCCGGCCACCAGTAGAACTCCTTCACATCCTTGTACATCTTATCCGATCCCGGATGTATGGAATATTTCGATCTATGCGCTTCGTCCATGATTAATTCACGAAGGTCATGGAGGGTCGGGATCCAAATCCGAGTTTTGAAATAGAGAATTTCGTCCACGCGCTGTTCGAAATTCTTCTCATTGCCGTAAAGTCCCTCCTTTTCCAATTGTTCCTCTTTCAACGCCTCGCGTTGAGCGACTCGAATCAGGTCCGAAAGGTTCGACTGGACTATCATCCCCAGTGCTCGCACTCGCAACGGCTTAACCCGATCTTTCCTACTCAAGGCATCGGCTACGACGTTAGCCTTGCCGGGGTGATAACGGATGTCACAGTCATAATCGCTTAACAACTCGACCCATCTTCGTTGCCTCATATTCAGTTCTTTCTGATCGAATATGTGCTGCAAACTTTTATGATCGGTGAAGATGGTGCACTTCGTACCGTAGAGATAATGTCTCCAGATTTTAAGTGCGAAGATAGCTGCTCCCAGTTCTAAGTCGTGAGTAGTGTAATTTTTCTCGTGTACTTTTAACTGTCGGGAAGCATAGGCTATCACCTTATTATTCTGCATCAACACGCATCCTAACCCTCTACGCGATGCGTCACAATACGCGACAAAACCATCGTCTCCATCGGGGAGACTTAAAATCGGCGCTTGGCACAATTTTTGTTTTAGCGTTTGAAACGCCGTTTCCTGCTCTTCTCCCCATTCATACTTTTGATCCTTTTGAGTCACGAGAGTTAAAGGTTGGGCGATGCTGGAAAAGTTCTCTATGAATCGACGATAATATCAAGCTAACCCTAAGAATTGGCGGATTTCCTTTGGCGTTTTAGGCGCTTGCCAATTCTTAATTGCTTCAATCTTACTCGGATCAACGTGTATTCCTTGATAGTTTACAACGTGACCGAGGAATTGCACTTCTTGTAACCAGAAGTTACACTTGGAGAATTTTGCATACAACTTCTCCTGATTCAGAAGCTCTAAAATTATTCTTAAGTGTTGCTCGTGCTCTTCTTTACTTTTCGAGTAAATCAAAATATCGTCAATAAACACGATGACGAATTTGTCGAGATAGGGTTTACAGACTCGATTCATGAGGTCCATGAACACTGCCGGCGCATTTGTTAGCCCGAAAGGCATAACTAAGAACTCGTAATGGCCGTAGCGAGTCCGGAATGCGGTTTTTGGGATATCCTCTTCCTGAATTCTAACCTGATGGTATCCCGATCTAAGATCGATTTTTGAGAAATAGCTCGCACCTTGCAGCTGGTCAAACAGGTCATCAATTCGGCGAAGAGGGTACCTATTTTTGATTGTTAACTTGTTCAGCTCCCTGTAATCAATGCACATTCTAAGGCTCCCGTCCTTCTTTTTCACGAATAGTACAGGTGCACCCCACGGGGAATGGCTAGGACGTATAAATCCTTTATCCATCAATTCTTGTAACTGATTGGATAATTCTTGCATCTCGGACGGTGCCAGTCGGTAGGGTGCTTTAGCAACAGGGCCAGCTTGAGGTATTAAATCGATTCTGAATTCGACCTGTCGGGTTGGCGGTAATCCAGGAAGTTCTTCTGGGAAAACTTGTGGAAATTCGCGTACCACCGGGATATCTTCCACCCGTTTCTCCTCAGAATCAGTGGCCGTCAAGCTCGCTAGATACGCCACGCATCCCTGGCGTATATATTTTAACACCTTGAGGTGGGATATAAATGGTATCATTGTGCCCGACTTCTCTCTTTGCACTAACACCTCTTCGTCATCCGACATCCGGATCTTGACGATTTTCTTTTCACAGTTTATTTCCACTTTGTTACGTGCCAACCAATCCATTCCCACTATCTCGTCAAAACTACCTAATTCTACCGGTAATAAGTCAATCAGGAAGGATTGATCGTTCAGAATGAAAGGGCAATTCCGAACTATCTGATTAACTATCATGGTTTTACCGTTAGCGACTTCTACGGTATAAGGTTCTATGGTTTCACTAATCGGAAGGTTTGCTATCGATAGGAACTTAACGGAGACAAAACTTCTATCGGCGTCTGTATCAAATAATACAGAAGCGTAATGATCAGAGACGAGGAATGTACCTGTCACTACGCTGGGGTCCTGGCGTGCTTCGTTCGCCCCCATCACGAATGCTCGGCCTCTTGCCGGATTGGACGATGATGCCTGACCCGCGGTTTGCCTCCCAATTCCTCCCTGGTTCAATTTCGGACAGTATCTCTTGAAGTGATCTGTGCTGCCGCATTCAAATCAAGCACGGCTGGTGGTCATCGTTTGGTTTCCTTGTGGGTTTTGTTGTCGGGCTGGTTGGGTCCTAAATGGCTGCGCACGGATAGGTTGCGGTTGTCGGTTCAGATTGTTCAGGTTTGTCCTACATCTCGGTGCGTAGTGCCCATCCCTGCCATACCGATGGCACACTACCCCCCTGCACTCGCCACCATGCTGGTAACCGCATTTCCCACACTTAGGGAACGTCCCTTTCTGCGGTTCCTGCCTTCCGCCTGAACTAGTCATAGCGTAGTTCTGGGCAGCGGGCCTAGCACGTTTATTTTGCTGCTTCTCCTAGATCCTATGGTCATACGTACCTCGTTTCCCCCCAGCAGACTCTCCTGCCACCTTCAGTGTCCCACTCCTCACGAAATCGTATGTGACGATACCAGCTTGCGTCACCACTCCCTCAAACGTCTTGTGTCCCCCAGAGTTGACTATACTCCTTACTACTGGAGTTAGTCCCCATATATAACGCTCAACCCTCTTTGACTCTGGGGTGACTAACCATGGCACCAATCGCGACAATTCATTGAATCGGTTCGTATAACCCAAGTGGTCTGCCCCCTGCATCTCTAGGTTCCACAGCTCGTTTTCCAACTTCTGCATTTCGTTTTTCGGGCAGAAATGTTCCAGTACAAGGGCCTTGAGCTCTGCCCAGGTCATGCGGTTTGTCGCTGCCTGACCGCGAGTTTGCACTATTGTGTTCCACCATGTCAAGGCATGGTCCGTGAACGTGCAGGTAGCATACTTAACAACGTAGTCCTCAGGGCAGTTGCTGATGTTCACAACAGACTCTATTTTCTCAATCCACTTAACCAACCCATTGGGTCCCTCAGACCCGCTAAATTCTAGGGGCTTGCACAACATGAAATCTTTAATTGAACATCTCTTTGTTGTAGGAGTCGGTTCAGTGCGGTTCGTTTCTACACTAGGTATAGGGCCATTACTGTCTGTAACGACCACCCTAGGCGGTGCGTCGTTACTCGGAATCGGGTTATCGTTCGGTGGAGGATTAACATTTTGTCCCCCCTCATTATTGGTGGTCGTTTGATTGCTCGCAGGGCCTGGATTGGTCGCATTATTAATACTGGCGGCGATGCGCGATACTATATCCGGTATCGCCGCCTCTAGCTGTCGAGCAATCAGACGGTCCACATCCACTTCTGACATTTGAGCTGACCGTTTTGGTGCCATTCTACACAACATTAAGAAAATACATATAATTAATACAAATTCCAATCTCGATACATAACACATATTCCATTCATTAATAAACATTAGTACATACATAAACATCAGTACACATCACATAAACATCAGCCCATAGATTAAGTTTTCATACATCGGTCCTACATCGGCATCATTTCGACATAACCCGCTATGGGTCAGTGCTTGAATGATACGCCAAAAGTATCTACAAAGATATCCCCAAAAGAGACCCCCTATGGGCTAGTGGCTGTACTATAACTACCCAAGATTCACTCTATGTTAGCATCGCCACTAACTGCTTACACAGAGTATCAAAAAGCGGACCCTGACTACTGCCTCTCTAACATGATCTAAACATGGTGGTATACCAACCACACCAACACTGCCACCATCACCACCAACACCGCCATCAAACCCCGGATCCGTGTCTCCATCCGGTCAATCATCCACTGGGAGTATGCACCCTCCCTCCTCAGCTGGCCAATCGCGTACTGGCTGTCCAGTACGCAGTCCGCCAAGTGATTCCTCCTCTGAATACCCACCGTCAAGGCGATGGTGTGCTCAACCACCTGCTCGTGGAGCACTCGGAGCCATGCAGCCTCGGAGGAGGGACGCTCATCCCTCTCCAGCCTAGGGGTACCCCACACGGGTGGAGGCACAGGCTCAGGCTGGAGGCGGGAGGACTCGCCCCTGTGGTAAGTGGGTCTGGGTGGGGTAGAGGTAGGTGGGACATAAGGGACACTGATCCGCGCCGTGAGGCGGGGATCGAGTCTGGGAGGGGTAGGGGTGACCTGTGGTGCGGGTGGGGTGGGGGATCTGACAACCCTAGCAGGGGAGGACAGGCTAGCACTCCTACGGCTAGTCTCACTAGGCTCAGTGCTGGATGCTAGGCGTAAGCCCCTGGAGTCCCCGGAACTGACCTCCTCCGGGTCCTCCTCCACTGACAAACTTCTTGATCTCGACATCCCTTCCTGTACACAAGTTAGCAAACATATAGTTTCTTCCATAATGTAAATCATGATTAATATACACATACTTATACAACTTTGTCACATAAAAATATTATCATATACTTACACATATGTTGCCGATTTTACCTATTAATGTTCCCCGTGACTTCCCCTGAATTCCCTCGTGCGGACAAGTCTGTTATTATGTTCCGGACCATAATAACTCACTTGTCCATCCGAGTTCATCCAGATCTCGTCACTATAAATTCTTAGTTGATATTCAGATCCTATAATACTTGAGCTACTGGTTATATTTTAGGTATCTTTTAAAGACATCCTAATTCTTTATAACCAATGGCTCTGATACCAAGTTCTGTAACACCCCGTAACCGCAGCGGAAACGTAAACGGGATGCAACAGACACGTCTGATATCAACAGCATTGCTTATAAAGAAAACACCGCTACATTAATTCACATCATATTACATTGTTCCGAGTTTAGTTACCGTCTAGGCGTTACACATAGGTTTTACCAACAGTACATTAACATATTTAATACAAAATGATCACTAAGCTTCCACAAAAAGCACGCATCATCAAGCATGTAGCACTTATTCCAGTTTGGGAGTACCTAGAAAGCATGTAAAGAAAACGGGTCAACTACGAATAGTTGGTGAGTTTCACTAATTTAAACAACTGTGTCAAATCATTATAATAATCATATATTAGCGATGTAATTATGCTGAGCCCACAAGTGAAACCTCTGTTAACCCAGTACTGTACCCGTTCCGGGGGCAATGTTAACCCAGAAACACTTCTAGGGGCATCTGGGGACACTGTTAACCCAGTACAGTACCCATTCCGGGGGCAATGTTAACCCAGAAACACTTCTAGGGACATCTGGGGACACTGTTAACCCAGTACTGTACCCATTCCGTACGATTCCCGTACAACCAATATTTATAAATACACGTAAATCCATGCGTTCAGTATGTACTTAAACATTTCAATAGTAACATGCTTTCCGCCCCGGGAAAATATTTAAAAACAGTTCAGAAAAGGGGCTCGTGAAACTCACCTTATCGCAAGCAGTAACACAGTATGTGAGCTATTAATCCGGATCTGTAATACGATCCCTAAATTCGTTACTATATAATCACTATTAATATAATTTTAACCGTGTTAACCGGTACATCTGGGGACACTGTTAACCCAGTACTGTAACCGTTCCGGGGGCAATGTTAACCCAGAAACACTTCTCCGGACTCAGATTGTGATATCGTTTAGAGTTCAACAGTCAAAATTACTAATAGTTTGATTTCCCCGTTTTGCGTGCCTAGCACGGTTATCCGTTTTTACGTTTCAAAAATGAGTTTGGTCACACACTACCCGAAAATAGTGGTTGACTGATAATTTAATTAAAGATGTGAAATTAGAGCTCGGCTTAGACGCCCCGATTGGCCGCGGGACCCGTTTCCGTCTTTAATGCACCGGAAACCGTTAAATCGGGTAAAAATTACTCAAATCATCCGAATTATTTTCGGATGATTCATTTTTACTTATTTAACTCAATTATATGAAAATATTTCATTTTTAGGGTTTTTATACACCAGTCAGCTCGCTTATGCGAACTTTACCGGTTTACGCGTTTTAAGCTTTAAAAGTTTGTTTTTGCACCAATAATTATTCGTTTAATCCCGGATCTTGAAATTTTGCACAAATCACTTTTTGACAGTGGGGAATTTTATAAAAATATTTCCAGAATTAATTTTTATATTTAAAATTTATTTATCTATTTTTAAACACCATTAAAACACTAAATATGTCGTAAATACCAAACGATCTTAGAAAAATCCCAAATTTTTCCTGGATGACCCCTGCCATCTACATAGTCCCCTGTAATTTTTTCCGAACCAAAATCTTCTTTTACATGCCATTTTCACTAAAACTGAGCTAGAAAACCCCTAGAACTCGTTTAACCGAAAAGCCTACTTAGACTTCTCCAACTGACCTAAAATTTTGTGTGTGACTTTTAGATGATATAAAAAGCTTATCTGCAATTTTCCAGAATTTTTCATGATATTTAACTATTTTCACCATTTTTAGCCAAAACCGAGCATTAAATTCACCAAATATTCATCCTTTGTCCAAAAATTACCAAAATTCACAGAACTCATATTTTCATGTATCTAACACCTCTGTAAAATTTCATGACCCAACTCTAAACACATCACAATCTGTCCAAATCACAACATCTTACAAAAAACCGAACTACCTTGTGTTTCTAGCTTCAAATCGCAAGGATCTCGCTTTCTAGCTCTTGCTATCAACTAGATACAACACCTACAAGCACAATAACACCACACCAAGCAAGTTACACCCACAATCAAGCCATTTCTTTCATGGTTTCGGTTATGACTTAAAAACAAAGATTTAACCGTAAAAATTCGTTTTTGGTTCGTTTAACTCCTTTCTTGGACCAAGATCCCTTGTATAACCCGTATACATCACTTGATCATGCAAGAATCGGTTTCATCTCGGGTTTTCACCCTTTTTCACTTAAAACCTCATTTTCTTGTAATTAAACTCGAGAAAGGAAGATAAACACGTACATAACACGATCTTTACCTCGGTTTTTCTTGCTAGAATCCTCGGTTTTTAGCTCAAGGGGTTGAGAGGAAATAAAGATTGTTGAAAGGGTTGGATGAAAAAAGAAATGAAAGGATAGGGGAAACATCCCCATCCGATCGGACTACATGGAGGGGTGGGGTGGGACCCGCCTTTTCAATCTTGGCCACTCATTTGGATATCTGTAATCTGGATAATGTTTTGGATATACTGGTTCAGTTCGTTTTTCGGTTAAACGTTTAATTCGGCTTAAAACGAGGTTAAAATGGTAGTTTTTTCGGCTAAAAATGAAATTTATATAAAACCGATTTAAAAACTTTAAAAACTTAAACCATGACTTTCATTAACTTAAAACATCATATTATTAATAATTGCGCATCTTTTTCGGCTTGATCGATCGTCTCTTGCTTGGTTTGGTATTAAAGGTTTCGTTTAACGTACCGACGTACCATTAAATCGAAATTCTTTTTCTGTGCTTTAATTCACTTATCCCGAAGCTTTAACACTTCGTAAACATCACTACATATCATATATCTCGTCTATAATGAAATCCTCGATTCATTCGGGCTTCAATAACCGTTAATCGGTTAATCGTATTTCCAATACGATTAGCTGTATAATCGAGTATAATCTGTAATGTGAATCATACATACTCGTATAAACGCATTATAATTCATATATTCATTATCAAATACACATAAATAGTATATACCGGCTAGGGTATACCTGAATTTGCCGGAATCGTTACAACACCCAATTATATACCAATAATGTAATGCAATTCCTTTTCTTTGTCCGACTCTTCGGAGGAAGACATCCTTATTTTCGAAGCCGAGAGAATAACGGTTAACTGTTGGTTGAACAATTTACTTAGAGCCGAGGGTCTCTCTGGAAGCCACCTCTTTATTCCTTTGGATAGAGGTACGGTGTGCCTACATCCCACCCTCCCCAGACCCTACTTATAGCTTTGCTGTCGGTGGGATTTTACTGGGCATGATTGATTGATTGATTGATTGTTGGTTGAACAATCAAGGGCGGCAAAGGCTAACAAGAAAATCACATCTTCTTCGTGATCGAGTGGGCGCTAATGAAACTTTGGTTCGTCAATATTTTAGCCCATATCCCCTTTATGACGAACATCATTTTAGGCGTCGGCTTCGAATGAGTAGATAACTATTTTGCGTTTATCAAATGATTTGTCGAATTAGTATCTTTTTTTCCAATACAGAATAGATTGAAGAGGTAGACCCTGTCTCACTAAGATATTTGCGCAACCCAACTTTGTATGATATCCAACGCATATACGAGGTTCATGGTGAAAAACATGGTTTCCCCGGAATGCACGTTAGCACGGATTGTATGCATGTTGGATGGGATAAGTGTCCTACGACCTGGCGAGGTCACTTCCACCGGGGTGATCACCCCGTCCCCAGTATAATACTTGAGGTGGTGGCCTCCCAAGATATTTGGTACTGGCATGCATTTTTGGTGTTGTCGGGTTAAATACACCAAGGGCTCCCCCTAATGGTCAATCAAACAAAGTGGTGTTGTCAATTCAAATAGATCTATCTACATTTATTGTCTATATGTACGGGGTTAATGATTGTACAAAGTTTTCACGTGTGGTTAAACTAAAATGCACAATCAAGCATAATACACATGTAATGATATCAAGTATGAATTGTAAAGTAGTAAAAAGGAAAAATAATCACGTTCCATCGCTGGTTATAAAACAAAAAAAAAGCTAGAAAAGGAGCTATGTAACTCACCTGATGAAAGTTATACGAGATGTTTCACACAATATCTACAAAAAGTTCCCAAGGTTTTCCTACGCAATGACTACAATATGCAAATCACACAGAAGGAAGTTTTAGGAAATCAATAAGCATGATGCGTATTGGTGACGTTTTGTTGATTAGTTTTAGAGTTTAATCACTAATTTGATAAACTGACCAAACAGATAGTCAAGTTTAAAGGAAAATTAAGCTCACAGATAATATTGAAAATCAAGTTCATGAATTTGACAAATAATACGACGAAATTCTAAGACCCTTATGAGGTATAATGTTTCTTTTGTTCAAAATAAGGTCTCAAAATGAAAAACAGGTGTGTATGAGGGTTGAAATGTTTAATTCTCGTGTAGATGGGAGGATTTTGCTTATGGGAAGTTGTCCCCAAAATTGAGATGTTAAGCTGCATCTTTGGTGTTGTTTTTTGGGTTTGGATCCTTAGTCCTGAATGACTTGGTCTTGAAGTGGCTAGAATCGTCATAATTGATGATAAGAGATTGCTCATGAAAATTGTTTCAAAATAGATTTTGGGTGGTACAAAGGAAAATGAAGGTAATCAAAGTTGGTTTAAATTGAATGCTTTCGGTAGGTTGAGAAATGTAAGTATGGTGTTAAGGATGACGTCTCCTATGAAGAACTAGGTTTCTCATCAAGGCAATAGTCAGTGAATTATCCACATTCAATGTTACGATTTCCTCCTTTTCTCCGTTCATATGTGACAACAAACCCCGAAGCTAAGGCCTGGCTTGACATGTCGCCGGCGTGGTTGCTATAAATTCAGCATCACACGATGATAACACCATCGTGCCTTGTTTTTGCGAAAGCTATGATACCGATGAGTACATAGTAGAAAATTAGAGCCATGGTACTTACACCATCGTCCATATCCATCGTGTGACAACTATCACTATACTCTTGCAACATCCTGTTTCCTTCCTCTCAAGTAAGTAACACCGAAGTCGAGCGTCAAGTCCCAGATCGATAATCAAACACGAATAAACAAATAACTCTTGTTTATTAATCAGAAAATCTAACTCAAAAAACTGATTAGGATTTATCAAACCCAACTCGGTTTGACTCTTGATGAACCCTAACTCGGTTACATCTCCTGTGTGTCTCTAGATGAACCCTAACTCGGTTGCACTTCACACCACCACTTATAATGTCTAACCATGACTTGGTTTATATAGACTAACCTAACTTATTGGCCAAGACATTACCAAATATAATATAACCTAATTCTTGGGTTGGGCCTTACACTTGGATCAAACAACAATTGAGCCAACAATCACCCCCGCAATTGTTGTACCCGAGTCACCCGACTCACCCCCTAATTTCGTACTTGAAATTGGCGGGTCTTCAACTTCATGCTTGTCAACATTCTCTTGATTCTCCCGAGGCTTTTCATGATCTCTTGCATTGTTCTTTCGGCTCCACTTAGCTAGAAAACACACTTGCTTCGTTTGATCATTACACGTCTTCCCTTAGGCTTGAATCCTTTTCTTGACCACACGTTTAATTTCTTGAACTCTCCTCTTTGGACTTTGAAATTTGGAACTTGGATCTATGATTAGAATCTGACTCGTAACCGGCTCGTCTTCTTTCAGTCTAATTATTTGAAGATCCCTACCTGCAAAATTCTTCATCCAACGATAGCTCGTTTATCGGGACTTGTTATCTTGAGGCTAATCTTGTACAATAGATTTTTGGTCCTTGTCACCTTCATCAAAAGCTACCTATATCATCTTTAATGGTTAGCAAATCATGTTTCATGTGAATCTCACATCCACCTTCTGTTGCTTGACCAAGACTTATGATATTGCACTATAGGCTCGGGATGTAGTAGACATCGGTCAACAAACGTTGCTCCCCCGTTTTTCCTTTAATTAAGACCAACCCTTTTCCCCGAATACCAATACAAGATTCATCTCCGAACTTCACCTTTCCCGTGACACATTCATTTTACTCATTAAAGTATGCTTTATTACCCGTCATATGATTCGATGCTCCGTTGTCGAGATACCAAACATCTTTCTCCATCGGCTCAGTTTCGAAACGCTTTGGAATCACACCGTCTTCATTCAGAAAAACCGTTTTCTGGTCACCTTTAATCATAAATAAACTTGGATCAAAATCATCAATTTTGTTCAAGTTAGACTCTTCCTTTTTCTTCATACGTTCCGGGCACGTAGACGCAAAGTGACCGAACTCATCACAACGGTAACACTAAACCTGTGGCATATCTCTTCTTCTCCATTGACGATCTTTTCTTTGACCTGTATACCTTGACCCATGATGTTGACCATCTCGGTTGTCACAACCATCGTGATCCTCATCCTCTCGGTCTTGACCTCTAGTTTCACGACCTTTTTCAAGACCCCGTGAACTCGGCCAACCCTTACCTCGGCTACCGGACTGATCATACGACTTCCCTTTGTAATTACTTTATGTCCGATTGAAAAGTAACTGACCTTGTGAATTTGAAGCGCGTTCTCTCCCTCGTAGACGTTCCTCAAACGCCTTAAGTCTTCCAACAACATCTTCAAACATCAAACTATCAAGAGCAACACTTTGCTCGATTGAGGCTATTAGTTGAAAGTAATTATATGGAACCGCATCCAATAACTTCTTCACCAAGACATCTTGCTCGAACACGTGACCTAGACTCGTTTCCTTTGAAACCATACCTGTTAATTTTCCTGCAAAGTCATTAACAGTCTCTTTTGCCTCCATCTTAAGTTTCTCAAATTCACTTTTCAACGTTAGCAGTCGAGCCTTTTGAACTCGCTCGGCCCCAACATACCGTGCTTTCAAAGCCGTCCATATATCCCGGGCATTCTTGTATTGAGCAATCTGAAGAAGAATATTACCTTCCATAACTTGGAACAAAAACGACCTTGCCGTTTTATTCTTCTTCGCATCAATAGCCGCACCCTCATTCAGTTGAACAACTTCCCATAACTCTTGATCATCTAATATCGCTTCCACCACAATCGCCCATGTGATATAATTAGTTCCATTCAGCTTTGGAACCTGTAATGATATCCCCCCACTCGCTTTGGGTTGGATTATCGGATTTTCTTTGTCACCTGCCATTGACGTTGTCGAATCCCCTTGCTTCACTCCGTTGGAACAAACACAAACAACTCAGTCTCCGAACAACTTTTCAGAACCGAACCCGCTTGCTCACACCTTGGTTAAAACCTAACTCGTTTAACCCGTATAAAAACGAACTATGAATTGAAGCGCTTTATTCGACCCAAATAAAAACCCAACAATAACAATCACCTAAGACTTGTTGAACCTTTTTTCTTTCTTTCTTTACTGTTGCGATGGAAAAATAAAAAGGAATAATAATTTGAGAATACCTCCGAACCCTCTTTACCTCGTACAAATATTTTTCTTTTTGTTGAATTTTGTGAACCTAATATACTTCTTTAATCATAAAATCAAATAAAACCACACACTTATGAAAACTGAGATGGCAAACGTACGCAACCAGAATTATTCCCGATAACCACGAATCGTTCACCCACGCCAACAACCAGCAGCGCCTCGACGGAAACCAACTTGTTTCTGAATTGTCGCCGCACGAACAACCTCCTCGCTGCCTAACACCGTCCGATTATCGATTTCTTGAACTTGGCTTTGATACCAAATCAAGTCCCAGATCGATAATCAAACACGAATAAACAAATAACTCTTGTTTATTAATCAAAAAATCTAACTCAAAAATCTGATTAGGAATTATCAAACTCAACTTGGTTTGACTCTTGATGAACCCTAACTCGGTTACATCTCGTGTGTGTCTCTAGATGAACCTTAACTCGGTTGCAGCTCACACCACCACTTATAATGTCTAACCATGACTTGGTTTATATAGACTAACCTAACTTGTTAGCCAAGACATTACCAAATATAATATAACCTAATTCTTGGGTTGGGCCTTACACTTGGGTCAAACAACAATTGAGCCAACAGAGTGATCATTCTAGATGTGGGAAAATTTGTTTAACCGCTTGAACGTGAGCTTGAGTTAGTAATTGCATTAACCAACTCACGTAACCGACCAAGTAGCTCAAGTCGGTCCTCGTAGTGGTTAAATAGTACAAGCTTCCAATCCCCATTCTATATCCGGTTGGGTCTACCTTAGGGATAAGTGTAAACCAGTACTGGTACCAAAATGTTCGATTTGGTACCAGTAAGAAAGGATAAATTCGGCAAATATATGTGTTGTACTGGTACCAGGAACTCAAAAATTGGTATCGATTCGGTACCGATAGTACCACATTTTCCTTGGATAAATTTAAGTGTGATTCAATCGAATATTGAGTTAAGTAGCATTCTTAAAAATTTGCTTATTTTATGATCTTTGTTGCATAACCAGTTTGTTTTAAAATGATCTCGTGATCGCTTTGTTTGACTTCATTTCCCAAAGAGTAGCGCAAAAACTCGAGGTCACTTATATAGAATCGTGACTCCATTTGCCTTTTAAAGTTTTCTATTTTTTGCATGCTTGTATTTTTTGCATGCTTGTACCCACACTATAAAATCATCCGCATAAACCCCGATGAATAGTGGCCTTTGATTCGAAGACTGTATGTTCTTGTTTACATCGGGTGAATACGAGTTCCTCTTATGACTATCAAATTTAGTGTTTCATGCCCTCGGCCTATAACGTGCAATGATTTAGCCAACTTGTACTCTTCTCTTTCTTCACCTTTCTTAACGAACCCGTATGGTTGAGACACGTACACTTTTTCGAAATGATGAACTTCCAAGTAATGAACTTCCCAACCTCGATTTACAGGTAAGGTGAGTAAAAGTCGAACGCTTTCTATTCTCGCCACCGAATCGAATACTTCTTCGAAATCGATATTGATTTATGAACATGTCCCCTAGCTAATTTGTTAGGCAAAAGTGCTGGTATTCCTTCGACAAAGAAATCACTTTATTTCTTAGGCAAAAGTGTCTTTTGACCCGCGCGTCTGAGCTGGACAGAATTAGTGGTGTACAAAACCGGTTTTTTTTCAAACCGATCTGGTTTGGGTTTTGCATGTTCAAAACTGGTTTGACCCAAACCGATTTCTAGATAAAACTAGTCAAAATGATACGGACCGGTTTGGTTTTAAACCGGTTTAAGCTAAAAAAACATGTTTTAAAACCGGTTTGATTGTGAAATACCCAAAACCATTTAAAAATGGCTTCCCAATGGATCTTTTTTGGAGCACATAATTGATATAAATACTTGTTTAGAGCAACAACTTTATATATACCAAACAACAATTAATAAGAAAAAAAACTCCAAAACCACTCAAAAATGGCTTCCCAAATGGCCCAGTCCCAAATTGCTACCTCTTCTATAGGCGTGGGTTCTATGACTAACAAATATAAACTAGAAGTGGTGAAAGTTCTTCCTAAAACTCGAAAGCAATTAGTTTGGGCTCATTTCGAGTTATCTAAAAATGTCGTTTGGTCCAAACAAAGCTCGATGCATCGCAGTTCCATGTTGAAGTCGGATTTCAACATGACTTTACAAAAACATAACACTCGGAATTGAGATCAACCACGCATGTCAACCGACGAAACTATTTGGCATTATGATGCCCAGACGGCTCGGGAAGAATCGGGAAATTTCATGATTCAAGAGGTTTGCCATTTGACCACTTAGACAACCCTAGATTGACACGTTTCATCTAAAAAGTTATACAACCACGTTTTACTCATGTAAGTCGCACTACTTATTGACGTGATATCTAAAAGCGTGGAAAAAAGCAAAACAAAGTTTAATTTCAACTTTTGAAAGTTTAAAAACTGGTATCAATTTGACTTGTGATGTTAGGTTGGTCCCTCATGGTTCACTCTATTCGTGCCTTTGTGTTACCGCACATTGGATAGACCCTAATACATTGAAAATGAACAAGCTTACAATTGCTTTTGAATTGTCACGTATCCACACACTACATTCCAATTAATTTCAAATTTTGAAGGAGGAGATTGAAACTTTTAAATTGAAAGAAAAATTGGTTTCTATATCTTTTAACAACGCCTCTAACAATACCATCGTGGTTACGCAGCTAAAACTCATATTTAAACCGCTTTGAAATGATGTTTTTCCCACACACGATGTGTTTCGCATATAATCAACTTATTGTGCAAGACAGACTAAATCAAAATGTGGATGTGACAAAGGAGTTTAAACAAATGTTAAAAGATATTTTTGTGAATAACAAGGCAATATATAAAATATATAAAATGTATTGTAAAGATTTGGGTACACGTTGTTTAGGTGCGATTAAGATGTACCAACTCAATGGAACTCAACTTGCAATATGTTTAAATGCATGATGGATGTCGAAAAGTCAATCAAAAACATTTATAAAATACTTTTATTAGCAAGGGAAAGTAAGGTGTCGAATACACAAGGAATTAGTGTAAAGTGTTAATCAAATTTATTGCTTAATAATAATTATACGGGGCGGACAATCGATGTCAAGCAGTTTTAAAGATTTGATTATGAAACCATGATTACTTTAGTTGCAAAATCATTATGAGAAAAGCGTGACTACACTTCATTAGGTAATGCAATGAACTGTATAATTGTAACTCCTATATCATGGATTACCACATAGACATGGTTCGTTAATTAATTTTGATAAATAATTACTAGACACGTTAGTTTGGTTATGAAAATTCACATATTTTAATATGACGAATTGACACAACTGAACGTGGTCTACATAATTACCAGTTTATAAATATAGAACTCCATATGAATTAATGATCAAAGGTGAATGGTTCAATGACTATAAGAACTAAATCCTAAATGCTGATGAACACAAACTAATTCATTGAAAAGAAACTGGAATCCCAGAAAAATGACTGTTTAATTCGTTCAAATAAACGCAAAGCTAGATTAATCAATGATTAAATCAAAAGCCAATCCAATCATATATAGAAGTTAAAAAACAATTTGTTCATACAAACCCTACACCTAAAGTGGTTACAAATGGTTTAGCCTTGCCTCTTCATCTCAGTTTTCCTGATTCATGGTTGGATGGATGAATTCATGGATGATTTGGTGATTAAAGGGTGTTTGGATGGTAGAGAATAGCCCTAACATCGTCCATGTGCAATAGGGCATGTAGGTTATTTGACTTAGTGTTTAACGGGCTTAAATATGGAAGAAAATTCTCAAAAAACGCATTCCTCATCAAGTTCACCTTAAGCTACGGCGAACCCACTCCCCAGCGGTCCAAGACACTTAAAGCAACCACCCTAGCCAACTGATATAGGGTGCTAGATGGTATGAGCACAACAACCAATTAATATAACCAGACGGACACAAAATCAAATCAAATTATAAACCCTAACAATCCAATCGGCCAAAACGTAGATTTTTTTGGCCGATTACCCTTTGGTTTAATGATAAGGAAGACACGGCAATCATAACCATATAACTAAATTACCTAGGACGATGATGGATTGATGGTGTGTTGCAGACCAAACCCGACGACAGAAACTGTCAAACCCTCAATTTTCAACTAACTGGATTTTACCGTGAGGCGCGTGACATACCAGGATCTAGCCACGTGTCATAACGAACAACTAATTTATAATGGAAAATATTTAAATATTATTGCTCATCATAAATGAGGTAAGTACATTTACAATAAAGTTGTTACATTTGCGGAAGCGTATAATTTATGAAAACACTTAACAACCCAGAGTGCGTGTCAAGATGCCCAGACATAGCATTTCATTAAAGAATCCCAGCATAATTCGATGCTTAGTGAGATCCATGCATCCTAGACTCATTTCAACTTCACACGTGCACTTTAAACACCTGAGAAAGACATGCTAAAATGGGTCAACACAACGGTTGGTGAGTTCACAGGGTTGAGTATAAAAAACAAGCTTGTTAAACAAACCATTTAGTAAGTAAACGTTGTAAGCAATAAAGCATAGATAATGTATGCATTAGTAATACCGCTAGTTAATTACGCTAGCAATCATGTTACATTAGTGTGAGTTCCATTGTGACCGAGGCTGACTTGTTCGTTTGTTTGCCACCCACGGAGTCTAATATAAGACTAGTGCATATTGCGTTCCTAGTAAATGAAACGCCCGGCAACTCCCTCAACCGAGAGCCCCGAGGGGGTTCGTCAAACCCAGTAGTACTACCTTTCATTACCGAGCCAATGTACAATTGTTAACGGTCCAATGTGCATTGGGGACTTCAGTTTAAGTACAATATGTACCCATGAGGTATTAAAAAGTCTACAATTATCCAAAAGTTTGTATGTTGCATGCTTTCCACCCATAAGGAGTAAGTAAAAAGTGGGTAGCGAAACTCACCTCGAATGCGGTTTAAATTGAAAGTCAACTTCTTAAGTCAAAGTTGTTCTAGTGCGTAAATCATACAAGCACTATAAGTATTTGCTAAGAGATTCCTAGAACCCTTATTATCCAAACAAATCCCTTGTTTATTTGAAGTTTGACCAAAGTTTGACTTTTTGTTGACTTTGACCAAAGTTTGACTTTGTTGACTTTGACCAAAGTTTGACTTTCGTTTGACTTTTAACCAAAAGGTCCAAGTTGTTGACCGTTGACTAAAAAGTCCAAGTCTCGATGACCGAAGACCAAAGTTTGCGTTTTGTTGACCGTTGACCAAAATGTTGACATTTGACCAAAATATTGACCTTTGACCAAAATTTTGACCGACGACCCGTTGATGACTTTTGACCAATATTCTAGACTTAGAATGATTACATGATGTTCCTAGTCACAATTTAATCAAAAATCAAGTTATGTGCACTTAGTCACTTTTCATACAATCCTATGACTAAGTTCAACTTCTATCACTTTCAACACTTCCAACACTTCACAAGTAAGACTAACCACTTAGTCAAATAGTTCTAAGTTGACCCATAAAGTCAAAATTCAATTTACTACAATCAATCTATTACAAATTACAACTATTTTCATTAACCATTATGTTGATCATCCTTAACAAGTTTTCAATCAACGAAATTGATTTTTCCAACCACCAATACTTGTGATTAAATTACCAAATCATTCACACACATTCTTTCAAGTATTAGGTATATCATATATGTTTCTTATAATTTTACAATTCACCAAAACATACGTAATATTCATACTCTACAACAACCTAATTTCAGTCTCTATTTTAACACAACAGTACACAAATATTTGCCAATAATTCTATATTTGTCCAATGAATTCAAGACCAATTGGGTTAGATTCCTACTTCAACTTATAACATTCCAGAAGTGGAATCACACCCATATCTATTTTCAATATCAAGTTATACAATTTAAAACACAGCTCAGAACATTTCTCTTTCAATCAGGATTGTAATCCGATTTTGTAAATTAATAAAAAGTATTCAAACAAAGTCCAAAAATTATGATTCTTGACTTTTTGAAAACTAGATTCAATGTAATTAATCATAGAATCAAAAATCAGTCAGAAACTCCAACATATCATCATGTTATTCAATCAACAATCTAAAACACATAATCTGTCAACAAGCAGATTCAAACCAAAGGTCACAAAAATCATGATTCTTATATCCTTATGACCTTTAATCATCACGGAACATTTTTATACAATCAAATATCATGTCTTTCATTATTATACTGATTTATAAAATAACATTTAGTTACAAAAATGTTTCCATCTTTTCTTTTAAATCAAAACACAAAATTTCTTTTAACAATCAACCTTGATTATTCTTAGTCCATTTTTACAAATTTGATTATTTGGATACTAGGTTTTCATAACCCAAAATCAAAATATGAATAACAATATGTACTAAACCATATTTACCTATTGCTTGGTCCAAAAACTCTACACCCTTGCTTCTAAGAATCACCAAGTTGTTTATGATATTTGAGAGAATTTATAGAAAATACAAAGTGTGCGTGGGTGTGAAATGGACGGCCAAAGGAAGAAAGAGAAAAGTTTTAATCTTCATTGTTATTTACTCCTCATTACACATTCATTTACACCCTCATTAAGTCATCATCAATTTGATTAAACATTAGATAACTTTATTTTATTTAATTTGTGACATGTTACATTTTATTATAACCATTTCCTAGTAACCATATGTTGTGCACTATTCTTTTGTTACTTACCATGTAATATATTATATGTTATATTATTTAATTGTTCAATCTCTTACGACATATGGGTATGCAATAACTAATCATGTAACATCTTAAGCATGTAACACAATTACATCTATCACATATAATACATGTACCATATCATGCATGACAAATTTATTATAACATATAGCATGTGTGACAAGTTTATTATTCTAGTTATCAATAACTAGTTACTCTCACTTAGGTCACCAACTACATCACTGACTCAATGTATGCATACATGACACTATATGCATGGGATTTCATTAACTTAGTTAACAGAACTAACTGGGTTTACTGACACAGTCAATAGGATTTAACTGGTTTAGTTAACAGAGTTAACCTGAAAATGCCGGGTGTCACATCATCCCCTTGTTGAAAGAATTTTCATCCCAAAAATTGATATGCTACTAAGTACACCAGTCTACTTTCGTCTACATGTTTGGTCTTAGTAAATTCAGTAGACTTCATGTCTATATGTTTGTTCACTGTACATTCAATACCTCAGTAGACTTTAGGGTTTAGGGTTTAGACTTTCAGTCTATATGTTTGTTCACTGTACATTCAGTACATGAGTAGACTTTCAGTCTATATGTTTGTTCACTGTTCATTTGGTACGTCAGTAGACTTTCAGTCTATATGCTTGTGCCACTAATATTTGGGCAGTGTTACTCGTATTTAAGCAAAATTTTCCATTTGTCACATCATCCAGTTGTTGAAAGAAATTTCGTGCTCGAAATTTTGATTATGATATACGGAAACTATAACCATAGTTTTTTGATAGTGAAAGAGCCTGAACGCTTGACAGTATAAACAAATAGGAAGTGCTGAGGATAACGATTTTAATGTTGTTGGGAACCAAACGAGATTCAAGTATTCATTTGATTAGAGATATAAAAAAAAACCGAGAGGTTTGTCATAAGAATATCCGATCAATGTTTGTAAATGTTGATGCATTCAACTACGACTTTTTAAGAGTTTAGGGAAGCCATTATAATATAAGCATCCATTCATGTATAGAAATTGCAAAATTTCAAAAGTAGTAAAAGAGGTTAAGTCTCGACAGTTCAATCTCATTTCCAAATAAGCTTAGTAATAGGTACGGCTACCATTGCAGAAGTGATACAAATGTTAAGGATTTAGCGAATAAGGATTCTATAGCTCAAGAAGATGGTGGTTCATAAAGATAATTTGTATATAAGAGTTTCATTTACCAATCAAGTCCGGCTATCGAGCGAAGAATACTAATGCGTCTTGTTTCCTATTTTGGTCAATATGGTAATTTGAATTCATGGAACTCAATAATGAGGAAGCTTGCAATAGGTTACACCATCCCAAAGATGTTCATAAGATTCAGGTCACTATTAGGTTGATTAGCCAAGGTTGAGTTTCCTCTATTCCACACGGGGAACCATTAGAAAAATATACTATGTGCCCAATTGAACTATGATTTAGAAGTCATTTGGCTTATGCTTAAACTATGGAAGCTAGCGCTCTTTTAATCAGGGAGGTGTGGTTTATCGGATTGGATCGTTACTCTACATAGTTAAGGTAGTAAAGTTTCGTGAAATGATTGTGTTCAACATAAATTTTGAGATTGATGGCGTGGACACGAAGGACAGGTGTCCCGAAACAAAGTGTTGATGAAACTGCTCGTACCAGAATTCCTATCAAAGTAATTTGGTTAAAGTCAAAATTTCTCCATTTCTAAGATCACGTGATTTGGAGATACCAAGGGAGTTACTTTAAGTGATCGAAGAGAGAAAAGAAAACAAAATCCAAGGTCAGTGTTGAATGCATTCGTTGATAATTGATGCCTTATCAAGGTTCAGAAACGGGATGAGCTCTTCCACTCCTAAACAATGGAGTTAACCTTCTGGAGGGGATAAATGTCAATTGACCCAAACAATTCGGTGTTATAATCATTTTAACATAATGAAGTCCAAAATTAGGTATCGTTTTGAATATTCGGGAAATATCAAAGACGTGCCATATTAGAAATTGAAAGGAATGGTCAAAGGTTCGTTTCAATCCTCTTTATTGTTAATACCCATTATTACAGAGGACTGTGTGATTCCAATCAAACGAATTATGATTACCCCAAATGGTGTTGCATCTGACAGGAGTTCTGGATAAATTAATAATGGAGATCATGGAAATTAGCTCCCATCTTCAATGAGGTTTTCTGATTGTTCGGAACAAGTTAGACGTCTTCTTATGTTTGAATTTGTCTGGCCTCAAGAGACATGATATGGCTTTAGCCTAAGAGTTTGTATTTATCACTGAGAATGTGAGACATGGTTCAACGTTAACGACATTTAACCAAATGTAGAATGCATATCCAATGGGTTATTTAATTGAGACTGGCCTTAACTAGTTCCATGTATCGAAAGAAAAGACGTCATCAACTAGCTCGGTCAACAGGTTTATTCATTAGGTAGGACGTGCATCTAATGTATCTTATGTAGGAATACTAATCATCAGTCACAATGACACGATTTCCCCTGCCCTCCGCTCTAGCGGGCATTGTGGTTCAAGTCCAACATCGAACAAGGCATATTTAGAAAATATCTCTCCTAACGTGAGCGGATCGTTTCTAGGTCGTAAGGTAGCTCTTGTCTCCACCACTTTGGTGCGAATACCGATTTTGGTTAAAGCGAATATAACTATGCTCAAGGTAGGAAAGTCGGTTAGTGATGTCCCCAACATCAACATACCGTTAGCGTTTATAAATAGGGTGTACCGCAGCTAACTCACCACACTAATAGCACATCTTCGGTGTTTCTCATTAACAATCCTAACCCAAGTGTATCTTCCCAGTGTCAAGTGTAACTGGTAAATTTCTCTTCTCCACTTTAGGCAATAAAAGATGAGTATCTGTTTTCCATCTAAGATAGACCAATATGAATCCATATGAATACTTGGATGGATGGTTACTCGTCGTTCCTTGTGAGTTACGAATCTGAGGAGGGTTTTGATGATGAATGGTCTTACGCCAACATACATGACTTATTCACATTAACTATCTAGTCCTCAGTCGGGCGGTATTAGGTACTTCGGGAATAGAAATACGTTGTTTCTTAGACTTTATTCCTATGGACAAATAGAAGTCATAATGAGGACACGGTTATTCGGGTTTCATTCAAATTAAGGTTTGTCACAGACGAAGTCATTATTAGAGGTTGATAGTCTATTGGATAGTATGCCCATCACTTTGCTATTTGTTTACTAGAAGAAATTTTTAACCATATGTCTCGTCAAGGTCATACTCGCTGTTCTATTGAAGTTTAGGTATGGTATTTATCACTTCATTATGTGCGTGCAGAATGATGGCATTAGCGGGTTCGAGCTTGTTACTATAGGCACATAAGATGAGTTACACTATCAGCCTTCACATACGATCAAGGCGTTACTTCATACGATTAAGAATCATTGATCTGGGGCCAAAATATTTCTAGGAAAAGTTGCATAGGGAATTCCCCAATCCTTAGGGAGGTGTCTTTAGAGCTATGGGTCGAGAGGAAGATTCAATGCTTTATGAATGGTACATAACTAAATTACCGATATCCATGAGAGTTGAGGTAGGACCATACTGGTAGCTAGTTCATGGGGTCAAGATGAGGCGAGTGATTAAAATTGTTTTTGAGAATGTTAGCCAAAGAGGGGTGTTAAAGAAGATATTTCTAAAAGAGTTTTGTTATAGGGTTATGGTTCCATCCGTGCATGAGGTATTCCAATTCATCGCATTCTAGTGGAGGTTCGATGGTTTAAATTACGTTTTCCAATGTCCTTGAGAAAATGTGATTATCTTATGGAATGGTCTTATTATAGAGTTTGTCATGGTCCGAAAAAAAATTTCAAGTTAAAATGGAAGTTAACAATTGGTCAGGGTAAGTATATCAACAGGAACTTTTAGCTAGGTCGCACAAACATGGTGTTGGTTTACAAGAGGTTTTTAAAACTTCGCATATACACTAGGGTTAGAGGTCTTGCCACGAAATGCTAGAGAGGTTTTGAATTCAGATTATTTTCATAACAAGGTTTGGAAAAGATATCTTAAGCTTGCCAAAATAACTTGCATATTGGTAACTAAAACATCAAATTTTATGAGGATCCATCTTCAATCGGCTAGTCGCTTCTACCAGTTATAGAACATATTATACAATTTCTACTAGTGTTGGACGAGTTATAAGAGATTCAAGCAATGGTGGAAACTTAGGTTTGAGATTCATGGACTACGACCACACTATAGGATTCATCAGGATTCACATGCACCATAAATTATTATTAAGTGTGCACCCAAAATAATAATTCAGTTTACATGATCAGCCCAATTCCTCCCACCATGCGTCAAGTTGTCCCTTAGTTTGGATTGCCGAGTACCGAATGATACTAATCATGAAAAGGTGAGTAAAAAGACTTTTTATTGATCGTACATAGATTAGGTCAGAGTTTCACCCAAAACTTTGGTTGGGAATAGATTATCCGAGTATTTACTCGAGTCGAACACACTAAGAGTCCAGCTTTACAGATGGCAGAAGAATACATGTTCGGAAAGCAAACATGAAATCGAAGTATGACTTAGACATAAACTAGAAATAAAGTGAAGTAAACATTGTTCCCTCTAAGTCAGAATAGACTTTGAGTGTACCATAAGCAAGATGTTTTTAGTTGCGCAGTCAATCTACTCTTCCAGCAACATCGACTAACGGAATGAGCGCGCGGCTCAGGAATGAAAATTATGGCATCTCAATGCCGATGAATTTATATAAAAAAATGCCTTCAAGGGTCTGCCTCAAAGAGGTCTGTCTCACCCGAGACTCAAGTTTGGAGTTTGGAGTGGAGTATGGCTAGCAAGTTTAGGATACTCAAGATGGTAGATAGATAAGAGACTATTCTGATATACCCAACTCTTGATGAGGTTATACTCGTTTGGTATTGCCCATGCAAGAGCCTGAGATGACTCATCATTCTAGACGATTTCATTGCTATATTCAAGCCGATATTTCCTCGGCTCCAATGATGTGAGAATGGGTGAAGGTTCCGATGTGATAACAAGAGTGGCGTGCTCTTTATCCGAGGATAATGTTGTGGATGATGTCGACATACCTGTATGACATTGTAGAGTTAAGTGGTGGTGTACTAACATACTACGTACCCCAAGTACATAATAATTTTGTATGCAAATGCATGATTAATATGCTTGTCATAAATGAGTGTAGAAGCTAAGTGCGAAATCAATGCGGTGCGAATACGATGCATACACATATGCAGTGCATGCATGAATGAAATGTATGTCTAGGTTTGTAAGTTTTAAAACTGACACAAAGCTTTGAAAACGGTTATAGACTGGTTTTTAAAAACCAACCTAGTTCACTATAACCAATGTCTCTGATACCAATCTGTCACACCCTCAATTTTCCAACGGGGTTTTACCGTGAGGCGCGTGACATACCAGGATCTTGCCACGTGTCATAACGAACAACTAATTTATAATGGAAAATATTTAAATATTATTGCTCATCATAAATGAGGTAAGTACAATTACCATAAAGTTGTTACATTTGCGGAAGCGTATAATTTATGAAAACACTTAACAACCCGGAGTACGTGTCAAGACGCCCAGACATAACAATTCATTAAAGAATCCTAGCATAATTCGATGCTTAGTGAGATCCATGCATCCTAGACTCATTTCAACTTCGTACGTGTGTAACACCCCAACCTACGGCGGAAATGCCGGGGGCGCGAACTGATTGTCACAGCTCACAAGGTTTCCATGGCAATTTGAATGGCACAACAACACTAACGAGTAAAAAAGAACTGAGTTGGACAGCCCATGAGCGTTACATGGCAATTTGATTGTCTCAACTAATTAACGAATTAACAATGCAATGAAGTTTGTCGGCCCAATGAGCGTTCACGACGTTTTAACCGACCAAACTAAATAACGAACTATCGATATAAATATGGGTAGTAGGAGTATCTTGTGAACCACCACGTTTGATTACTCCAACAAAAATACGAAAACAAGTTAAGAAATGGATAATAGGAGTGCCCATGGGTTCCATGGATTTTTCACCCAACTAATCATTTAAATAACGGAACACAATAATCAGGAAAATCGAGTTTAGCCACGAATCACCGTGAATTCGGTTAAAATCTACCTAAGGTGTCGGTCATATGGCATTTATGGGTCTCGCTCGGGTCTATAGGGTTGAGTACTGTGGTCAGGTTATCACCCAGGTAAGGAATAGCGTCTTACCTTTGGTTCTTGGAACCGTTTTGCCAATGCCCAACTCACAGTTTCTCTTCCTCTTTCATTTATCATAGGGACATGCCACATAACATAGCCTTAAGGTGTACGGGTGAAAACAACATGTGGGAATTCTTAAAGAATTTCCAGAAAATAAAAGCAATCTAATTTTTGAAAAGTTTTCTTTGAAAGTTAAGGCATAGCCTAGGAGTTTGTGTGTGTATGCATAACAATACAATAATTAATTAATAATTATCTAGGAAAGCTGTAAACAATTTAATTTGAACACATAAGGTAAACAGATAGGCACGTATAGGGGTCCTAAACATGTGTCTAAGGCAATTTCTAACGACCTATCTTAAACCTTCGGCTCTGATACCAATCTGTCACACCCCAACCTACGGCGGAAATGCCGGGGCGTGAACTGATTGTCACAGCTCACAAGGTTACTATCATGCACAATATAAGTTTCAATATCTATTTAATAATATCAAACAATTCAAGTACAAAAATACAACTTATTAAACAAACAACAATTACAAATTAGATTCTTGATCGTATCATTTCTAACTTAAATTCTTCATTAAGTCTTCACCAACCTACATTAAATTTCTACGATAACCTGCATATGCATTTAAAATAGAACTTTGTCAACAACACATGTTGAGTGAGCAACACACCAGTTTAGTTATACATATAGTATATATAACAAAATACATAGCTGCAACAAGTCATATGAGAATAACAAATTAACCAAATGAGCAAGTATAACTAAGATGTCGAGAAGCACAAAGGCTATAACGACTGACGTATGATCATACTATTCTGAGATTATGTTGGACCTCTCCGAATGCGGTTCACGTAAAGCATGTAAGCATATAAACAAGCAAGGTATAAATTGTTTATACATAAGACAATAGTTGCAATTTTGAGTATAAGTATATATGAGAAATATAATTTACGCATATGTCCCCAAAACGTGGAAAAAGAAGTAAAATAGGGGAATGTGTTACTCACCTCGATAGAAGAACAAAGGTGATAGAGATAATAAGAATGCGAAAAAATCACACGTGCGTATGTTAAAGTCTAAAGAGGAGCAAAAGAGAAAATGGATATGCTAAGTAAATTATAAGATCGATTACAACAACTTGATAACCATTTATAATATACTATTATACATAAAGATTTGTTATATAAAATAATTAGTTAAATTAATAAAATACATCTTAGAAAATATTACTTTTAAATTTTATAAATATAGATGGTTTACTTGATTTACATATATATTTATATACACGAACGAAAAAGAGAGTCAAACTAGTATTACAGGGTCGGTTTTCTATTAAAATAATCTTATTTAGTTATTATTATTATTATTATTAATATAATTAATAATTGATTTAAAAGCATTTTAACAGAATTTTAACTAAAAACTCGGGTGCAGGGGTCGAACCCGCGACCTCCACCCCGTAACCTTTGTGTTTAACCAACTGTGCTATCCATCACTTGCAACAAAACCCAGTTCCCATAAATTATAAATATACGCAGAAACAATCAAATATAGAACAAAATCCTAGAATAATCAATCGCTTAAATCAGTAATTGTTAAACGAAATAAGCTTAGGGCTTTTGATTGGCATCAACTCGCGATCAAAACCCACTATTTATATACCTCAAACAACGATTGGAAGTAGGCTAATTAGACTCCACAGATGGTGGATTTAAGGAGATCAAGAACAACAATCAAATGAACTTGATAATACGATTAAGGTTAGGGAAAGATTGGCGACTTCTATGAGAAGGTGGGTGTGAATTTAATTGCGTTTATGAGATCGATTATATAGAAAAAGAGATTAGGGTTCATAGTGTGAGTAATAAGTTACGGCCCATGTTCTGGATCCTTCTAAACGAAATTAAATGAGGGATTAGGGTTGGCTAGATGCGGATTAAGGATTAGGAACACCTAATTAGACTTTGGTTGATGGATTTGGGCTCAAGAACAAGTTAGGGTTTATAATTAATCAATTCGGGTTCGGGTTATCCAAGTATAAATGGATTAGATGACTAAAATGGATAATAATATAATTGATTTTCATATATGGTCCCTATACTTGAGGTTGGAATCATATCTTGTTAGAACTTGAAGTTTAGGGTGTGATTTGGGCATAAACAATTGTCGGTATAATATAATATACATTTATTTAATAAATAACAATTAACTAATAAACATGAACTAACTTTATTGATTAAAATAATCGGAAAAACAAAACGGGTCGGGCTAGTTTGTAAATCAAAATGAGAAAAACGGGTTATTACAACGTGTACCTTAAACACATGAGAAAGACATGCTAAAATGGGTCAACACAATGGTTGGTGAGTTCACAGGTTTGAGTTTAAAAACAAGTTTGTTAAACAAACCATTTAGTAAGTAAACGCTGTAAGCAATAAAGCATGGATAATGTATGCATTAGTAATACCGCTAGTTAATTACGCTAGCAATCATGTTACATTAGTGTGAGTTCCATTGTGACCGAGGCTGACTTGTTCGTTTGTTTGCCACCCACGGAGTCTAATATAAGACTAGTGCATATTGCGTTCCTAGTAAATGAAACGCCCGACGACTCCCTCAACCGAGAGCTCCGAGGGGTTCGTCAAACCCAGTAGTACTACCTTTCATTACCGAGCCAATGTACAATTGTTAACGGTCCAATGTGCATGGGGGACTTTAGTTTAAGTGCAATATGTACCCATGAGGTATTAAAAAGTCTACAATTATCCAAAAGTTTGTATGTTGCATGCTTTCCCCCCAAAAGGAGTAAGTAAAAAGTGGGGTAGTGAAACTCACCTTGAATGCGGTTCAAATTGAAAGTCAACTGCTTAAGTCAAAGTTATTCTAGTGCCTAAATCATACAAGCACTATAAGTATTTGCTAAGCGATTCCTTGAACCGTGACTAAAACATCAAATTTTATGAGGATCCATCTTAAGCTTGCCAAAATAAGTTGCATATTGGTAACTAAAACATCAAATTTTATGAGGATCCATCTTCAATCGGCTAGTCTCTTTTACCAGTTATACGGACATATTATACAATTTCTAGTAGTGTTGGACGAGTTATGAGAGATTCCAACAATGGTGGAAACGTAGGTTTGAGATTCATGGACTACGACCACACTATAGGATTCATCAGGATTCACATGCACCATAAATTTTTATTAAGTGTGCACCCAAAATAATAATTCGGTTTACATGATCAGCCCAATTCCTCCCACCATGCGTCAAGTTGTCCCTTAGTTTGGATTGCCGAGTACCGAATGATACTAATCATGAAAAGGTGAGTAAAAAGACTTTTTATTGATCGTACATAGATTAGGTCAGAGTTTCACCCAAAACTTTGGTTGGGAATAGATTATCCGAGTATTCACTCGAGTCGAACACACTAAGAGTCCAGCTTTACAGATGGCAGAAGAATACATGTTCGGAAAGCAAACATGAAATCGAAGTATGACTTAGACATAAACTAGAAATAAAGTAAAGTAAACATTGTTCCCTCTAAGTCAGAATAGACTTTGAGTGTACCATAAGTAAGATGTTTTTAGTTGCGCAGTCAATCTACTCTTCCAGCAACATCGACTAACGGAATGAGCGCGCGGCTCAGGAATGAAAATTATGGCATCTCAATGCCGATGAATTTCCATAAAAAAATGCCTTCAAGGGTATGCCTCAAAGAGGTCTGTCTCACCCGAGACTCAAGTTTGGAGTTTGGAGTGGAGTATGGCTAGCAAGTTTAGGATACTCAAGATGGTAGATAGATAAGAGACTCTTCCGACATACCCAACTCTTGACGAGGTTATACTCGTTTGGCGTTGCCCGTGCAAGAGCCTGAGATGACTCATCATTCTAGATGATTTCGTTGCTAAATTCAAGCCGGTATTTCCTCGGCTCCAATGATGTGAGATTGGGTGAAGGTTCCGATGTGATAACAAGAGTGGCGTGTAACTTATCTGAGGATAATGTTATGGATGATGTCGACATACCAGAATGCCATTGTAGAGTTAAGTGGTGATGTACTAACATACTACGTACCCCAAGTACAGAATAAATTTGTATGCAAATGCATGATTAATATGCTTGTCATAAATGAGTGTAGAAGCTAAGTGCGAAATCAATGCGGTGCGAATACGACGCATATACATATGCTGTGCATGCATGAATGAAATGTATGTCTGGGTTTGTAAGTTTTAAAACTGACACAAAGCTTTGAAAACGGTTATAGACTGGTTTTTAAAACCAACCTAGTTCACTATAACCAATGTCTCTGATACCAATCTGTCACACCCTCAATTTTCAACTAACGGGGTTTTACCGTGAGGTGCGTGACATACCAGGATCTAGCCACGTGTCATAACGAACAACTAATTTATAATGGAAAATATTTAAATATTATTGCTCATCATAAATGAGGTAAGTACATTTACAATAAAGTTGTTACATTTGCAGAAGCGTATAATTTATTAAAACACTTAACAACCCAGAGTGCGTGTCAAGACGCCCAGACATAACATTTCATTAAAGAATCCCAGTATAATTCGATGCTTAGTGAGATCCATGCATCCTAGACTCATTTCAACTTCGCACGTGCACCTTAAACAACTGAGAAAGACATGCTAAAATGGGTCAACACAACGGTTGGTGAGTTCACAGGTTTGAGTATAAAAAACAAGCTTGTTAAAAAAACCATTTAGTAAGTAAACGTTGTAAGCAATAAAGCATAGATAATGTATGCATTAGTAATACCGCTAGTTAATTACGCTAGCAATCATGTTACATTAGTGTGAGTTCCATTGTGACCGAGGCTGACTTGTTCGTTTGTTTGCCACCCACGGAGTCTAATATAAGACTAGTGCATATTGTGTTCCTAGTAAATTAAACGCCCGACGACTCCCTCAACCAAGAGCCCCGAGGGGGTTCGTCAAACCCAGTAATACTACCTTTCATTACCCGAGCCAATGTACAATTGTTAACGGTTCAATGTGCATGGGGGACTTCAGTTTAAGTGTAATATGTACCCATGAGGTATTAAAAAGTCTACAGTTATCCAAAAGTTTGTATGTTGCATGCTTTCCCCCAAAATGAGTACGTAAAAAGTGGGGTAGTGAACTCACCTTGAATGCGGTTCAAATTGAAAGTCAACTGCTTAGGTCAAAGTTGTTCTAGTGCCTAAATCATACAAGCACTATAAGTATTTGCTAAGCGATTCCTAGAACCCTTAGTATCCAAACAATTCCCTTGTTTATTTGAAGTTTGACCAAAGTTTGACTTTTTGTTGACTTTGACCAAAGTTTGACTTTTTGTTTGACTTTTAACCAAAAGGTCCAAGTTGTTGACCGTTGACTAAAAAGTCCAAGTCTCGATGACCGAAGACCAAAGTTTGAGTTTTGTTGACCGTTGACCAAAATATTGAAATTTGACCAAAATATTGACCTTTGACCAAAATGTTGACCGACGACCTGTTGATGACTTTTGACCAATATTCTAGATTTAGAATGATTACATGATGTTCCTAGTCACAATTTAATCAAAAATCAAGTTATGTGCACTTAGTCACTTTTCATACAATCTTATGACTAAGTTCAACTTCTATCACATTCAACACTTCACAAGTAAGACTAACCACTTAGTCAAATAGTTCTAAGTTGACCCATAAAGTCAAAATTCAATTTACCACAATCAATCTATTACAAATTACAACTATTTTCACTAACCATTATGTTGATCATCCTTAACAGGTTTTCAATCACCGAAATTGATTTTTCCAACCAACCAAAACTTGAAATTAAATTACCAAATTATTCACACATATTCTTTCAAGTATTAGGTATATCATATATGTTTCTTATAATTTTAAAATTCACCAAAACATACAGAATATTCATACTCTACAACAACCTAATTTCAGTCTCTATTTTAACACAACAGTACACAAATATTTGCTAATAATTCTATATTTGTCCAATTAATTCTAGACCAATTGGGTTAGATTCCTACTTCAATTTATAACATTCCAGAAGTGGAATCACACCCATATCTATTTTCAATATCAATTTATACAATTTAAAACACAACTCAGAACATTTCTCTTTCAATCGGGATTGTAATCCGATTTTGTAAATTAATAAAAAGCATTCAAACAATGTCCAAAAATTATGATTCTTGACTTTTTGAAAACTAGATTCAAAGTAATTAATCATAGAATCAAAAATAAGTCAGAAACACAACATATCATCATATTATTCAATCTACAATCTAAAACACAGATCTATCAACAAGCAGATTCAAACCAAAGGTCACAAAAATCATGATTCTTATATCCTTATGACCTTTAATCATCACGGAACATTTTTATACAATCAAATCTCATGTCTTTCATTATTATCTGATTTATAAAATTACATTTAGTTACAAAAAGGTTTTCATTTTTTCTTTTAAATCAAAACACAAAATTTCTTTTAACAATCAACCTTGATTATTCTTAGTTCATTTTCACAAATTCGATTATTCGGATACTAGGTTTTCATAACCCAAAATCAAAATATGAATAACAATATGTACTAAACCATATTTACCTATTGCTTGGTCCAAAAACTCTACACCCTTGCTTCTAAGAATCACCAAGTTGTTTATGATATTTGAGAGAATTTATTGAAAATATAAAGTGTGTGTGTGGGTGTGAAATGGACGGCCAAAGGAAGAAAGAGAAAAGTTTTAATCTTCATTGTTATTTAGTCTTCAATACACATTCATTTACACCCTCATTAAGTCATCATCAATTTGGTTAAACATTAGATAACTTTATTTTATTTAATTTGTGACATATTACATTTTATTATAACCATTTCCTAGTAACCATATGTTGTGCACTTCTCTTTTGTTACTTACCTAATATATTATATGTTATGTTATTTAATTGTTCAATATCTTACGACATATGGGTATGCAATAACTAATCATGTAGCATCTTAAGCATGTAACACAATTACATTTATCACATATAATACATGTAACATATCATGCGTGGTAAATTTATTATAACATATAACATGTGTGACAAGTTTATTATTCTAGTTATCAATAACTAGTTACTCTCACTTAGGTCACCAACTACACCACTGACTCAATGTATGCATACATGACACTATATGCATGGGAGTTCATTAACTTAGTTAACAGAACTAACTGGGTTTACTGACACAGTCAACAAGATTTAACTGGGTTTAGTTAACGGAGATAACCTTAAAATGCTGGGTGTCACATAAACAAGATCATGAACATGTATAGAAAGGCTGCTATAATCAAATTAAGCATGGGTTTTAGTTGGCGACACTATGAGGATGTTGTATCCAGGTCTAATTGAATTAAGATGATCGCTATATGGTATATAAACAAACGAGTGATGCCGGTTGTTTAACATAATCAATACGAATCAAATAGGATCTTATTTCCTAATTCACTACGTCGGTTAGGCCGATTTGGGCAAGTAAAACAATATACAAGATTCAATTTCTATGATTAAGACGATAATTAAGCATCAAGAAAGCTAACCGGGTCACGAGTATAAGGGTTTGGATACGGGTTTGGGTTATTGGGTAGATGGGTCTAATATAATAATATATGGCTGATTTACATATAGGTCCCCGAACTATTGAGGTGGAAACAACATAGGGTTAAAGTTTAGTTGTGGGTTATAAATGTATACATTTCAAAGTAGTTTTATATATATTAATTGAATATAATAAACAAATATTAATAACATAATAATAACTCGAATAACGCGTTATTTTATTGATAAATTTTCCGAACATAAAAATAGGCCGGGTAATGGATATACACATTAAGTGGAAACTCCGAGTTATTACAGTATCCCCGACTTTTAGTAATTTCATCCTGAAATTAAAGAATACTATAACAAAACCATCAAATTTTGAGGAAAGGATAAGGGCACTTTGAATAGTTAAAACAATGCTTCAAATGAAAATCCGATAAGGACACTTATATATAGGATGTACCAACGGCGTATTCATCATGTCCTTATCATCTCTACATTTGTACCGTTATCCCAACTACTTTCAATTCTATATTATGACACACAATTGTACGCATTATGATTTCCACCCAAATGGTAGGTGTGAGTTTATATTATTATAACTCATCTCACCCGGAACATAGTTGACTTCTTCTTCATCCCTTTCGTCATAAGCAGCCCCACATGTAGTCATGTCATGCCCCATTTCTCCACATTGTTCACACACCGGGAATGTTTTACCCACTTGATTCTTTCCTTTCACACCAGTTACCATCAACCTTTATATTGCCATTTCCATTCGAATCATTCTGTCTTCATGTACACCAATCTCTACAGCTTTTACAATTTACCTTTTCACCAACCTTTTTTACTGATCAGCTTGGCATTTTGAATTAATTGCATGCGTTTCCAAATGCCCCCATTCACACTTCATCATTACTTAAAAACGAACCGTTTGTGGTTGACTGGAGATCCTAAACATCGTCATTTGACAAGTTGTCATGGAAGGCCATTATCAACTCCCACTACGCGATCTCGTGATGTGGGCATGTTCTCAATAATAGCTTGAACCTTTGAAATGTTTCATAAAAGTTTTTACCTAAATGCTACTGAAAAATTATGAGAGAATTTCTTGCCTCTAATGTTCTTTGTGGTGCGTAGTACTCGTTTAAGAATTGTTGTTGCAAATCACACCATGTATAGATGTTGGTTGATGGTAGGGACATAAACCATTGCTTGGCTGAATCTTTCAAGTTGAATTGAAGCACCACTAGTTTATGTCATCAGTTGTGAACCCCTGAATTGAAATAGTGGCACATATGGAGTTGAAGTCTCAAATGGATATAGGGTTCTTCACTCACTTTCCATGAAAAGTTGGTAACCCGATCAAACTTCAATGTCTCACTAAAAAGGTTCTCCCATTCCTCACCGGGACAATGATCAGAAGGGGGTTCGTTGCCACTTGTGAATGAAGTGACTTTGAACCCTCGCAGACCGGTGGGAGAATATAAGCTTCTGGAACCCCATCATTATAATCGTAAGATGGTGTTGGTGGCCCTCTATTTATTGGTGGGGGTCTCAGTGCTTGCTGCTACTGGTTGTACTGATTTTGGTTCTGCTGATAATTTTTGTTTTGTTGAGGTTCATGATTATTCTGTCGGTACGGATTCTGGTTTTATTGATAAAAATCCCATTAATCATCTTCATAGTCTTCCTCATATTCATTCTCCAACTCATCCCAACCATTATCATTGTTTCAATTCTTGACCTGGTTTCTCCCTGATTACCCGAATTCCCATTATCTCTGATATCTAACGACTCTTAACGATTCTACAGACCCGACCTAACCTGACCAACTACCTATCACCCCCTCAACTTGATCTATTATTATTATTATTATTATTATTATTATTATTATTATTATTACTATTATGTCCTTGAGGAAGCATTTGTCTTTGATAAGTCTGAAGTTAAAATTTTTGAAAGGCCAAATGGACATAGTCGAGATTCGTCGGTTGTCTTTGGTTTTGGTTACCGCCCCAGTTACATCAGTATCGGTTTTGGTTCTAATTATGTCCGAATGGTGGTGGGTTGTTTTGAGGAATTGGGTGTTCTTGATTGATGGGTTGATCTTGGATTTCGGTTGGGTCTATAGGTAGTTCTTGGTCATTGTGTTGACTCATGGCTTTAACTTTTGGATATGATGACTCAGCTTCAGACTTTCTGTTCAAACTCTTTCTTTGAGCTGCTCTATTTCTTTTACTATTTTCTCAATATCAGAATCAAACAATAGCGGCTCATTACCTCTTGAGTCCCTCGTATGCTGAATCTGTAAGATTGTCTTCGCAAACGAAAGCATAAAACCCCGCGTAAAATAAAAATAATAAAACTAAAACCCAAAACCAAAAATCAAAAAAAAAAATAATAACAAAAAACTAAACTAAACTAGCGGTTTGTGTGTTGATTCCCCGGCAACGGTCCCATTTTGATCAATGTCAAAAGGTCAATAAAAACATTCATATAATACATTTACTAACAAGAGCAAGTAAGGTGTCGAATTCACATGGAATCAGTGGGACATGCTAATCAAATTTATTGTCTAATAACAATTATATAAGGTGGACAATTGATGTTAAAAAGTTTTAAAGATTTATTATGGAAACACGATTACCTTGGTTGTAAAATCAATGTGAGAAAGAGTGACTACATTTCAGGTTCAGGTAATGCAATGAACTATATAATTGTAACTCCTATCTCATGGATAACCACATAGACATTGTTCGTTAATAAATTTTTATAAATAATAACTAGACACATTAGTATTGTTATGATGATTCACATAAAATTATTCCGGCGAATTGATACAACTGAACGTGGTCTACCTAATTTCCAGTTTATTAATGTAGAACTCCATATGAATTAATGATCAAAGGTAAACGGTTCAATGATGTCATGATCGATTTATCAACTCGTAACCCACACACACACTATTGACAAGAAGGATTATGAAATAACTACGTGAAGAACCCCTTGCTATTATCTGGCGGAACTAGTTAATGTCAGGGTGTTTCTTAATAACACTATTCTGACAAGCGCGCTATAAACTCAAAAGATTTTCATGCATAATAATCAGATAATACAAAGGAAATTGCTTTTAGGGTTTCCAGGAGAATGTCAGGTGCGGCTGCCTTTCATTACAAAATATTTTGTATGCATAAAAAAGTGTGTAATCCGCTGTTTGTTATAAATGTGACATAGTATTTCTTTTTATAGCCACACCTAACAACCTTCTAGAAACCCTAATCATTGTAAACATATTCTAAATTATTACAAGAGTCAAATAGGTCTTCGAGTAAGCTTTTGTCTTTGTCGAGCAGACCTTGTAATCCACGAGTGTGCTTGAACATTCCTTCGAGTAAGCTTTTATTTAGAATATTTTCCTAAGAACATATTCTTCAAGAAAACTTCAATCTTCTTGATATAACCTAACTTTGCTCGGTAATATCCAACGAGCAAACTTGTTCTCCTTGATCTCTTCAACCTTTTGTCCTAAGACTTATTCAAGCGCACATATTATGCTCGGGTAATTTAGCTTGCTTGAATTTAAACTTTGCTCGTAGAAGTCCTTATAATAATTCCTTTTAGTTCTAACAAGTATGCTTGAGATCATATTATTGAATCCTTGCTCGACCCACCAAATTACTTGGTTTAAGCTTTGATAAGTCAAGAGTGTGCTCTGAAGCAAACCTTGCCCAACTGAAGAACAACCTTGCTTGATGAAGTTTAGTTTGCTCGAACTTTACACTTAGAAGAATTCCAGAAGATAACCTTACTCGAATAAAATATCTTTCTCGAATAAATGCAAAGGTTGCTCGAAGTGCCTGGTTTTCTCGAATTCCATACTTAGCATATATATGAGGAGGTTGAGAAGATTCCAGTCTTCCTTGGTCATCTTTTAGTCCCAACAAATGACTATAAGAACTTAATCCTTAATGCTGACGAACGCAAACTAATTGATTGAAAAGAATCTGGAATCCTAGAAAAACAACTATTTGATCAGTTTAAATAAAGTAAAGCAAGAATGATTAAATAAAAACTCAACCCATTCATAGATAGCAGTCACAAAAACAATTTGGCATACAAACCCTACACCTAAAATGGTCACAAGAGGGTTAGCCTTGCCTCTATATCTCTTTTCTCTTGATTCATGGTTGGATGGATGAATTCATGGATGATTTAGTGATTAAAGGGTGTTTGGATGGTAGAGAGTAGCCCCAATATCGTCCAAGTGTGACAGGGTATGTTATTTGACTTAGGGTTTAACCGGACTTATATATGGAAAAAATAATCCTCAAATAAACACATTCCCCATCAGGTTCACCGTAAGCTATGGTGGAATCCACCCCTACAGTGCTGTTTTTCTACCTTATGCCCAACTTACGACAAATTTTCCGAACCCTCCACTGTAAGCAATTGTGGAGCCACCGTAGCTTACAGTGGAGGTGACATCAACATTCTTCCATTTTTATATTCATTTAGTTGAGAAACTCATACTTCATATATTATGGGTTCCATAACTCATTTTCTAGTCCCGAGTACACCCGTTTTACTTTTAAACACACGCGAATCACTTCCGAACTCCCCCAGACTTAAAAACATGCATGTAACAACCTCCAACTGGTATCTTTAATCCTCCAAATTAGTTCCTTTAAGCTCCGAGCACCTAAAATCATAAAACTAATCAAAGTAATCCTGTTCTATATATAAACAAGTAGAACACACGATATTAAACACTATAAACACGTGATTCACCCACACGTCAATGCACTTTAATTAAAACAAAAATAAAGTTTGATTGCATTTCATGCGTTGATTGTTAAGGAAATAAAGGTTACACCATTACCAGCATCTAGTTGGCAAATTATCAAAAATTTAACTGATTTTCTTGGGGTTATTAAAAGTGCAACATCCCTTTTATCGGGAGTTTATTATTCCACAAGTTTTCTCGTTCTTAACTAAATTTTTATAATGGCAACGAAGCTTGGAGTTTTGGAATACAGAGGTCCAATTTTTGTTAAAATAATGATGCCAATGAAAGAAAAGTTTAAAAAGTATTTTGAAGATTTGCCTCTGGTTACTACTTGTTCGGCCGCCTTCAACTCATACCTAAATGTGGGAGGTGTTTGAAACTTTGATTGAAAATATATGTTTTGCTTTGGATTTGCAATTAGAAGATGCTAACTTTGTTAAAAAAAACTGCCATGTTTAACAAATATTTGGAAATTTTGATTGAGGTTTATCAATTAAAATATAGTGAACATCTTCACAAATACATCAAGCATTTGAAAATGCGGTTTCTTCAATTAGCTGTAGTAGAAATTTAAACAATTGTTTATTTAATACTATGAGAAGTGACAATTCCAAATGAGCTCATGGTAAGGCCTCAAGTAGCGAGCTCGGGAGATATATTGGAACTCATTTTCTAGCATCCATCACAACCGAACAAGAATTTGAAAATTTTGATATTTTGGCTTGGTGGAAAGGAAAAGTATCCCAATTTCCTATCCTAGCTACTATAGCCTATGACCTCCTAAGTGTTCAAGCTTCTATGGTAGCTTTGGAGTCGACTTTTTTTGCTAGGCTTACTCTCGAATCGTTTGAAACATGTATTTGCTTGAAGGACCATTTGGATGTGGTGGATTGGATACAACATGTTTCGTCACTTTAAGAAGATAATACCATTGAAACAATAATACATGATGAAGAGGTCGAAATGGAAATATCGAGCCCGATATGTGAACAACACTACACGAAGATGATGAATTACCAAAAGAAGATGATAAAAGTTGAAGACTAGCTATCATTTTGTTAAATTTTAGAATATTACTATATATATGTGTGTGTGTGTGTGTGTGTGTGTAGGATTGGGATCATGAGAGAACCTTTTTGAAATTGAGAACTTTGAGAACCACTTTTTAACCACTAATTTTCCCTTTGTAAAATTGATGAATTAAATTTAACTTAAGAGTAAAATAGGAATTTTAACATATACACATAACAGGTGAATAATAAACAGGGTCAGAGAAACGAAGATCTGTGATGTACGTGTTATCAGCAGGCGAAGATTGGGAACGATTGACAAAAGATTGAACGACCTAGGATTTGCAGAAAACGAACTTAACATCAAATCGAAGTATCTAGGGTTTATATTATCTCATTCGTGGTTCAATTCCGATCAGGTAACCTTCAAAACAAATTTGATTTTAGATTACAGATTTGATATATGTCAATTTCTTATTCAATAAATTGTTATTCGATTGTTAGATTATATAGGTTCTGTTTTGATTGTTTAATTTAGATTTTACATACTAGTTGCTGAATTTAGGATTTTCTCTGATTGTTTAATTTAGTTTTTATAGATTTTGGTAGATTTTTAGGTGTTAGATTTGATGGATTTTAGATTATAGATTTGATATGTTAACAATTTTGATTGTTTAAGTCTAACCGTTTAATTAGGTGCTACATTTGATAGATTTTAGAAGTTAATAATGGATGTTTCAATTATCTGATCTACATCTCATTCGATTGAAGAAGTAAACAGCTTTGAACAAGGTATCATAATTTTCCGATTTGCTTCTGTTTGATTGATTTTTATGATACACTGTATATGTATGTACACATATGTATATTAATTATGTCAAAATTGCACCTATATTATGATATTTTTTTCATCTATAAAAGTTGTTTTTGTTTTTTCTTTTCATGTTGCTTTTGTTTGTGAAGAATCTATATCAAGTAGTGTGTATGATTTACCAAATGAGGAGAGATCTTGGATTCCTGTTGTTTCTCCTAAATTCAAATCTTATGTTGGAGCTAAGATAATTTAAGTTTTTAGTTAACAGTAACGAACCACTGTCAAAATACTCTCTCGCTCAATTCTTTACTAATCTATTACTAATACACATAATATAACTAATATTATACACACACACACACACACACACATATATATAACTAATTAATAGCATATCATAAACTAGATCCGTATAAGGTATTAGATATATTCCGATAATCAATATTGTTTAGATCTAAAGTAATTACAAAATTGAATGTTTGGAGGGTTAGGGTTGTTGGGCGCCGTGATTCTGAGCTCAACGATACCAAAATCGTGTTGTTTCATCGTGATTTGAGGTTTAATTTCAGATATTATGCGTTGACTATTCTTGACGATTTTGACTTTGACACCTGAGTAAAAGTTTTAGATAAGAACTGATGCTCATTCGTTATGCTGAACGAATCATTGGTCATTCGTTAGAAAACCATAGCGAATAGGATACATTCGCGTGTCTTCATGACGAATGAACCCTTTATCCGTCTTAATGAATTAACTAATGGCACTCATCATTCGTTATTTATCCATTCGCCATAATTAGGACAACGAATAAAGTCATTCGTTATATCTGTATGCTCAAGTAACGAATGAGCCTCCTATTCTCCGTATGGTAACACGAATGGCCTTAGCCATTCGTTGTGCACTCATTCGTCCCATATCAACCATTTTTTTATAACGAATGGAACCATTCGTCATAACGAATGAGGCTTAATCAAAGGCCATTCGTTATAACAAATGAGTTAGC
Source organism: Bidens hawaiensis (assembly GCF_021521415.1). NCBI lineage: Eukaryota > Viridiplantae > Streptophyta > Magnoliopsida > Asterales > Asteraceae > Bidens > Bidens hawaiensis. The sequence goes on from NW_027493817.1 coordinate 254,515, forward strand.
GAATAATAAAATGAGATTTTAGTAAAGGACCTTTAATAGAAATAACATTTTTCCAGGCTGACCTGGTAGCTCAACCCCAGCCAGGGGCTCTGCCCCCAGATCCCCATTCATTGAGGGTTATATTAGATTAGAAATATGACATGGATAGTAATAGTTAACTGATACGTGTAATTGTTATACAGTTAGCCGCACCCATTTAAAGAAAGGAGTTACTATTAACTTTGAAAGTAACCGAGTTCAGGTGAGTTTCTAGCCCCATTTACTTGTTATGTTTTCGGGGTTGTGTACATACTCGATGTGATTAGTTAATACACTTACCTTAAGTGGTAAGTGTATGCCTTCTATTATTTATGTATGAATGAATGCTTGAAGGTACGTGAACGATCTTCGGATATTGCACGTACCGCGAGGTAATAGTGTGATATGTTATTGTTTTGCGAATAATGTTAGAATGACATATGAAAGTTGTGGAAAAGATTATGTGTATATGTGAAAGTACATAAATCTAAATATAGAGAAGATAATGTATGGTTGTATTGAGGTATGCTTAAAGGGCTGCAGACTCTAATAATATCTGCGAAGGTTATAGGGTTGCATACCCTAATAATATATGCGAAGGTTACAGGGTTGCATACCCTAATAATACATGCGAAGGTTACAGGGTTACAGACCCTAATAATAAATGTGAAGGTTATAGGGCGAAATGCTCTTTAAAACATAGAGAAAATTACGTATGTATAAGTAAGCTAAAACAAGAAAGTATGAAAGTATGAAAGAAAGAAAGGAAGCATGTATGTATAAATGAACGAAATGTAACAGGCTAAGTACGTAATATGTATCTTCGGATACGAATGTATGTAAGTATGTGAACATATTGTATGTTGCCTGATCAATTAGAACTCACTCAGCGTAGCTGACTTTTAGTATGCGCGCAGGTAAATAGACTGAAACAGCTGGCTTGAGGGGGACACATGGCAGGATTGAAGAGGCTGACATCTGAATATTTGTCATGATGTTTGATATTACATTTTATGTTATGTTTTAAAAAGGACAAGTTATGAATATTTGTAATGAATGGTTGACTTTTATTATTATTCTGCGAAAGTTTTAATTCATCTGATATTTAAAACTGTGTTTATGAGTAAACCCAACGCCAAAGTAGGGCACCAGGACCGGGGCCTTATACTTTTTCTCTCACACCTTCTCCTTCTTTGTCCTTCTCAAGATCAGATAGATCTTCCAATGCCCCTATTTGAGGTTCATTGAGATCTACACTATCATTAACTTCATATTCTTCAAGTTTAACCACTTGAAATGGAACTGCATGTATTGGTTCTTCATTTATATTTCTTCTACATGCACTTCTTATTCTTGGACTTTCCTTTTCTTGGTGGTCTTGACAAACTCAGGAATACTCTGTCCATATCTCTTTCTCTTTCTAGCATATTTGACCATTTCAACTGGCCATTCTCTTTCAGCAGACCTAATGTTTTCCAGCAACTCAGCTATCACCTTATTAAACGAATCTTTAGCTAGCTCATCCTGTAATCTTTTTCCATCATAATCAACAACCAATTGTCAATCAATATTTTCTTCGATAATTGGTTCAGTAGTTGGAGTTGTTTTAATTGTTTCTTCACTCACATTCTCCTGCTATACTTGGAATTTTTGGACAACCAAAGCTTGAGACTTCTCAGCATATTCATGTTGTTCAAGCTTCAAGAGTCCTTTAAGAACCTCTTGATCAAACTTTTCTTCATTCATCCTCAACTGCTTTTGTACTTCGGTTTGTTCCAACAGAATTCTTTGGTCATCAATTTCTTTTTTCAGTTAGCATGTAATTTAAGAATTCCCTGTCAGAAATTTCTTTAAACAACTGGTCATGTAAATGATTTGCCTTCAATGCAAAATCATCCTTATAAAGGATGTGATCATTTGATCCAGTTTTCCTTTTCTTTAGTGGTTGCAGTTAGCTGTCATCCTCAACCACTGCCTTTCCCTTCAACTTCCTCCTCTCTTCATCTTCATCTATTGGTTTAGATGTACCAACCTCTTTTATTACTCGAGGTGGCATTTCATTAGAGTTTTTCTATGTATCTCCTGAATCTATATTTGTCTCTTCATCAGCTTGATATTTTTCCGCATTATCATCAACAACATTTTCTTCAACATTTTCCACATTCTCCATAACCTCCCTTACTTCCTCTACTTCTTCTTCAATAGTAATCACATTCTCTTTAGTCTCCTGTTCACTCTCTTCATATTTCATACCGATCATGTTCAATGCATTCTCAATAACATGAACATTCTCCCCTATTTTGGTGCATCTGAGGTCTTCTCAACCTCAGACTCCATGGTTTGAATATCCATAAGGTCATATTCCAACAGGTTTTCCAATTCAGAATTTCTTGCCTTTAGTTTAGTGTTCGTTGCCCTTAAGTTAGAATTTTCTATCAATAGATCAAAGATTTTTGTGATTAGGGCAAATCTGGGAGATGTAGATGGTGAAAGGTTTAGGTTAAAAAAAAAGATCTGGTTTAGAAGATTGGCAAGTTTGGGTTTGGGATTGATGGATTGGGCTCTGTATGATGTGCGAGTTTTGGTGTGGTAAAGGGTTTTGGTATTGGATAAAAGGAGTTTGGCTTGGATTTAGGGATGATGATGATGATGATGATGAGAAATATTTAGTTTGGGCGTTGTTTTGGGATTGCGGATTCAGGTTGGTTTATTTGGTGGGCTTCAAGAAATTTAGGTACATATGGTTCATATGGTATTAGGTCAGAGAATAATGGTTCAGGGATATATGGTTCATTGATTTGTGTTTGGATTGGTGAGTGCGGTGAGGTAAAAATATACGGTTCATGTAAGCCCCGTTACCGGTGCCTCACATTTGGGCGTTGGATTTACTCATCAACATAGTTCTATTCATCAGAGTTAACAAAAATATACGCAGAATATATAAACTTTCATAAAACATTAAATAATTTGTTCTTAAACAAACATCTTTATCTTTTAAAATAAACAACCATTAAACATAACTGATAAACGTCTCGAGTCTTCCGATGCCAACCTCTTATTCAATGCCATGTGTTCCCCTCAAGCAAGTTGTCTCATCCTACTCACCTGCGTGCATACTAAAAGTCAGCTACGCTGAGTGAGTTCTAGTTAATAACATAACATACTTTACATACATACATACATACTTTCATTCATACTTTCATAATTCAAATTCTACTTTACTCTATTCTATTCTGCCTCGGATATTATTAGGGTCCGGTCCCTTTTTATGCCTTGGATATTATTAGGGTCGAGTCCCTTATCTGCCTTGAGATTATTAAAGGGCTCGGTCCCTTTTCTGCCTTGGATATTATTAGGGTCCAGTCCCTTTTCTGCCTCGAGATTATTAAAGGGCTCGGTCCCTTTTCTGCCTTGGATATTATTAGGGTCCAGTCCCTTTTCTACCTTTCTATCTCTTACATTTGTTCATAACATACATACATATCGTTCATAGTCCATACATAACATTCTAACTTGACAGTGCGTGCAATATTCGAAGATCGTTCACGTACCGACACGCAATCATTCTTACCTTTCATAACGTACATACATATCATTCATATTTCGTACATAGCATTATAACTTGACAGTACGTGCAATATCCGAAGATCGTTCATGTACCGGCAAGAAATCATTCTTACCTTTCACATAATCACATAAGACATACACTTATCACTTAGGATAACTGTATTAACAATCACATCTAGTATGCACACAACCCCGAAAACATAACACAGAAATGAGGCTAGAAACTCACCTGTATCCGGTTCCTTTCTCCGTTTATCGTGATTCCTCTCTTTAGCTGAGCTCAGCTAACTGTATATGAGTTTCACGTATCAATACTCGTCCTATTGTATCAGAATACTTTTTCTTAGATTTTAAGCGGACTTAAACATTAAGCGAACTTTAGCTTTAGGCGAACTTAACTTTAAGCGAACTTAAGCATTAAGCGAACTTAAGCTTTAGGCGAACTTAACTTCAAGCGAACTTAAGCATTAAGCGAACTTAGCTTTAGGCGAACTTAACTTTAAGCGAACTTAAGCATTAAGCGAACTTAAGCTTTTGGCGAACTTAAACATTAAGCGAACTTAGCTTTAGGCGAACTTAACTTGGCGAAGTTGCCCAGTAGCTTAACCCCCAAAATCATCTTTGTTCCATCGTGAAACTCTTGGATATGATATTAACCAAACCCTGATCATTCCCATGGTCTTTTTCGGGTAAAACTTGACCCGGGGAATCGTAAAGTTTGGATCTTTAGGCTTAAAACGTTCAAAACTAGATCTAGGGCTTTCTTTAACGAGCCGTACATAGCCATGGGTTCGTTAAGTTCATTTTAAACATCAAGTTTGCAACTTTATCACATAATAAGGTCCGTTTCACTATCCTACTAAGTTTCATGCAAAACCGACTTCGTTTACCCATTTTTTTCACAAACCGAACACTACTCGTTTTACCCGAAGCGAACCCACTAACCCGTTTACTATCAAGTTCATTACTTTATCAATTATCATGACCCGATCAATCATCCTACTTATTTTCATGTAAATTCGTTCATGAAAAGTAAGGCTTTTTAAACCAAACGTACCTTTGAGGTTTTTGTATGAAATCACTCGAGATGCTCAAAACCATATCAAACGAACTCCGATTTGAGTGATTCAAGCGGCCACGGAACCGTCTTGTCCCAATCTACAAACCCATCAGCTCAACTTCGCCGGAAAAGGCCGCTACAGTCGCCAGAATAGTGGAACAGTGGCCAGAAATCTTCATGTTGAGCTGCTATGGTTTTTCTAATAAAAAGATTACTTCCCGACCTCTGATTGAATATCTAATCATTGGGAATCTTCATTTATATACCGTGAACACTCAGTTAAAATTTGAGACCTATCCGACGGCTAGATCTCCGAAATCTTTGTGTCTTTGTGGGTGGTTTTCTCAAAAATGGGAATTGGGTTAAGTGTGTTTTGATGGTGTAGACTATGGTGTAGAGATGTATGAAAATGGATAGGATTAGGGTTTTAAGGGGTATTTATACTCCCTTAAGCCCATGGACCTAGATCCATCTTTCCTTTTTGGTCCATAATTAATTACATCTAACTAGCCTACTTATCCTTCCATCTTTATTATTTTACTATTATTCTATTAACTCAAGTAAACTTTTCCGTCTTAAATAAATAATATATTAATTATTTATTCTTGTAAATTTTGGGATGTTACAAGTCTACCCTCCTTATAAGAGGTTTCGTCCTCGAAACCTGCTTAGTCCATGTAAAAGGAATACTTCATGTATTCACATTCTTTCTTGAACCGGCTTAGCTTCCTAACTTACCGGTTTATCCTTTGTCCCACATTCATCGAGTGATGTTAATTAGTTTTAGCTTTCTAGGTAGCTTGTTCTTGAAGTCCTTGATGATACGTTTCCTTATTCAGACTTTTCTAGTGCATATCACTTCCACAAGTATGGTCTCCTCCCTTGTCCTTTAAATTAGCACTGAATGACCATTCCGTCCAATTACAACCTGTAGCAAATATACTGCTTTGCAATACTTTCAAAACTTATTAATTCCAAAAAAAGGAAACCCTCCCAGTTTCTCATTAAGGGTTACTTCTTAAAATTCCTTTGTCTATTCCTTGAGAGAGAACACTTCATGCAATTCTTGAGCGCATCCATTGCATAACTTGTCGGAGAACTCCTTAAGTCACCACTTATACATTCTTTCATTCTCAGCTCTGCATCAACATGTAAGGTTCATGAGTTATAACTGTCCAAGGTAGCTTGATCATGAAGTTCATGATGATACATCTCCCTTTTTCTTGACTAATCAAGTCTCATGTTGTCCTATGAATCCATTGTTGTTTGCCGTTGCATATCAGGCTGCCTGATCGTTCGTAACCAATTACCTTAACCGACTTCCTTTCCGGTATGTCTTGACCTTCTTTTATGATACCATTCTATCCTTTCCGATCTGGAGGACTTCCCTTCCATGATCACATGATTATCAATTACTCATTAATCATTTGTGTCAAGACTCAATAAGTCTATACCATATCTACGCTTTCCTTGCATGTTTTTCCACCTTTTGTCCTTGGTTTCTAGAATTTTCTTGCAGTGTGACTTTCGGCTCCACATTCGTAACACTTGTGGTTGTTCTTATCCGTTTTGGAAAATTATCATGTATATCCACAACTGTCACATACCCTGGACTCATCTTCATTTGAATTCTATTTAAGCGTTTTACTTTCATTAGTATTTACCTTCCTTATAATCGGCATCTTCCCTTTTTGATGCTTCGATGTTAGCTGAGTATCTAGACTTACAACCTTCATCTAGGATTTGGCCTCGAAGCTATCCATGACGTGAAATCCTCAGCCGACCAAATCTGATTTTCACATCATAAGTATTATCTTTCAACTCTAAGTGTAACTAGAGAATTCATTTCTTTTTGTTTTCATCTTGCTCTCATCCTTTATAACTTTTAACTATGTCTCATGGATCTCGCTAATGCAATCCGAAGTACTAACTAATTTATACTACTTAAATTTCGTGATATCTTCTCCACATTCTGTCCGTCAGCAACCATAATAGCCACACCAGGATAATACTTGATTTCACAATCATAATCCTTTATCAGCCTCACTCATCTTCTTGCCTCGTATTCCGTTCCTTATACTTCTTATGACATGTTTCAATGGTACAACTTGAAAACTTAGCATACAGTTACTCTTTCTTTAGCGTTTCCAGCACTTCTCACAAGTGTTTAGCATGGTCGGACTTATCCCTTGAACAATCAAAACTATCGTCTGTGAAGGCGACGACATATTTGTACTACTATCGGATGACATGCCCTATTCATCATAACCATAATTGCTGCTTGAGCATTCTTCTATCCAAACGATATCACGAGAAACTCGTAGTATTCATATCGAGTCTGAAATGTTGTCTTAGGGATGTCTGCCTCTTTTACTTTCAACTGATGATAGCCTGCTCTGAGGTCTATTTGCGAGGACCAACTCGCACCTTGCATTTGATCAAACAAATTATCCATTTGTGGCAACGAATATCTATTCTTCACAGTAAGCTTGTTCAACTCGTAGAAATCTATACACATTCTCATACTTCCATCTTTTTCCTTCATGAACATCGCTGGTACACCACGTAGGGAAAATATTCGGCACAGAACACCTTTGTCGAGGAGTTCTTGTAGTCGGGACATTAACTCTTTCATCTTGGACGGCACCAGGCAGTTAGGTGCTTTCGCGACGGGCTGTGCTCCTGGTATTAACTCTATCTAGAATCCTACCTTTCGTTCAAGTGGTAACCCCGGAAGGTCCTACGGGAACACTTCTGGTTAGTCACACACTACAGGAACATCTTTCATATCTTTCTTGTCGGCTATAGCTATGACAACATACGCCAGGTAGGCACTGCACCCTCGCCTTAACAAACCTTCAGCTTCTATCATCGGAATGACGTTAGGCCTTGAACTTTCCTTTTTACCATAAACCGTCACTGTACCGCCATCCAATGACATAAACCTTATCAACTTACTCTTACATGTTATACGATCTTTAACTCAGACTTCAAATCCATTCCCAAACGACATAGAACTCTCTTAAGTTCAATCATAAAGAGTAGAAAGGAACTGGCGTCCCTCTAGTTCTACCTTACAATTCTTAACAATTCTCATACTTTGACGAAAGTATCGCTATTGGTCTCTTCCATAAAATATCAGGTACACAACTACATTCTTCTTAACATCTTTTCATATTTGCTAAACTATGTAGTCTCGTACTTCCATTCCTTTTCAATTAGGATGCCTCGACTTTCACCCATCCTTCTCGATCATCTCTACTTTATAGTCATTCACTTCGTTACTCACAATCCCAGCAAGTTCCTTTATGGAGTTAACTATTGCACACATACTACCTATCTTGACTCATTATAGTTGGCTTATCTCTGTTTCTTTCAAGCTACTTCCATTTGGACTTCACAGTTCGGGCTACCTTTGATGCTTCGGTGAATATTGATGGCATATTAGTGCGAAACATTTGAGCAACTCCCTTGGTGTATATGATTACAAGCTCTAGGCGTGATCCTTCTTCTTTATTTCCTAAAGAAGTCCTATTGTTTTCGTATATTACTTTGTCACACCTTCTTCAACAGGTGTCTGGTTGGCACATGTCTTACCACATTGTCCAGTACGACCTCTTCGCGCTCGTCCCTTTTGTAGTAATCATCTATCTTATCTCTAAGGAAACACAAACGTTATCACTCTAAGAATTATTTAGTACATGATTCGTAAGGTAAGTAGTTAATAACAGTGGCCAAGTGTAATTAACTCTTTACATTACTCCTCAGGTTCCACATATTTCCCTTTGTGATTTCACTAGTGCTAGTTTCTACTTCTCACACAATCATAACATACATATAACCTACATCCTTATCCCTAGCATTTAAGCTAGCATACACACATTCTTTCTTTTGTAGTTAAGCTAACATTCAAATATTCTTTCTATAGCAACTAAGCTAACTTCCTTACACATTCTTACATTATACATGAAATTAATCATATACTTTACCTTTACCGAGCTTTCTTGAGTGACACATGGCTATCTTGAACTGACATCTTCTTTCTTTTCTTACTTAAATTTCATTCTCTGTTCGAGTCAAGCATGTAGGATGCTTAAATCTCTCGAACTTTCCTCTGATACCAACTTGTAAGGCCCCGTTACCGGTGCCTCACATTTGGGCGTTGGATTTACTCATCAACATAGTTCTATTCATCAGAGTTAATAAAAACATACGCGGAATATAAAAACTTTCATAAAACATTACATAATTTGTTCTTAAACAAACATCTTTATCTTATAAAATAAACAACCATTAAACATATCTGATAAACGTCTCGAGTCTTCCGATGCCAGCCTCTTATTCAATGCCATGTGTTCCCCTCAAGCGAGCTGTCTCATCCTACTCACCTGCGTGTATACTAAAAGTCAGCTACGCTGAGTGAGTTCTAGTTAATAACATAACATACTTTACATACATACATACATACTTTCATTCATACTTTCATAATTCAAATTCTACTTTACTCTATTCTATTCTACCTCGGATATTATTAGGGTCTGGTCCCTTTTTCTACCTTGGATATTATTAGGGTCCAGTCCCTTTTCTGCCTCGATATTATTAAAGGGCTCGGTAACTTTTCTTCCTTGGATATAGGGTTCAGTCCCTTTTCTGCCTCGGGATTATTAAAGGGCTCGGTCCCTTTTCTGCCTCGAGATTATTAAAGGGCTCGGTCCCTTTTCTGCCTTGGATATTATTAGGGTCCAGTCTCGTTTCTGCCTCGAGATTATTAAAGGGCTCGGTCCCTTTTCTGCCTTGGATATTATTAGGGTCCAGTCCCTTTTCTACCTTTCTATCTCTTACATTTGTTCATAACATACATACATATCGTTCATAGTCCATACATAACATTCTAACTTGAAAGTGCGTGCAATATCCGAATATCGTTCACTTACCGACAAGCAATCATTCTTACCTTTCATAACGTACATACATATCATTCATATTTCGTACATAGCATTATAACTTTACAGTACGTGCAATATCCGAAGATCGTTCACGTACCGACAAGCAATCATTCTTACCTTTTACATAATCACATAAGACATACACTTATCACTTAGGATAACTGTATTAACAATCAAATCAAGTATGCACACAGCCCCGAAAACATAACACAGAAATGGGGCTAGAAACTCACCTGTATCCGGTTCCTTTCTCCATTTATCGTGATTCCTCTCTTTAACTGAGCTCGGCTAACTGTATATGAGTTTCACGTATCAATACTCGTCCTATTGTATAAGATTACTTTTTCTTAGATTTTAAGCGAACTTAATTTAAGCGGACTTAAACATTAAGCGAACTTAATTTAAGCGGACTTAAACATTAAGCGAACTTTAGCTTTAGGCGAACTTAACTTTAAGCGAACTTAAGCATTAAGCGAACTTAAGCTTTAGGCGAACTTAACTTCAAGCGAACTTAAACATTAAGCGAACTTAGCTTTAGGCGAACTTAACTTTAAGCGAACTTAAGCATTAAGCGAACTTAAGCTTTAGGCGAACTTAACTTTAAGCGAACTTAAACATTAAGCGAACTTTGCTTTAGGCGAACTTAACTTGGCGAAGTTTCCCAGCAGCTTAACCCCCAAAATCATCTTTGTTTCATCGTGAAACTCTTGGATATGATATTAAACAAACTCGTGATCATTCCCATTGTTTTTTTCGGGTAAAACTTGACCCGGGGAATCGTAAAGTTTGGATCTTTAGGCTTAAAACGTTCAAAACTAGATCTAGGGCTTTCTTTAACGAGCCGTACATAGCCATGGGTTCGTTAGGTTCATTTAAACATCAAGTTTGCAACTTTATCACATAATAAGGTCCGTTTCACTATCCTACTAAGTTTCATGCAAAACCGACTTCGTTTACCCATTCTTTTCACAAACCGAACACTACTCGTTTTACCCGAAACGAATCCACTAACCCGTTTACTATCAAGTTCATTACTTAATCAATTATCATGCCCGATCAATCATTCTACTTATTTTCATGTAAATCCGTTCATGAAAAGTAAGTATTTTTAACAAAAACGTACCTTTGAGGTTTTTGTATGAAATCACTCGAGATGCTCAAACCATATCAAACGAACTCCGATTTGAGTGATTCAAGCGGCCACGGAACCTTCTTGTCCCGATCTACAAACCCATCAGCTCAACTTCGCCAGAAACAGCCGCTACAGTCTCCGGAATAGTGGAATAGTGGCCGGAAATCTTCATGTTGAGCTGCTACGATTTTGCTAATAAAAAGCGTACTTCCCGACCTCTGATCGAAGATATAATCGGTGGGAATCTTTATTTATATACTGTGAACACTCAGTTTAAATTTGAGACCAATCCGATGGCTAGATCTCCGGGAATCTTTGTGTCTTTGTGGGTGGTTTTCTCAAAAACGGGAATTGGGTTAAGTGTGTGTTTTGATGGTGTAGACTATGGTGTAGAGATGTATGAAAATGGAAAGGATTAAGGTTTTAAGGGGTATTTATACTCCCTTAAGCCCATGGACCTAGACCCATCTATCTTTTTTGGTCCATAATTAATTACATCTAACTAGCCTACTTATCCTTCCATCTTTATTATTTTACTATTTTTCTATTAACTCAAGTAAACTTTTCCGTCTTAAATAAATAATATATTAATTATTTATTCTTGTAAATTTCGGGATGTTGCAGTTCATGGGTTTGTGTTTGGATTGGTGAGTGTGGTGGTGAAGGAATGTATAGGACATGTATATGCTCTGGGGAGATTGGTGGTGTAAGGTTTGCTACATGTTGTATCACATCATCAACAACCTCATTAATAACCACTCCCTCATTAGCCTGTGCTTGTACATCGGCCATATTGTCCTCTACTAACAACTCTTCACCAGCTTCATCACCATTATCTTCATCATCAGAATCACTTTCATCCTCCTCATCACTCTCCTCATCATTGCTCACCACAGGTGAAGTAGGAACCTCCATCACCTCAATATTCTCATTTACCAACCAAGGTAAAATGTTAAATTCCACTTCTTGATTGAATTGACTAGTAGCCCCAAACGACTAATTCTCATGTACGCATTTGGGTCTTGGAGAACATGTGTTGCACCAGTTGTAAGTAAAACCGGATGTAACCATTGAAGATTATCTGCAAGAATCTAGGGTACATTAGGAATTTATCTGATTCCCTCTTCCTTGCATTAGTCACCATTCCCTCAAATATCATCCGGGAAAAATTGAATGGTCGATTATATAAAATGGCCACGGTAGCTGTTGCTAACTCCCTGCTCAATAACGTCCATGTTCCCCTTCTTAGTGACATACTTTGAATTACTCGGTGGATTAAAAATCAGTAGATAAGTGGAAACGTTCCCTTGTGGAATTTCCCTTCATTTATGTTTTCTTGGTAGCCCATGGTCTCTTGAAAGACCCTAACAATCTTTGTTGTGCATATGAAAGTTGTTCAGCAAAGTCATCATTCAAGTGTAAGCTTGTGCGGATAAGCTGCTATGTTATTTCGATTTCATGACTAAGCACAGTTGCTTCCAGTCGTTGTCCATTCACATCATCAACGAATTGTGCAGAGCCCTAGAAATCGGTATACTGATTTCTATAATTGATGGGACTCTATGTTTGAGCAAATCGCAGATTTGAGCGATTCAACTAGTTGATCATAAGCTCCAACGGTTGATTCTCCTTTGTAATTTGGAGAAAAGCATACATGTTGTGCTTTGGCTTGAATTTTTACGCCATTGCTGAACACACTTAAACAAACACACATTCAAAGTAAAAATTAGTCATTTCAACGCATTTTGAACATGCATGTAAAGAATATTTGAAGAAGAAAGTTTAAAAAGATAGAATTTATGAACCTGTTCTTCGACAATTGAGAACCGACACATAAAACAGAGACGTTAGTAAGACTGAAAAATAATGTCCTAAACCCAGTTAATGAGTGTTGGAAATCATTAAATTAAAGCTTACAAAGTCGGAGTTAGAATAGATGATAATATTTAGAGCGATTTAGCAAGCAGCGATTCAATAGCTAGGGCAAGAACAAAGTCCCCCTTTTATACTATACCCTTTGTGTTTGAAAGTGGATTTTAAATTCTTTTTGTCGTCTAGTACATGAATACAGCCAAAAACCTATTTTTCAAAGTTTCAAACATAAAGCCTGTTTGAGGAAGGTATTATACCAAAGTTTGCTCGAATATAAAGTATACTCGAAAAGAAGTATACTCGCTCTTGGATATTTTATTATAAATACACTAAGTGCGAATGATGAAAGAAGTTTACTCGAATAGACAAGATTGCTCAAGAAATTAATCACACGCCTCATAATCATGTATAGTTGTTCAAGTAGACTAACTTGCTTGAAATCAATAAAGTTCTCAATAACATAACTTAGAAATATTCCTAAATGTCAAACTGTACTCGATTGAACTTTACTCGAAGATAAACTTAGTGATTCAAAAATGTAACTTTGTCCAAAGATACATTACTAAGTATGTTCGAAGGACAAAGTCTACTTAAAATTAATCAAGCTTACTCAATAGTTCAGAAATACATCAAGTCTACTTGAAAACACTTAGTTCATCAATTCATAACATAAAACTGTAATCGATGCATAAAGTGTACTCGATATCACAAGGTGTACTCGAAGATACTTATCTTTCACAACAAATCAATCAAGCACACTCAAAGACATATCACTTTCAGTGAATTCACAAGTTTACTTAAAAGAGATAAATCATCAATAAAAGAGACAAGTATACTTGAAACATACAAGTATGCTTGAAAGCATAGTTTCTCACCAAAATTACACAAGTATACTCAAAGTATACAAGTGTACTCAAAAACACGGTTTTCACAAGAATTACACAAGTATACTCGAAGATACTTAGAAAACATAAAACATAATCAAAATAGTCAAATCAACAATAAATAACCCATTGACTTGAACTTTAATCAAATGCATCAATTTTTCTATGAAGATCAAAAGCTTAAGAACAAATGGTGTATTTTGAGATCAAATTTCAGTCTTTCATTTCAAAAAAATTCTTTTGATGAAAATATCTCAACATGGGATCGTATTGACTAAATCACCTTTCTATATTTCATTCCCAACATTATTTTGAAAAATTAGGAAAGTTAATAGCAAGTAAGACTTAACATAAATTTCATTATTATGTCTATATGATTAATGTTCAATTTTTGCATAATACATAAATGTACTACACTTAATGCACTATGATGCCTCATGTCACACCCAAACCTAAGGCTGAAATGCCGGGGCCCGAACTAATTATTAATAGCTCACAAGGTACTATCATGCAATATTAAAGATAAAAATATCTATTTATTAAATTAAATAATCCAAATATTCCAAACAACCAAAGTACATAATCTTTAAAATAAAAGCAAAATAAATTCAAATTCAAATAAGTCTTAATAATTTCTTCTAACTTAAATCATCACTAAGCTCTTCATCTTGACAAACAATTCAAACGAAACCTGCACATGCGTATAAAATAAAGTAGATTTGTCATCACAAGGTTGAGTGAGTAAAAAATAAGTAAATTTAGCTATAATAGAATATAAAAATTCAAAACTGTCCTTTGTGAGATAAACAATAAAGCCATTGAGCAATTAACGAGTGTCGGTAAAACTATTACCTTGCGAAGTGGGCTTTGGCTACTACGATGGCCGTATGATCATATTATTAATGTGATTATGATGGACCTCTTCGAATGCGATCAAATAAACAATTAGACATGTAGCAAATTAGGCATTTAATTGATATGCGCACAAAATTAACAGTTTGCTAATGTGAATACTAAGTAGTATGTAAATATGATATGATACGGATATGTCCCTAAAATAATTGAAAACAAGTAAAAAGTTGAATGAGTTACTCACCTTATCAAATAACCAACAAGAGTAAATGATTTGATACAAGAAAAATGAGACGTCACACTCATCACGAATTATCAACGAAAGACCCTAGTTAAGAATGATTGCGGAAATAAACACGAATTAAAGACGGATTCTGTAATTAGATAGAGATTTGGGTTTTGATGATGATCGGGTGTGTTTGTGAAATCATAAATTATTTCATTGATTATTATTATTTGTAAAAACTAATTTTTATTTACCAAGATATATATAATATAATTTAGAATATATACATAAAATATACTTTTAAACAAATAATTATGATTTGATAAGATATATAATAATGTTTGATTTAAATATTTATTTTAAATTAAAAACACTTCTAATATATATGTAAGTCCCAATGAAGAATCTTTCAATGTGATATCACTTAAACACGTTGTTAGGCGAAATCTAACAACGAATTGATTCAATACAAATACGAGCAAACACAATAAACACACAAGATGGCTTCAAAACACACGTTATATTCAACGTCGGGTGCTTAAGCCCTTAACAATGATTACAATATGAATGACAAAGAACTCTCTCGTCTCTCACCGTCTACGAATGACCAACCAATAAAAGACCTAGTTACATGATATATATAATGCATCAACAACCCTAAGCCCAAACCCGCACAATAGGCCCACCGAGATCAAGAGATTTCGGTGTTACAAGTTAGCCCAAAACCAAGCCCAAATAATTAAGTATAAACCACCAAGTGTAGACCAACAATCTCCCCTTGGTATATAGCTTGATCTTTACTCGTGCTCCATTACTTCAGCATCAGCTTCCTTGTAAACACCTGCCCATAAACCAGTGCTTATAATTGATCCAACCTTACCAATATACTCCTTAGCAGCTGGCTCAAAGAGTGGTTCAGCCATAATCTGAAAGCCACTAAGGGTCTTGATATCATTTTCACCAACCTTCAATAAGTCTATCGGATCAACAATACGGTACCGTCCTTTCTTTAGCTCCATAATAACAGTAATTGTCTCATCATCATAAGTCAAAAACTTCATTTCATCAAGAGCACCTTCAGGAAATCTCTTGGTGATAAGAATTGACGTCACTTTAGCAGTTGGAGGCCACATCACATTCATCATCGTCTTGTTAGTTTGAGGATCACGAACCCCCTTCGCTTTCTTTATAAAGGACTCACTAGTAGGCATACTAGGAAACCCCTTTTTAACTTGGTTGTTCAAGAAATTCCAGAAATTTGTGGCCTTTGGATCATGACTTGGGTTGTGGAAAGGAGCATGTATCAAATCACATAAATCAACCTTTTTCCATGAAGCGAAGTCTTTCATATTCTTATAGTATTCCATGTTTCCATACTTGCGATTGACCCACCACATTTCTTTGTCTATTTCATATCCCCAAGAAACGACCCTAGAACAATCTCCATATATGTTAGAAAATCCCTTGTTAAGTTCTACCATGAATTTCTCTGGATGGTAAAAGGACAAGACATTCTGATTCGAGTTCTTTCTGATCAACATTTTCCTTTTGTTACTTTCCATCTGCTCAGCGGTCTTTGGTGGAGCGGCTAAGTATTTCTCCAGTTGCGCAATAGTATCAATATTTGAGGCAGGGCACAAACTGGACCCATTATCAATAGGAGCATCTTGTGTATCACCAACATTCTTTTCACCACTATCATCACCACCTTTAAAGTCACCTCCATACCTTTTAACAAGCTTTTGTTGGAGATCAAAACAAAAAGCAGTAAGACCACCCATGCTCTCTTAAAGCTCATGAATCTTTGAGTCTTCATCATCATTGCTGGCTTCAAGCTCTTGAATGCATAAAGAGCCTTGTTCAAGCTCAAAAACTCTGCGTTGTAACACATTTACATTGACTGGTTCAGCTTCCAAAGCGATCCCCTTACCCTTATCTTGTAAAAATTCGTCTTTCATGGAGAGAATGTGAGCAATATTCTCAGCTACACTTGAGCTTTCTTGACCAGTCGGATCAGACGATCCAGAGGGTTCAGTGGTAGACTAGATATGGGTCTCAAACTCAGACTCTTGCATAACATCATCAAAAATTTGATCTTGAGTATGTTGGGCTTCAACAGGCGGGCCTTGTTTAGGTTGAGCTTCAACAGTTTCTGGCTCTTTTGGTGTCGGTTGAATGGTTGGCACAAGATCACTAGCCAGCACACCCGGTCTTGGATCTTTCACTTCTTTCGTCTCGGACGTAGATTTGACATTATACACCAGGTAGGCATTGCTCCTTCGGCTTTTATCATCGAAATGACATTTAAGCCCTGAACTTTCCTTGATACCGTATGCCGTCACTGTACCGCCATCCAAAGACTTCACCTTATCAACTTACTCTTACATGCTATATGAGCCTCAAACTCAAACAACAAATCCATTCCCAAACGACATCGAACTCTATTAAGGTCAAACAACGAAAGTAACAAGGAACTCATGTCCCTTGAGTTCTACCTTACCATTCTTAATCAATCTCATACTTTAACGAAAGTATCGCTAGTGGTCTCTCCCATAAAGTCTCAGGTCCACAACTACATTCGTCTTAGCGTCTTCCTTTCATATTCACTACACTATGTAGCCTCATCCTTTCATGCCTTTTCAATTAGGATACCTTGACAATCACCTGTACTTCTTGATCATCTCTACCTTCTCAACATACACTTCGTAACTCACAATCCCATCAAGTTCCCTTATGGAGTTAACTATTGTAGACATTCTACATGTCTTGACTCATTCTAGTTGGCTTATATCCGTTTCTTCATGTTGCTTCCACTTGGATTTCCCAGTTTGGCTGCCTTTGATGCTTCAGCGAACATTGTTGGCACTGTAGTGTGAAACAATTTGGCAACTCCATTAATATTTGACTACAAGCTCCAAGTGTGATTCTTCTTCATTACTTCCTAAAGTCTAAGTCCTACTGCTTTGGTATATCGCTTTGTCACCTTCTTCAAAAAGGTGTCTGGGTGGAACGTGTCTCACCACAGCGTCCAGTACGACCTCCTCGTGCTCGTCCCTCTGTATCAGTCATCTATCTTATCTCTAAGGAAACACAAGCATTATCACTCTAGGACTTATTTAGCACATGATTCGAAAGGTAATTAGTTAAAGACAGTGGCCAAATGTAATTAACTCTTTACATTACTCCTCAGGTTCTACATACTTTCCTTTACACTTAACTTGTGCTAGTTCCTACTTCTCACACAATCATGTAAGCATACATATAACCTACATTCTTATCCCTAGCAATTAAGCTAGCAGACAAACATTCTTTCTTTAGCAATTAAGCTAACATCATACATTCTTATACCTTCATTTAACATGTAAATACATATACATCTAAATCATTACATGAGCTTAATCATGTACTTTATCATTCTAGAGCTTGTTTGAGAGACACATGATTTTCTTGAACTGGCATCTTCTTTTTTTTCTTTTTAAGTCCCATTCTTTGTTCGAGTTTAAGCATGTAGGATGCTTAATTCTCTGGAACTTATGCTCTGATACAAACTTGTAAGGCCCATCTTTCCTTTTTAGTCCATATTTAATTCCATCTTTAAAGCCTGTTTAACCTTCCATCTTTATTATTTTTATTATTTGTTTACTAACTCAAGTAAAATTTTCCATCATAATTAAATAATATATTAAATATCATTTCTAGAAATTTCGGGATGTTACACCCTTGAACTTCGTCTTGAAAACTAAATCATCTTCCCAAACACACCAAAACTCCATTGTAAGGCCCCGTTACCGGTGCCCTACATTGGACGTTGGATTTACTCATAAACACAGTTCTAAATATCAGAGTTAATTAAAACATTCGCGGAATATTAAACATTCAAACCATTATATTACATAACCATCCATTCTTGTCTTAACAGGCATTCAAAAAATTTAAACATAATATTTTGTCTTTAAAATAACATAACATAACATTTCTTGAGATGCCAGCTTCTTCAAGTTCATGCCATGTGATTCCCTCATGCGAGCTGCCTCAGTCTACTCACCTGCGTGCATACTAAAAGTCAGCTACGCTGAGTGAGTTCTAGCTAATCATACAACATACAATATGTTCTCAAACTTGCACACGTGCCCGAAGGTGTGTACATTATTCGTACACTACTTTACATACATATCTATTCATACTATTTAAAGAGCCTTCCGCCCTATAACCTCACAGATATTATAAGGGTTTGGTCCCCAACATCACATATATTATTAGGGTCTGGTCCCTACCATCACAGATATTATAAGGGTCTGGTCCCTATCCTCATAGATATTATAAGGGCCTGGTCCCAATCCTCACAGATATTATTAGGGTCTGGTCCCTATCCTCACAGATATTATTAGGGTCTGGTCCCTTTATTTTATGCAACTATACCATACATGTTGTTGCATACATTCCTTGACAATATGTGCAATCTCCGAAGAGCGTTCACGGACCATCAACATATCATACATACATTATTCATACATCATATATATTCATGCATACACCATTCATACACCATACATATCAATCATACCTTTAACTACCACTTGACGGCACATGCAATATCCGAAGATCGTTCACGCACCGTCAAGCAATCATCATACATAAATCATACAAGGCATACACTTACCACCTAAGGTAAGTGTATTAAATATCACATAGAGTATGCACACAGCCCCGAAAACATAACAAAGAAGTGGGGCTAGAAACTCACCTGAACGCGATTACGTTCAACGTTTATAGTTAATCCTTTCCAGAGCTGAGCACGACTAACTATGTAATCATACATATATTAATTATGGCTCTAGCCCTTCTTACCATCTACTTAATTAGTCTTACGTATCTAAGCCGGTTTTACTTCATTGGTTTATTAACGGTTAGTTAATCGTTACACTTTAACCTTTAAATGTATATTTCATCAATAATCAAAGTCCAAGGGTTAATGTGTAATTATCTTATTCTTTTCTAAGTCTAGGGACTGTTCTGTCATTATGTTAAACTTCTAGTTCGTTACTTATTCTTAACGAATTGACTCATCATAACGAACTGGTTCCTGTGACGAATTGAACCCTTTAACGAACTAGTTATTATACGAACTGGACCGTTTAACGAACCGGTCCTTTTTGACAAATCGGTCCATATAACCAATCAGTTCCCGTAACGAATTGGCCCTTCTAATTCGTTATCTCCTTTAACGAACTGACTATCACGAATCAAGGGTGATTCGTTATCTTTTCCCCTTGACGAATTGAACACGAACTGTAGCTAGTTCGTTATGCTTCCTTAGACGAATCAGCTAGCGAATCACCTTTAATTCGTTAAATTCCTGTTAGTGAACTAGGGTTAGGTCAGAGAATGTCTCTGACATTCCTTTCCTCGTACCCGCCGCCTTTCTGACGTTGTCATTGCCGGAAAACCACGGGTTCACCGGAAAAACGTGTTTTGACTCGTTTTCACCGTTTTTCGTCTCGTTCGATCCATATATGAGCTAGGGTGATCCCTAAGCTCATCTTAGGTTCGGTTTATACCCGATACATCCGGATCTCGTGACTTAAACGGTTTAACGGTATCGGCTCGTCGTTTCGTGACCATATCTAACGGGTTTAAGCTCATACCATATCACACTATCATTACCTTGGATCAGGATTGGTTTTTCCGTGTTGATTTCGGCTAGAGAGAGAGAGAGACTAGAGAGAGAGAGAGCTTAAGTGTGTGTTTTGGGAGGTGTATGCAATATGTGCAAATGAGAGTTACTTGGTAATTAATGCTTATATAATTATGGATCATGGGCTTAAGCCCATGGTCTTTTCCTCTTTTCTTCATAACCCATGTCCATAACCCAATTCCTTTTAACCCAACACTAGCCCGACTTATAATAACTCATACTTTCACTTAATTAACCGAAACTAGAAAACGGGATGTTACAAGTCTTCCCTCCTTAAAGAGGTTTCGTCCCCGAAACCTAACTATTACTAAAACAAATCTGGATAAAACTTGCGCATCTTTTCTTCAACTTCCCAAGTGGCATCCGATCCTTTATGATGTTTCCAAACCACTTTCACTAATGGGATAACTTTACGAAGAAGATGCTTCTCCTTGCGATCAACTATCTTGACTGGTTGCTCAATTTAGTTCAGCTGTTCATCAACCTCAATGTCCATTATGGCACGTGCGACGTGTCATCAGCCAGACATTTTCTCATATGAGAAACATGGAAGGTTGAGTGAATTCCTTCTAACTCTTCTGGCAAATTTAACTTGTAAGCCACTTCACCTACCCGATCTAAAATCTTGAACGGTCCAATGTACCTCGGACTCAACTTTCCCCTCTTCCTAAAACGAATAATCCCTTTCCAAGGCGAGACCTTGAGCATCACCTTGTCACCAACGTTAAACTCAATCGGTCGTCGCCGCTTATCAGCATACGACTTCTGTCTGTCTTGAGCAGCTTTCATTCTTGCCTTAATCTGATAAAACTTTGAAGAAGTCTCTTGAACAACTTCCAAACTTTCCATCTCCTTTTGACAAATCTCTCCCCAGCAAACCGGAGTTCTACAACGTCTTCCATATAACATCTCAAATGGTGGCATACCAATACTTGAATGGTAGCTATTGTTGTAGAAGGGTTCTGCTAGATGCCTATGATCATCCCAACTTCCACCAAAGTCTAAAACACAAGCACACAACATATCCTCAAGGTTTTGGATCGCCCTTTCAGACTGTCCATCTGTTTGAGGATGATACGCTGTACTGATGTTCAATCTTGTCCCCATGGCTTCATGGAACTTCTTCCAAAACCTCGAAGTAAAATGGGTATCTCTATCATACACAATCGATAATGATACTCCATGCTTAGATACAACCTCTCTAATGAACTATAACGATTCCGGCAAATTCAGGTATACCCTAGCCGGTATATACTATTTATGTGTTATACGGTTATATTCTATAATCATTTTTATAACGCATCCGAACATCGAATACGAAACGGTTCTTCAAATGTTTAGGTTTATCACATGCCACGTATAAACTCACTCATGAGAACGTAATATTACACATCACTACGGTTGTGTTCTTTAACACTTAGATGGCGAAATAACTAAACACATTTAAATTCAGTGGCCTATAAGTTACTGATAAACCAATTATATAATTGACAATTAAATCATCTTTTAAATTTATAATTCTAACCCACGGCTTCAAGACTTTAGTGGCCATTTACAAATTACACCCACACCACATTTGATTTCAAATGAAAAAATTGATATAAAATAAATTCATTTATGATACATGTTAATGCATTCTTAAAGTTAAAAAAAAAAAAAAACAAACACAAAAAATAAATGATTGAAAGTCAAGTAAAAATCTTTGAACCATACATTTTTTTTATCCAATCAACCACATCAATCTCTTGTCTCCCTCTCTCGGCTGACATGCACCTCATCACCATCACTTTGTTGACTTTTAAATACCATATCCAGACAAACTCATGCACCACCTTTTGATTAAAGAATGGATAAAAACCAGACTTCCTCATTTCATGTAAAAGGAGTTTTAATTCAAACATTCAAACTCATATGAAATAAACACATCCTTCACGTTTTGTCAAACAACCAATCGTGTTATTTCCTTTTCTTGGTCGATCCATTCTCATCACATACCATATGCGTGGGATTTGTTTCATAATTCCACCCCATCACTATACCAAGAATCCTCCCTCTCGGCTCTCTATAGCGTGATACACACACCCATAGTATCACATTTAAGGTGTTTTAAGAGACCGGAAGCTCTAAAGAAGGTGTACAAGATGTAAGAGTGGAATCTAGCTCAAGACTATCTATCTTCTTCATCTTAATCTAAAGTTCTAGAACTAAGTGAGCTAAAACTTCTCTAATCTATCTTTATATTTATACAAAGTGTGTTTATGCTAGCTCTAACACCCAAGGATCAAAATACAAGTTGATATTATGTTTAATAATATGCCAATGCGTATGTTGAAACTTAATAACCATGAGTTTTGGTTAAGATTTGAAAGGGGTATAAAATATGATCAAAAAAAAAAACATGTAAAATGTAATCATATACTAGATTATTGTAAAATATGGTGTTTACATGTTTGTTTAAAGGGTTTTCTTCATACAAAATAAAGACTATGAAAGATGAACTTAAATTATGATTACAAACTCTAAAAATATCATATATACTCATGTGTTAAAAAGCTGGAGTTTGTACCAAAAATAAATTATATCCCAGTTATATTTGAAAGATGGAAAACTAAACTTATATACAAGTATTTAGATTTGAATATATAAAGATAAACGAGTACACATGGTTTATAATAGAAGAATAAACATGTACTGTTAAAAGTCCAAATGCATTTTATAGAAATGGATTTTTATAAGTGTTTACGTTTAAAATGCTTGTTGTAATTTTAAATAAAAAAAACTATACGTAATCTATCATTGAAGGCGACAAACATTATTAACAAAGAAATGAATAAACGAACTTGATGAAATAAACGTGGAATGTAGAAAACGATAGTTGTGTCAAGGCGGTGATTTGAACATAAAAATATATTTTGAATATATATATACTTATGAAGTAAAAATAATAATTTTTACAAATTAAACGACCAAAACTCTATACAAAGTCGGTTCAAAATTTTTTTGAAGAAAAGCATATAAATACATTATGTATTACACTCGGAACTAAAAGAATTTTATTTTGAAATAAATATATAGTCTCAATATATTTATTGCTCAGCCAAACGAATTGGTTATATCCAAATGAAACCGACAATATTAAGAATGTTATATTCTTAATATTTATATAAGTTATTTATTTTCAACAAGGATACATAAACTTATCACCAATGGATTATCCAAAATTTAAAAGAAACGTTCGGTTGGTGAAAGCAACCGACACAAACAAACGAAACGTTCGGTTGGTGAAAGCAACCGACACAAACGAAATAACAAAACGATTAGTTGGGTGATGCGCGGTCATGAAACGCTTAAGTGTTAGAATTGAAACACTAGACCTAAATTGTCATTACATGTTATAGGATACTCGTCGGTTGGGAATTGGAGTTTTAAATTATCTAGCACGCATTTGAGAATCAGGTGAGTTTCACGAGCCCCTTTTTTCTGAATTGTTTTAAAATATTTTCCCAGAGCGGAAAGCATGTTACTATTGAAATGTTTAAATACATACTGAACGCATGGATTTGCGTGGATTTATATATATATTTTATTGTACGGGAATCGTACGGAAATGTACTAAGATTGTAATTGTCTGAGTTGCTAACATTCTAAGGCCCCGGAACACGAGTGATTAACTGAAAGCCGGTAGAGTGTGGATAGTACTATTGGTCTGACAAACCCAACTGGTCCGGCACGGATTTGCTGATGTTTCCCAGCAAGTTGCACATGTCTATTTTGTTGTTATATATATTTTGCTATGTAATGTTAGGCATAGCGGTTTGGGGCAGGTTCGTGGGCGGAGTATGCCACGGGGTTGTGTGTGGATAGTCAGAGGTTTCACTTGTGGGCTCAGCATAATTACATCGCTAATATATGATTATTATAATGATTTGTCACTGTTTATTTAAATTAGTGAAACTCACCAACTATTCGTAGTTGACCCGTTTTCTTTACATGCTTTCTAGGTACTCCAAACTGGAATAAGTGCTATATGCTTGATGATGCGTGCTTTTTGTGGAAGCTTAGTGATCATTTTGTATTAAATATGTTAATGTACTGTTGGTAAAACCTATGTGTTAACGCCTAGACGGTAACTAAACTCGGAACAATGTACTATGATGTGAATTAATGTAGTGGTGTTTTCTTTATAAGCAATGCTGTTGATATCAGACGTGTCTGTTGCATCACGTTTACGTTTCCGCTGCGGTTACGGGGTGTTACATGAACAAGCCTGCTAACGTTTCTGACGAGATAGCCTCTCGTATAGGCAGGAAGTGAGCACTCTTGGTCAAACGGTCCACAATCACCCAGATGGTATCATGTTACTTAGCTGTACGAGGTAGCTTAGTTATGAAATCCATGGTGATGTGTTCCTATTTCCATTCTGGTATCTCCAAAGGTTGCATCTTTCCATAAGGCTTCTGATGCTCTGCCTTGACTTGTAAACAAGTTAAGCACTTACTGACATAATCTACCGCGTCATTCTTCATTCCTGGCCACCAATAGTCTCTTTTCAAATCTTGGTACATCTTCGTAGTTCCTAGATGAGTCGAATACCTTGACTTATGAGCTTCATCTAAGATTCGACCTCTGAGTTCTCCATGAAATGGAATCCACATACGGTCAAACCTAGTCTTAACACCATGCGTGCTTTCCATCAACTCGTCTTGCTGACCGAAAATCCTTTCTTTCTTCACTAGTCCTTCATCTACCAGCACTTCTGACTGCACCTTGATGATTTCTTCAAATAGACTTGAGTTCATAATTAACTGGTAAGACTTCACTGTTGCAATGACTTCCTCATTCTCACGGCTTAGCGTATCAGCGACCACGTTAGCTTTGCCAGGGTAGTATTTAATATCACAGTCGTAATCTTTTATCAACTCCAACCATCTCCTCTGCCTCATATTCAATTCTTTCTGCTTGAAGAAGTACTTTAAACTCTTATGATCTGTGTAAATGGTACACTTAGTACCATACAGATAATGTCTCCATATCTTGAGAGCATGCACTACTGCTGTTAGCTCTAAATCATGCATCGGATAAGTACTCTCATGGACTTTCAACTGTCTAGACGCGTAAGCTATCACCTTTCCTCGTTGCATCAACACGCAACCTAACCCGCGATGCGAAGCATCAGTAAAAACAACCAAATCCTCATCACCATTGGGTAAAGCAAGGATTGGATCTTGCGTGAGTCTCTTATTTAACTCCTGAAAAGCCTCTTCTTGAAACTTACCCCAACTGAATACTATCGACTTTCGGGTCATACCGGTCAAGGGTGCAGCTATATTGGAGAAACCTTCGATGAATCTCCTATAGTAGCCAGCTAACCCTAAGAAGCTTCGTATATCAGTCTGGTTTTGCTGAGTCTTCTAGTTGGTTATCGCCTCAATCTTAGATGGGTACACGGTAATCCCTTCAGGATTGATCACGTGACCTAGAAATTGCACTTCTCGCAACCAGAACGCGCATTTCGAAAACTTAACATACAACTTCTCTTCCTTCAGAACTTCCAATACTTCTCTCAGATGCTCGGCATGGCCAGACTCACTTCTTGAGTAAATCAATATGTCATCAATGAAAACGATAACTGACTTATCCAACATCGGCCGACACACCCTATTCATCATGTCCATAAATTCTGCGGGAGCATTCGTCAAACCGAATGACATCACGAGGAACTCGTAGTGTCCATACCACGTCCGAAACGCTGTTTTAGGGATGTCTGCCTCTTTCACCTTCAGCTGATGATAGCCTGATCTAAGATCTATTCGTGAGAACCAACATGAACCTTGCAATTGGTCAAACAGATCGTCAATCCTTGGCAAAGGATATCTATTCTTTACCGTAAGCTTGTTCAACTCGCGATAGTCTATGCACATTCTCATACTTCCATCATTCTGCTTCACGAACAACACTGACGCGCCCCAAGGGGAAACACTTGGTATTATGAAACCTTTATCGAGGAGTTCCTGCAGTTGGGACATCAATTCTTACTTCTCAGACGGCGCTAGACGGTAAGGTGCTTTCGCGACGGGCTGGGCTCCTAGTATTAAATCTATCTGGAATTCTATCTCACGCTCCGGTGGCAACCCCGGAAGATCCTCAGGGAATACTTCTGGATAGTTGCACACGATAGAAACATCTTTCATTTCTTTTGTCTCGGCCTTTGCGTTGACAACATACGCCAGGTAGGCACCACACCCTCGTCTTAATAACCCTTCGGCTTTTATCATCGAAATAACGTCAAGCCCTGAACTTTCGTTATCACCATAAACCGTTACCGCACTGCCATCTAAGGAATTTAACTTTATTATCCTACTCTTACATACTATCTGAGCTTCATACTCAGATAACCAGTCCATTCCCAAAACTACATCGAACCCTCCTAAGGTCATAACATACAACATAACAGGGAACTCATGTCCCTCTAATTCTATCTTACAATTCTTAACCATTTTCATTATTTTCACCGAGGCGTCGCTAGTGGTTTCTACTATGAAGGTTTCAGGCACTCGGCAACATTTCATTTTTGCTATTTTACTAAATGTCGTAGTTACAAAAATTCTATTCGCACCCGAATCAAATAATAATGAAGCAGAAATACCGTTTACTAAGAACGTACCAGTCACAACATCAGGAATCTGCCTAGCTTGTTCCTGGGTCAGCATGTAGGCCCTAGTCCTCGGCCTTGATTGATCAGCATCCTTCTTTTCACTACCCCCAGCCTCACCATCAGTGCACTCTCTTGCCATATGGCCTGTCTTGACACATTTGTAGCATGTTTGCTTCACACTACACTCTTTGGCATAATGCCCTACCTTCCCGCACTTATAACATGCATTCGACCCCATCCTGCATTCCCCACCATGAGCCTTTCCACACTTGTTACACACATCAGAACTCTTACCCCACTTACACTCACCACCATGCATCTTTTCGTAGGTCTTACACGACCGCTTTTCCCAAACTCTTGGCTTCTTGTTTCTGGGGTTCCACAACTGAGTACCAGGTTGTTTGGCAGGAGCGACCCACTTCTTTTATTTCTTCTCTTCCATAATCACCTCATCTGTTGACATGTCCTCATAAACCGTTTCTGCGAGCCACACAGCAGAATCAAAAGTACCTGGTCTACCAGCCTTGACCAAGACGCGAACATTCGGCGGCAGTCCCCGAAGGTAGCATTTGATCCGCTTGGCCTCAGTGTTCACCATATCTGGTACCAACCTTGACATACGGTTGAATTAAGTGAGGTACTCGCGGTGTGTCATCTTAACCGCCTTCAGACTCAAGAACTTCATCTCAACCTTCTCTACCTCTGCATCAGCACAAAACCTCTTCATCACTAATTCTTTTAGATCGTCCCATCTCAAGACCTTGATCTCTTCTCGACTCTTCCTCTGCTCAACCGACTCCCACCAATACATCGCCTCCTCACCGAATGATAGGGTAGCATACCCCACAGCTTGATCGGGACGGCATTCGCTAATTCGGATAATTTTGTCTAACGCGGTTATTCATTGGAGAGTAGCGACTGCGTCTCCCAATCCAGTTAGCTTTGGTGGATCACGGCCTTTAAAAGACTTATAGTTGCATCCACCTCGGCCCCTTTTTCTATCATCCACCTTCACCGATTTAACCACGCTCGATTCTTCCCTCTCCCCTTCATCATCCTTCTTACCATCACCTTCCGCCCTCTCATCGGTTCCTTCACGGCCTCTAGCAGACTTCTCGGGATTCATGTTTTTCACAGCATCTGCTACCACTTGAGCAATGGCGGTTTGAATTGCGGGATCCAGTTGAACTCCCTCATTATTACTCGGATTTCAACCGGCTGCACTTCCTTCGCCTTCATTGTTAGCGGTTGGCTCTACTGATGGCTCTCGGACAACGCATGGTCTACCATGACGTCCCTTACGTCCTCCTCTTCTAGTAGCTTTCTTGGCTCCAGTCATTCGTATTCTATAAGGAAACACAAACGTCATCACATAAGGAACCATTTAGTACAAGGATAGTAAGGCTAACAGGTAATAACAATGGCCAGCTATGATTAGCTGATCACATTACTCTCTGTGTCCTATACACTTCCCCTTGTGAATCCACTTGTGCTAGTTCTACTTCTAACAGTTAGACAATCAAACAGTTCATATCATCATATACTTCAATCCCTAGCAATTAAGCTAGTATTCATACATTATTCTACTTTACATGTGAAATTGATCACATACTTTACCTTCACTTAGCTTGCTTGAGTGGCACATGGCATTCTCGTACTGGCATCTTCTTTCTTTTCATACTTTAATCCCATTCTGTGTTCGAGTCTAAGCATGTAGGATGCTTAAATCTCTCAAACTTTGCTCTGATACCAACTTGTAAGGTCCCGTTACTGGTGCCCTACATTGGACGTTGGATTTACTCATAAACACAGTTCTAAATATCAGAGTTAATTAAAACATTCGCGGAATATTAAACATTCAAACCATTGTATTACATAACCATCCATTCTTGTCTTAACGGGCATTCAAAACATTTAAACATAAAATATTGTCTTTAAAATAACATAACATTTCTTAAGATGCCAACTTCTTCAAGTTCATGCCATGTGCTTCCCCTCATGTGAGCTGCCTCAGTCTACTCACCTGCGTGCATAGTAAAGTCAGCTACGCTGAGTGAGTTCTAGCTAATCATACAACATACAATCTGTTCTCATACTTGCACACGTGCCCGAAGGTGTGTACATTATTCGTACACTAATTTACATACATATCTATTCATACTATTTAAAGAGCCTTCCGCCCTATAACCTAACAGATATTATAAGGGTCTGGTCCCCAACATCACATATACTATTAGGGTCTGGTCCCTACCATCACAGATATTAAAAGGGTCTGGTCCCTATCCTCACAGATATTATAAGGGTCTGATCCCCATCCTCACAGATATTATTAGGGTCTGGTCCTTATCCTCAAAGATATTATTAGGGTCTGGTCCCTTTATTTCATGCAACTATACCATACCTGTTGTTACATACTTTCCTTGACAATACGTGCAATCTTCGAAAAGAGTTCACGGACCATCAACATATCATACATACATTATTCATACATCATATATATTCATGCATACACCATTCATACACCATACATATCAATCATACCTTTAACTACCACTTGACGGCACATGCAATATCCGAAGATCGTTCACGCACCGTCAAGAAATCATCATACAAAAATCATACAAGGCATACACTTACCACCTAAGGTAAGTGTATTAACTATCATATAGAGTATGTACACATCCCCGAAAACATAACAAGAAAGTGGGACTAGAAACTCACCTGAAAGCGATTACGTTAACCGTTTATAGTTAATCCTTACCTGAGCTGAGCACGACTAACTGTATAATCATACATATATTAAATACGGCTCTAGCCCTTCTTACCATCTACTTAATTAATCTTACGTATCTAAGCCGATTTTACTTCATTGGGTTATTACCGGTTAGTTAATTGTTACACTTTAACCTTTAAAGGTATCTTTCATCAATAATCAAAGTCCAAGGGTTAATGTGTAATTATCTCATTCTTTTCAAAGTACATGGACTGTTCTGTCATTATGTTAAGCTTATAGTTCGTTACTTATTCTTAACGAATTGACTCATCATAACGAACTGGTTCCTGTGAAGAATTGAACCCTATAACGAACGGGTTACTAGACGAATTGGACCCTTTAACGAACCGGTCCTTTTTGACAAATCGGTCCATATAACGAATCAGTTCCCGTAACGAATTGGCCCTTCTAATTCGTTATCTCCTTTAACGAACTGACTATCACGAATCAAGGGTGATTCGTTATCTTTTCCCCTTAACGAATTGAACACGAACTGTAGCTAGTTCGTTATGCTTCCTTAGACGAATCAGCTAGGGAATCACCTTTAATTCGTTAAATTCCCGTTAGTGAACTAGGGTTAGGTCAGAGAATGTCTATGAAATTCTCTGACATTCCCTTCCTCGTACCCGCCGCCTTTCTGACGCCGTCATTGCCGGAAAACCACGGGTTCACCGGAAAAACGTGTTTTGACTCGTTTTCACCGTTTTTCGTCTCGTTCGATCCATATCTGAGCTAGGGTGATCCCTAAGCTCATCTTAGGTTCGGTTTATACCCGATCCATCCGGATCTCGTGACTTAAATGGTTTAACGGTGTCGGCTCGTCGTTTCGTGACCATATCTAACGGGTTTAAGCTCATACCATATCACACTATCATTACCTTGGATCGGGATTGGTTTTTCCTTGGTGATTTCGGCTAGAGAGAGAGACTAGAGAGAGAGCTTAAGTGTGTGTTTTGGGAGGTGTATGGAATGTGTGCAAATGAGAGTTACTTGGTAATTAATGCTTATATAATTATGGATCATGGGCTTAAGCCCATGGTCCTTTCCTCTTTTCTTCATAACCCAAGTCCATAACCCAATTCCATTTAACCCAACACTAGCCCGACTTATAATAACTCATACTTTCATTTTTTAATCGAAACTAGAGAACGGGATGTTACATCCATTAACGAAGAAACCTTGAAACACTTAAAAAAACTAATAATATAACCGAACACACCATACATCACAATCATATACAACAATCATATGTCACAATCTTATATCTCAGTCAAATTAACCATTCAAACCAAAGATACTCATTAGGTCCGGAGATTATTTAACAGTGACCCGAGAACAAGTCCTTCAAAGTTTCATATACCTTTAACAATTATCAACAACTCAGATGATCAAATATGATAGCAATGGAGGCAAGGATGTTTTGAGATTTTGAAGAGAGGGTTGTTTGCAGATTTGAGTAAGATGAACAATAACGCACACAGTTAACAAAAGTAGCCTTTTAAACTACAAAAAAAACCTTTGGGTTTGGGCCGTAAACCTGATGGGGCGAGAGCTAAATACATAATAAACATTTAGGCCAAAAGGACTAAGCTTCATGGGCCAGAGAACCCAAATGATCAAACCAGTTTACCATGGGCCGGGAACCCAAATTAACGTTTGATAAGAAAACGATTCCTTAACGCATTTGTTTCGAAACAAGTAAACATGAGTTAAAATTAAAGATGTAAAGAAAATAAATAAAAATGAAAAATTAAAAGATAAAATAAAAAAACAATTTTACCACCAGGCCTTCAGCAGTTCTAACATATTTCGGGATCAAATTTCAGTTTTGTTAAACGAGCAAACTTTTATGAAAATATTTGAACATGAAATCATATTGATTAAGATGCTTTACCAATAATTCATTTTCAACATTATTATGACATATAGAACATGTTGATAGCAGGTATTTAGATACTTAGCATGATTTTCAGTGCATCAGTGGTACGCATTAGGTTCATTTAGGCATAAATCTTAGATGGACATCACTTATGGGACCTATGATGCCTCTTATCTTCTTCTCAAAACGTATTTGGCTTTCTCCAGATCACCCCAGTTTGACACCAACCCCCTAGTGCTTGATCAAAAGATTTTACTATACAAACAAAAAATTTAAGCTTTAAGGTTGAATGTTGGACTTACATGCTGTCCGGACTTACAAGCCTTACATTCAGAGTGTTTAGGACTTATTTGAATGCCCCCACCCTTGTAGTTCTAGTTTGACCCTTAAAGCTTTATAACAATTTTTAATCTCACTATTATATATTAACAGCAATAATATTTTTTCAATAAATAAGAAACAAAATATTTTGGTGATCAAGACACTAACGGGCTCGTGTATGAAGGGGTAATTGCTTTTCTGTCTGTCATTCGGAGAGATGTATATAGAGACATGCATAAATCTTCAAAATTACTATCCACAATAAGTTTAGCAGATTTAGTTTATTGCACTTCAAACTTTTACGCATCATGGAAAACTACCATACATATCAATGACTATTCAAAAGCATTTTTAGTCTAATAACTTCACACATTAGGCACACAAAATCAATTTATCTATCATTTTCCAAAGGTTGGATCAAATTTTCATTTAAAAATATTTTGAGCTTCTATAAAGCTTGTAACTGAATAATTATGTCACTTACCATGTAGAAAAAGAACCAAAAGCTAAAAAAATTTTAATTTTATAAAACACACACACATTTGTTTTTGAATTTTTTAATTTTATAACACACGCACAATCTTTTTGAATTTTTAAATTTTCTCCCCCTAAATTTGTGCAAAAATTATAACATAAAGAAAAACTTTTATACACAAATTTAACCTCAAAAAGACTCAATCGTCGAAATGTAGCGTTTTAAGAAACCCTACAAGCACATTAAATCTGGTTGTTCCGACCGGTTTTGTAAATAAGTTCGCCACATTATTATCAGTGTGAACTTGTTCAAGGTGAATCAATTTCCGGTGGTAATAGTCACGAATGAAATGAATTTTTATGTCAATGTGCTTGGTTTTAGAATGCTGAACGTGATTTTTAACAATGGCAATGACAACATCATTATCACAAATTATAGGAGTGTCAAGAAATTTCAAACCGTAATCCAGCAATTGGTGTTGCATCCATATATCATGTGAGCAGCAGGCAGAAGCGGCAACGTACTCAGCCTCAACAATAGACGTGGATACCGTTTGTTGTTTCATGCATTTCCATGAAATAAGTCGATCACCCAAGAATTGACATCCAGCAGACGTAGATTTCCTGTCAATATCATCACCTCCATAATTGCTATCAGCAAAGGCATATAAATAAAATTCTGAGTTTTTGAACTAAAGACCTAGCTTCGGTTGCCATTTTAGATATCTAAAATTACGTTTAACAGCAGGTAAGTGAGAAAGTTTAGGATTAGCCTAGAAACGTGCGCATTGACAGACTACAAACATGATGTCGGGTTGACTGGCGGTGAGATACATCAGAAATCCGATCATTGATCGATAGTATGTTTGATCTAAGGATTCCTTATCAGAATCAAATGAAAGAAGAGGTCTTTCCGCCATAGGTGTCTCCGCAAACTTAGAATCTTGGAACTCAAACTTCGCCAACATGTCCTCGACATACTTCCCTTGATGTAACAAAAATCTTGTCGAACTCTAACACACCTGTAGCCCCAGAAATGTCATCATCTCCCTCCAACGAACTCATCTTGAATCTCTTCTTCGTTACCTCCTCAAATTCAGAACATAGAGCTGTACTGGTGGAACCAATAATGATATCGTCTACATAAATTTGAACTAAATTCAGATCTTTCCCAACAGTTTTAAGAAACAAAGTTAGATTGATGGTCTCTCGCTTGTATCCATGTCCTAGTAGATGAGCCGTCAAAGTGGCATACCATGCCCGAGGAGTTTGATGAATACCATAGAGAGCTTTGTCTAACTTGTAGACGTGAATAGGATGCTTCGAATCTGTAAAACCCGGCGGCTGGTCCACGTACATCTCCTCCTTTACTTCTCTATAGAGAAATGTCGTCTTGACATCCATTTGATTACCGTGAACCCCATGTAGGAAGCATATGCCAAAAAAAATCCGAATGGCCTCAAGACGAGACACTGGAGCATACACTTCAGTGTAGTTTAGACCTTTAACCTGACAAAACCACGAACCACAATCAGAGCTTTATTTTGAACAATAACCCCAGTGTCATCTTGCTTGTTATGAAAAACCCATATCGTGTTTAACGCCTTTTTTCCGACAGGTAACTCCACCAATCTCCACCAATCTACAATACCTTAAGTACTGGAAATGTATTCGTTTGGTATAACATCTGGAAATAAAGCACTGCCAAATATTTGACGAATGTTGCTCTCCCCCTCTACTGATGAAACACCGGCCGCATGTGTCTCAACTATATGCAAATCACATTGTTCAGCAGACTTTTGTGAAGACACAGTCTTAGTGACATGTTCGTGTAGACTCGAAGATAAAGGCTGAGCAGTATCAACCGATTCCAACGAATCTATACCCAGCACCGGAGACTTTTGAAAAACAACTGAGATGTCTTCTTCTTTATCAACAACATTCAAAAACCCCACACCTGAGTTTCCTGCATCAACAACTGGAAACACATTAAATGTCTTAAATAGTTCATTATAAACAAATAACCAGTCAGGACCGACATGAACATCAGTTTCATTCTCCTCTAGCCAGCGCACATCATAAGATTCCACAATCTGGTTAGTTACCTTGTTGTAAACTCTGTAAGCCATGCAACTAACAAACCTAACAAAGTAGCAATCATCAGCTTTAGCTCCAAACTTTGGAGTCAATTCGAGATATAAAAGAGTGCATGGACATTCAATGGCTCTAAAGTGTGCTACAGTGGGCTTGTGACTGTAAACAATCTCATAAAAAGTCTTCATCTGTGATTTGATGAGCAACACCAGATTTTGAACATAACACGCTGTGTTGACCGCTTCAACCCAGAAGAACAGAGGTAGCTTCGAGCGCACAGCATGGTTCTAGCAGCCTCAATTAGAGTTATGTTCCTTCTCTCAGCTACACCATTTTGTTGCAGTGTACGAGCTGAGCTGTATTGTCTGAGCACTCCTTTGTCGACATAAACAAATATGATTAAATGTTGAGCTCTTGAACTCCGTTCCGTTGTCACATCGTATTCCTTTTAGTTTTATATTGAGTTAGTATTCATTAGCACCACAAAGCGCTTTATCAAATTTGCAGTTTCACTCTTATTTGTCAAAAAAAACACCCAAGTAAAACGTGAGTAGTCGTCAGTAA
The DNA here is from genome assembly GCF_021521415.1 of Bidens hawaiensis. Taxonomy (NCBI): domain Eukaryota; kingdom Viridiplantae; phylum Streptophyta; class Magnoliopsida; order Asterales; family Asteraceae; genus Bidens; species Bidens hawaiensis. Next base: position 289,527 of record NW_027493817.1, read on the forward strand.
TAAACAAACAATAAGAGCTGCGAGAAAGACACAATATGTGAACAGTACCAAACAAGTCCATATGAAGCAATTGAACAGGCTATACACTTCTCAATTGTTACAAAGTCTTTAACAGGCAAACCACGGACAATGTTGTTTTCAGCAAGACGGTTTAAAGGTTTAACATTCGCATGACAAACACGACGATGCCAAAACATGGCATTATGTTCCGACACTTTTGAAAATAAACATGTGATTTCATTTGGAACATTTATATTCATGTCGATCACGTAAGCATTATTTTTTCTTTAGGATCGAACAAGAACCCAATATTCTGGTATGATGATACGAGGTTTTAAAATTAGACACTCTTTGTTTGTGAAATGTAACATCCCGGCCTCTCGTACCACCAATATTGTCCGCTTTGCCCCCGATGGGTTGCCCATCCGGGAACTCACGACTTTGTTTTTGGTTGCCCAGGTAGAGGCTTCCCAGGTGGTCACCCACCCTTGTACTACTTCCACATAAGCACGCTTAACTGTGGAGTTTTCATGTGCTCCACAACCAACTAAGCCCAAAACACGTTGGTGATTGAAGAGACAGGACATTTACTTATGAACCAAGGATCTCTCTTGTCCACGGCCGATGTGGGATTTGCCTAAGAGTGGGACGATGTTGTGTTTGCCAAGGGTGTTACAAACAACCCCCCTTTGGACTCATCGTCCTCGATGAGGCATGTCCCATCATCCCGAACGGCACAAGAGTGGCTCTGATACCACCTGTAACATCCCGGCCTCTCGTACCACCAATATTATCCGCTTTTCCCCCGATGGGTTGCCCATCCGAGAACTCACGGCTTTGTTTTTGGTTGCCCAGGTAGAGACTTCGTAGGTGGTCACCCATCCTAGTACTACTTCCACCTAAGCACACTTAACCGTGGAGTTTTCATCTGCTCCACAGCCAACTAAGCCCAAAACGCGTTGGTGATTGAAGAGACAAGACATTTATTTATGAACCAAGAATCTCTCTTGTCCACGGCCGATGTGGGATTTGCCTAAGAGTGGGACGATGTTGTGTTTGCCAAGGGTGTTACATGAAATGTGTTGAAAAACCCTTGTCACAGATCTGCGAGACACTGAGCAGACTGTGTTTCAACTCCAGAACAAAATTAATGAAACACCATAACTTTTTTTATAAATAATACTTTCACAAAATATATCAGAGTTGGTCCGAATTTACATCCAATATATGCCACTCGTGGTGACGTCTTATTTTATTAAAATATTTATTTTACAACAAAACATATTCCTTTAATAAATTTTATTATACAAACTTTTATACACGAGTAAGGTTCTCTTGTCAGACCAGTCCCGTCCATGAAGCTTCAACTATCTAAGGGTGCTTTTCCTGAAAACATTTTATAACATATTTTTATTAGTTTTCGCCAAGTAAGTACACCATTTTATAAAAGTATGTTTTATTTTCATTCGGAATTTAACATCCAAATTCCTTTGGATTTCAACACCCGAAATCCTTATATTTACTCCACAATATTCTTTGGGAATTCAACACCCGAATTCCTTAGGATTTCAACACCCGAAATCCTTAATTTTACTCATCATTATTCTTTGGGAATTCAACACCCGAATTCCTTATGAGATCATTTTTAACCCATAAGGGTTATTAACTCCCCCTTTTATACTTGGGGTTCGATACCCGAACCCCTTGAGTTTCAACTCCCGAAATATTTTAATACACAATAATAACTTTGGAGTTTCAGCTAACGAAACTCTAGGGACTCGTAACCCGTATTATATTTATTAGGGGCTTACTACCATATTTATTTCAAAGTTATAGCCCCTTGTTGAGACACCCATTAATATACTTGAAATAATAATATCATAATTCATTTTCCAATAATAATGTATTTGAGTACTAAATAAACACATATAGCACGCTATAAAAATGACATGATTATGGTTTCGTGTACTTACCTTCAATTTTAGAAAAAGAACTAGAAGAAATCCTTGATTCTTACTTAAAATTTACTTCTATATAACTCTTAACTTTCTTCCCAAATATTTTTGCTTTCAGTATATAAACCAGGAAAACATATATAGTGCACGTTCTACTACTTTTTCTTACTTAAAAACTTATTCCTCTCTAGCCATTTAGTTGTTGGTTTTGGTTTATCAAGCATCTTTCCAACAAAGGATATATATATATATATATATATACACTAACTACTTTGTTTGTTGGTTAAGAATTCTTCCTGGTGAAGCTTTTTTTTTTCTTTCTTATCTACATTGATAATTATCTCCGTTTATCCAAACATCGTTCCTTGTTCCTTACGCATACCAGCTCATCCTATCTTGATTTCTTTGTTTTATTATTAGTATTATTTCTATTATAATATTAAACTTCAACGTTACTTTCATCATCATCATCATCATCATTATTATTATTATTATTATCAAACATTAAAATGTTAAATTATATGTTTACCTCAAACATTTTTTTACAATAGTAATTTTTATATTTTAGTTTTCGTTTTATACATTTAAACGTAACTAGATAGTACCAAATGTTCGTTTAAATGTCTCATATTTAAATGAGTTGTTTTACACGCTATTTACTTGTTTACTAATATTACAAATATAAATTTCAAATATTTTATTTTTATCCACAAATTAGGATGTTACAATTAACATTCTCAAATTTAAGAGCATCATTACTTACAGTACCCTTCTGTGTGATCTTTCTTTTTTCTCCTCCCGCAAAGGAAATATACCCTCCTTTAAATATCTGAATGTCGTGCAATTGAGAGATGTATCCTGTCATGTGCCTGGAACAGCCATTATCAATATACCAAGGTCTGATGATATTCCCCCATAGTTGTTCATGCACGATGTGCGAGATTAATTTGTTTTTGGTACTCAGTCCATAGTAGTGCTGGGTAAACCTGATTCATCTATGCATGTTACGGGTTTCCATGACAAGTATTCCTGAATTTTCTAAGGTCGAACATAAAATCTTTTGTGATTTGGACACCGAAGATTTAGGCAATCATTTATAGACGGGGTTTGAAATTTTGTGACTAAAATAAATGGTTGACTTTATCTCCAGTTTGCGGACGGAAAACACTTTGGACTTTGGCTTCCAGATCGATTTCAATCTAGAGGCCGAATTTGGTCTCGGGACCGAAATCGAGTTTCCATCGCGGTTTGAAACATGGCAGGCTTAGTCTGATAGGAGTTCAACCTGTCAGCCTTGTTTCGTTTCCAATCACCATCAGAGGGATTTTCCTTGTAATACCTTGATTTATTAGAATCTTATTCGTTAAAGGTATCACGAGGCATATGCCTCTTATTATGTCCGTAGTATGGGACATAAGGACGGTGTCGGCAATTTCTAGCAATGTGACCAGGAATGTCACAATTGATACATGTTTGCCTTTTAATATAAAAGTCATTGTGGTTAGCCCCTGGTCTTGACCTGTTGTGTGAGCCAAGTTGTCCCCTTTGGGCTGAACAATTGATTTATTACAATTATGAACACCTGAACTTCCTTCTTTAACAAATTTAGGTGATAAGCTTTTGTGAAAACTTTTATTTTTATTAAATTTATTAGAAACCACACCACCAGTTTTAAAAGTTTTAGAAGAATCAACCACACACTTGCCTTTGCTCTTAAATAGTGCCCACACAAACAATAGTAGCAACAGATTCAAAACAAGAAAAATTAAAGAAACATTAGTATTAATGTCTTTATTATTCAAAAAAGGTAAATAATCCTCCTCATCAGTCCAACCCTTTATAATTACTTCATCTGCACGTGAAGGTTGGTTCAGTAGCTTTGACTGAACCATGACCAATTTAGCCATTAGCAGTCGGCTTACCGTACTGCATGAATGGTTCCGTTGCTTCCTCTTCTTTAGTAAGAGGAAGCCCAGTGTAATTGTCATTATATGAAGGAGGAACCACACTGTACCCAATACCCTCACCCTTGTTCTCTTTCCATTTTAATTGTTTTTTTGATCATAGATTCGACAACAGCACAAGAGACATCGAATTTCTTATAGTTGAATTCAACATTTTCAAACTTATTAGTTAATTAGCAATCTCCAACTTAGAAGCGTCTAACTCGGCGGTTAGCTCGGCGATTTTCTGTTTAGTATCTAAGTGGTGATAACATTTTACGCTAAAATCTGTTTGAAGTTTTGAGAAATCATTTTGTTGTGCCTCTAGTTTATCTTTTAAAGCTTTTTCAAGTTTCTTAAGGGTGAAATTATCATGTTTTACGCCCTCCATTTCTCTGATCAGATTATTGTTGTGAGCTCTATACAAATCTATCTTATTAATGCAAGATTGAGAACACAATTAAGAAGTTACCTCAGATAAGCTGAAAGAAGTAGAGGCCATGAAAGAAAACTGGAGATCTTTTACTTGTTCCTCTGCATCGTTCTCTTCTTCAGTAACATCAATCCTAGCAAAGTTAGCAATCTGATTGTTGATGTTGAGTGCTGCCATCTGGTCATTCCAATCAAACTGTTGAGCCACCAATCCCTGCTCATTCTCTCTAGCACCAGCAACATTTTCTCCTCTAACCCCACCTTCTGGAACCAGTGCCCTTTCCCTGTTCACCTCCTTAGCGGGATTCATGCATTTACGAACAAAGTGACCCTGCTCGTGACAATTATAACACCTCATGGTCACTTTATTTAATCCCCCTTTCTTGTTAGCTGGAAAATTCAAGTTGTTTCTACTTGTACTTTGGTGAACTTCTTTGCCCTAAACACTACCATTGCTATTTGCCAAGAGATATCCAATTCTTCCACATCTTCAGGATGGATTTGATCCAACTCAACGACTACAACTGGTTGAAACAAATCTCCAGCGAGAAAACCATTATAGTAGTTCATGAAACCAACCATTAAGACAATGCTTTCTTGAGTCTCCTTTTAAATTGCAGGAACTTGAGTGGGAGACTGACTGGAGGACCCAATAGTCGAACGAGGATTAGTTGAAGGAGCGGGTTGTTGAAAGAACACAGGAGTAGGTTTTGGTGGCGTCTAAATGAATTGACCTTGAGAGGACCTAAACATTGAGAAATTGTTCTGAGCTTGTTGTGGCTGAGCATATTGACTCTGAGAGGATTTGAACATGGAGAAATTGTCTTGTGATATGAGAGCATTATTAGAAGCAACATTGTAGGAGTTACATGATTTATGGCACGTTACTTATCATCCATGTCATAGGACTTAATGATAGCCATCACTTCTGACAAAGTTAATCTGGCTAGATCATTTTTCTTCTTGATCACTGCAACATTCATGTCCTAGCTTTGTGGTAGGGAGTTAACCCGCTTGTTGTTTGTTTCAATAGAGGTCAAATTGATGTTGGCTAATCACTTTTTAGTGACTAAAGTGACAAATAGTTAAAGCTATGTCTCCAAAAACTCCCCCAGAACATGATTGAACATATTGAAATTTTGTGTTTGAACCTTGATCAATCCTTAATCTATAAACAGATCTCAGATCTGTATGAATACGATTAATCCTTAACTCGGATCTAGCTAATAGTTACGTTTGATTGTATGTTATATATATATATATATATATATATATATATTATCAGTAATAGTATATGTATGTATGTACGTATAAAATTAAGATGAAGATCGATAGAGATTTTGACAGAACTTAGTTAATTAACTCTCAAAACCTAAATTAACTTGTGAACAGAGTTCACTATATATAGAAGATAGGTCTAGTTCGCTAACATTCCATAGCGAACTAGACACTACTTCGTTACATACATAATCAGATAAATAACTTAATGAATCATCTCCTGATTCGTTAAAAATCCTTAACGACTCACGAGGAAACTATCTTAATTCTAGTTCGCTAAACATCCTTAGCGAACTAGACTAATAATTTAACGAACTAACTTAATATCTTAATCATTTATTACATTAATCAAAACGACAAATACATTAATAATAAATACAAAGACTCGAGACGCAAAACCGTGCACTAGCAGACACCCCGTCATCTTGAGCTCTTTGTCTTTAAATTACTTGAAGCGCTTGGACTGCCATTCTCGCAACTATGAATTCCGTTTTCATAACAAACACGCACAACGCGTTGGAATTGCATAGCCAGGCCATAGTCTTCATTGCGCTCAATTAGAATCTTGTTCTTGTGCAACACGTCATTATCAGTCTCGGTTAAATTAACCAACCACATCGGGTCAATGATCTTTATCAGCTCAGTCTTCAACCCTGTACCAAGCACAATGACGGCCTCGCCAGTACGATTATCGTAGTACCAGCGGTTGAAGGATAGATGCATGTCTTGGTTCATTGTCTTCACTGGCACCCGCTTCATCGTCTTCGGCGGCTTTACTTTAAGGACCAACTTCTTCCAACCAGTCCTTGGGTCAATCTCATTGAGACGCTTACGGATGGCAATCTGTGGTTTAAAAAATTTGAACCCGTGATTTACTTCAAACAACAGATGTTGGTGAAACCAACTTGCATGTTTATTCCCACCTCTATTAATGAATGGACGGTACGCCAGAGTACGTACGTCCCATCTCGGTAATGAAAGAACATCAGACATCCTTTCGTAGTACTGGACGCATTTCTCCCATTTGACAATACATACTTTAAGATCAGACTCAAACATCCAAGAAATAATATTACCTTGCACCTTTGACACAACCTTAAATGAAGTCTTCTGGTTGGCTTTGGCTCGTGCAATAGCTTCTTCTTTCTGTTCTTGATCAACAAACCTGAATGCTTTGATAATCTTACTTGCTTTCTTGTGTCTGAACCAACTATTAATCTCCTCAAGAGACGGGTCGAGAAGCGAATCAGAGTAGACATTCTTGCCTTTGGAATTCTTCTCAAGATGGTCTTCTGCTTCTTTAACCGTTTCTTCATTAAACACTGGAGCACCCTGATTAACATTGGTGTGTTGAAACAGATCAGGGTAATCCTCAGCAGTCACATCCTCCATCTCAACTTCCTCATTCTCATAAATATAATCCGTACTCATCTCAACGGTAGGATCATTTAGTATCTCATCATCATTAATTACCTCAACATCGGGCTCAGTCTCTAACACGGTCATCTCATTTTCATTTAGACCAAGCAAGATCGCAATCTGCTCTCGTGTTAGCGACTTATCAACAAACTGCCCCACTGCTATCTCATCAGCATTCACCATGCTTCTAATCACCCCCTTATCATCCATAAATATAACCGTATCAGCCTCGATCATCTCAATCGGCTTGGCAGCCGAATGATCATGATAAATAATGATCTGTTTGCCCAAATCATCAACAGAACTCGTACCTGCACCAGAAGCTGGGTCTTGAGTTTGTTCAGGCTCACCTCCAGCATCAGATTCATCAGGATCTTCCTCATCATTCTTGATCTTTTTTAAAGCATCATATTTGCAAGTAAATTGCAAGATCAGATCCTCTTGTTCTTTAAGCTTCATGCCCTGAGACTCAACAATCTCACGTAGGGATTTTGTTTCTTTTTGGCAGAAAGAAACATAACTGATTAGCTTCTTCTGGTTCTCCATCAAGCGTTCTTGATTCATACGGTCAGCAGACATTTGATTTTCATACAAGTGTAATAGATTCAAAAGCATATTTGTCTGACGATTCGATGGAATAGCATAAAAAGAGGGATGAACAGGCTGGATTGGTCCCTGAGGCCTTGTAATTCTCATAAATGAGATATCACTAGGTGGAGGAGGCCTCATAGACGGTGTTGGAGGAACAGAAGAAAGTGTAGCAGATGACAATGGTATTTAGGTAAGGCCGATTGTGGAATCATACCCAACTGCTCGTGAGGTACCATTGTCGTCGTCAAAGTTATCTCCGGAGTGCTAGTAGTAATTGGCATTGCCGGGCGTTGAGGAATTGCAGGACGAGATGGTTGCACACCAAAAGATACTCCAGCTCCAGCTGATACACGTCTTTTTGCTGAGCCTTCAAAAGCTGGTGCTTTACCCTTCCGTTTACGTTCACGTTGAGCTGCAATTGTAGCAACTAACGCAGCGTCAACGTCAGCTTGTTGTTCACGAAGAGCTGCATCACCATTACCACCATTTCCACCTTCTCCACCATCTTCCCCATCATCACCATCATTGTTCCCACCTTCTCCTCCCTCACGCTCAGAATCCGAGTCATCATGGATCCACCGATCCTCGGGAGGACATACATAATCAGGGTTAATTATATGACCAATCATCCATTTGTCCCATGGCCTTTCCTTTCGATAAATCGTCATTCTACGCACTGTGTCAGCCTTCATGTGTTCTAAGTAAAGAACATCGTCCACTAACGTTCGATCAATCACCAAGTCTGGAACAAGGTCTTGAATTATCAATTGTAAAAATCGGGGATACATCAAGAACTTCTTCTTCTGAGCTGTCTACAGAACTTGTTCTTTCAGATGATCGAAAACCATTTCTGAGTAGTTGAATGGCTTGTTGAGAATATGAGCCACAAATTCCGATTGCAAACTTATACGACATTCATCAAAACCACCTTTACGACCACCCATGCAATGAATCAGTACGTGTAACAGATACTTGTAAGGTGGGCATAGTCCGTTCTTGTTAAACATAGAATCTTCAATATTTCTACCATAAAATATCCTTGTAAATAGGCCCTTGATTAACCTCTTATCAAACTCACTTGGGTTATCATCATTATCCTCAAACCGAAGCACCCTCCTAATCACATCAACATCCACAGTTATAGGAGTTTGATTGATTGTTGCTCGAATATGATTCTTGGTGTCAACGAACTCAACAGTATTCCAGAACTGCCTAATAATACTCAGATAAACCTTAGGTTTGGTAGTTATAGCATAATGTATCACCGAACGACGTAGAAATTCTAACATAGCCCTAAACAGAGCTTCATCAGCAACGTCTGAATCAACATAAGCACATATGTTGTGTTTCTTGTCAAAGGATAGCAATGTGACTTCTTCTTGTTCCTGAGGTTGTTCTTGAGCTTGGGGTTTTTCTTGTTCTTGAGGAGCAACGGGTGGATCTTGATCCATTTGATCGGCCATTTCACTAAATAAATATAAACGGTTATAAGTAATGAGAAGATGTAATATACATTTAGCATTTATAAGTAAATTCTTTATTTAATGTATCGATTTCATATTGAAGTATCGTATTAACGGCTAGATCTTGGAAGGTTTCTATTTTACAAATCTTGGTTAAAATAATTTACATTAAAAATATTTATGTTGATTAAATTAGCAAATTTTTTAAATGTCATTCGTTTGATTATCAAACTGATTCGGTACAAACATGTAACGAATCAATTTATTCGCTATCAAGTAAATATATTAACGAAATAGACTTAGCGAATTACTCTTCAAAGGAACGAACTAGAATCTGGTTCGTTATGATTTAATGAATTCATATTTGATTTGTTGATTAACTTATTCGCTAAACTAGTTCGTGTGACTTATTAACGAATTGGACACTAAAGAGTTCCAATTCGCTAATGGTAACGAATGGTCAATAATGACTTGATCTTTGACAATACTGGTCAAAGTCAAAATTACACAAGAACACGGAGAGTCAACATGTTGAATCCAGGTTCGAATATTCCATAATTATCGTTGAATCACCAAGACGACATTCACTAATCTCGGTTCAATCTTAATTTGATTTTTGCCATATCACCCCAACTTGACTTAAACCATTATATTGTTGATCAAATTTGTTTTTTATAAAAATTTTATGAGCAATGCATTGATTTTCTGTTACTATGAGTGAATATGCACGAGTCCATCTGCCGGCTTACATACATTGTATCCCCTGGAGTCCGTTTCTTAATGGTATTAAGACGCGCGCAAGGGAGGAACAATGTATGACTAACAACGGATTTTGATCAAGTCAGTAATTTGGAAATTTGTACGAAGTAAAGCAGTGATCAAGTTTAATGACTTTGGGTTTGCTATAAAAGCGAATGAAATATTCATGCATAAGAATACCCAGATGATTAAGCCGCATAAAGACTCACAGTGTCCACAATCTCAAAGCTTGTTATTTGCTTTATTTTATTTTTGGTTGATCAAACAAATATAAGGCTTGAGTATGACAGGTTATTACATTTCTGTCATCCTCACCGAGACTTTTTCTAGAGACTAACACCCCTTTCAATTTGGCGTTTCTTTATGTTTATATCACATACATTACTCTACTTGTTTGTTTTAAGACCTACCAATGCACCAATGCAATTAATCACACATTCTTTTAAGCTTACTTCTTGCTGGATTTGGAGTCAAGATAATCAATATACTATAATTTTCTTTTTTTGCTTTAAAAAACTCAAAAATTTTGAGGAGCATAAAACAAAATAAAGATAAATTTAATCGCCCCAGTTAACTTAAGTCTATAAATAAATGGTTGTTCTATCAATTCAACAAGTGAATAATAGGACCAAGACATGCAAGCATGCTTCACAAACTTAAATAACCGACATAATTTTCAGCGAGAAATAATCTAAAAACGCATTACGAACGCCCCAACTATTTTCCATTATCAGGTGAATGGCTAACCTGATCATTTACAAGTAAATGTCTGGACCGAACATATACACGTACATGCCCTTCAAATGTAGATAATTGACATAATTTTCAGCGAACGCTTGCAAAAATCTTTTTTGTTTTTTCTATACATACATTAAAAACACAATCTTTTTGTCTTTTTCAATTTTCTTGTAAACAAAAAAAACTTCACATTCTTTTTGGATTTTCGGATTTTTCAGTACAAATATAAATCACACTCTTTTTGGTTTTTCAAATTTTAAAATATTTTTGGTTTTTCAAGGAAAATTTTAAAGGGAAAACATTAAAGAAAAGAAATCACAATGTTTTTTATTTTTCTAAAGAAAAGAATTTTTTAATGTTTTTGGGTTTTAAATATACAAACGAAAAGCACAATATCTTTGTATTTTCTAGTTTTTCACCCCCTAAAACCAAAATGAATTTTAAAAGAAAAATGACATAAAATAAAGATAGTCATCCTTGTTTAAGGATATCAGCGAGGGTCTTCAATCCTTTTAAACCAAGCAAAAATTTAAAACGTGTTTTGTCAAAAGTTTTGGTAAACAGATCGGCTTTCTGAAAGTCAGTATGTACTTTCTCAAGGTCAATCAACTACTTCTCAAAGCAATCCCGTATAAAGTGATATCGAATTTCGATATGTTTTGTTTTCGAATGTTGTACGGGATTCTTTGTGATAGAAATTGCAGCAGAATTATCAATCAAAATAGGAGTAGTAAGAAACTTCAAACCGTAGTCGCGAAGATGTTTTTGTATCCACAAAACCTGGGAACAACAACTCGAGGAAACAAGCTTTAGTGGTTGAAGTGGAGACCATTGTCTGCTTCTTACACTTCCAGGAAACAAGCCGGTTTCCTAAAAATTGACATCCTGCAGTCGTTGATTTAAAGTTGATCTTGCAACCTCCATAGTCCGAGTCTGAATAAGCAGTAAGATTAAAAGTATCATCCTTGGGGTACCACAACCCGATGTCTAGATTTCCCCTCAAATACTGAAGTATTCTCTTAACCGCAACTAGGTAAGTCACTAGTGGACTTGCTTGAAACCTAGCACAAAGACAAACAGCAAACATAATGTCGGGTCGAGAAGCCGTTAGATACATTAAAGAACCAATCATGGCACGATAGAGGTTAGGATCAATGGTATCATCCAATTCATCCGGTGATAAATTGTGACCCACGGGAATAGGAGTAGAAGGGATTTTTCCGGCAGATATCTTGAATCGGCTCAAGACATCATTCACATACTTTGTCTGATGAATAAAGATTCCATTAGCAGACTGGTGAACTTGCAACCCTAAGAAGAAATTCATCTCTCCCATCGAGCTCATCTTGAACTTTGTTTGCATGGACTTCTCGAACTCCTTACACAACGTATCGTTTGTAGACCCAAAAATAATGTCATCGACATAAATCTGAACTAGGAGAAGATCGTCACCAACAGTTTTATGAAATAAAGTGCAGTCGACAGTCCCTACTTTGAAGCCGTTATCAGTCAGATGGTATGCGAGTGTGCCATACCAAGCTCTCGAGGCTTGATGTAGACCATGCAGGGCCTTGTTTAATTGATAAACTCGGTCCGGATAATCAGGATCTTCAAAACCAGGAGGCTGTAAAAAAACACTTCCTCGTGTAGTTCACCATTGAGAAAAGCACTTTTAAAATCCATTTGATAGACCTTGATATTATTATAAGCAGCAAATGCCAGGAAGATTCGAATCGACTCTAATCTCGCAACTGGAGAATATACTTCTGTGTAATCAATACCCTCTTGCTGAGGAAAACCTTGCACCACTAGACGTGCTTTGTTTCTGAAAATCACCCCTCGATCATCTTTCTTACACTTAAATACCCATTTAGTCGAAATAGCTTTCTTGACTCTAGCAGGTTTATCAATTAAATCCCAAACACCCAAACGTGCAAATTGCTGTAATTCTTCTTGCATAGCTTCTACCCAAGAAGGATCTTCAAGTGCCTTACGAGCCGTCGTTGGCTCAACTTGTAACGATTCCGGAGAAATCAGGTATACCCTAACCGGTATATACTATTTATGTGTTATTTAATAATGAATATATGAATTATAATGCGTTTATACGAGTATGTATGATTCACAGTACGGATTATACTCGATTATACAGTTAATCGTATTGGAAATACGATTAACCGATCAACGGTTGTTGAAACCCGAACGAATCAAGGATTACATTATAGACGAGATATATAATATTTAGTGATGTTTACGAAGTATTAAAGCTTCGGGATAAGTGAATTAAAGCACAGAAAAAGAATTTCGATTTAATGGTACGTCGGTACGTTAAACGAAACCTTTAATACCAAACCAAGCAAGAGACGATCGATCAAGCCGAAAAAGATGCGCAAATATTAATAATATGATGTTTCAAGTTAATAAATGTCATGGTTTAAGTTTTTGGAAGTTTTTAAATCAGTTTTATATAAATTTCATTTTTAAGCCGAAAAACGACCGTTATAGCCTCGTTTTAAGCCGAATTAAACATTTAACCGAAAAACGAACTGAACCAGATTATCCAAAACATTATCCGGATCTCGGAAATCCAAATATGTGGTTGAAAATGGAGAGGTGGGTCCCATCCAAAACAATATCGGACCTAAGGTCCCTTTCCCCCTTATTATTTTCTTTTTTCTCATCAAATCTCTCAACATCCATCAACTTCTTCCACTTAATCATCCAAAAATCCAAAGTTTAAGCAAGAAAACCGAGGTAAAAGTCGTGTTATTTACGTGTTCATCTTCGTTTCTTGAGTTTGTTTGCAAGAAAATGAGGTTTCAAAGATGAAAACCGATTCTTGCATGGTCAAGTGATGTATACAGGTTATACAAGGGATCTTGGTCCAAGAAAGGAGTTAAACGAACCAAAAACGAATTTTTACGGTTAAATCTTTGTTTTTATATCATAACCGAAACCATGAAAGAAATGGCTTGATTGTGGGTGTAACTTGCTTGGTGTGGTGTTATTGTGCTTGTAGGTGTTGTATCTAGTTGTTAGCAAAGGCTAGAAAGCGAGATTCTTGCGATTTGAAGCTAGAAACACAAGGTAGTTCGGTTTTTGTATAATGTCTGAGATTTGGACAGATTGTGATACGTGTTGATTTAGGTCATGAAATTTTACATAGGTGTTAGATACATGAAAATATGAGTTCTGTGAATTTTTGGTAATTTTTGGACAAAGGATGAATATTTGGTGAATTTAATGCTCGGTTTTGGCCAAAAATGGTGAAAAATAGTTAAATATCATGAAAAATTCTGGCAAATTCCAGATAATCTTTTTATAACATGTATAAGTCATAAACAAAATTTTAGGTCAGTTGGAGAAGTCTAAGTAGGCTTTTCGGTTAAACGAGTTCTAGGCTTTTCTAGCTCGGTTTTAGTGAAAATGGCTTGTAAAATGAGATTCTGGTTCTGGAAAATTTACAGGGGACTATGTGGATGGCAGGGGTCATCCAGGAAAAATTTGAGATTTTTCTAAGATCGTTTGGTATTTACGACATATTTAGTGATTAAATGGTGTTTAAAAATAGATAAATAAATTTTAAATATAAAAATTAATTCTGGAAATATTTTTATAAAATTCCCCACTGTCAAAAAGTGATTTGTGCAAAATTTCAAGATCCGAGATTAAACGGATAATTAATTGTGCAAAAACAAACTTTTAAAGCTTAAAACGCGAAAACCGGTAAAGTTCGCCTAAGCGAGCTGACTGGTGTATAAAAACCCTAAAAATGAACTATTTTCATATAATGGAGTTAAATAAGTAAAAATGAATCATCCGAAGATAATTCGGATGATTTGAGTAATTTTAACAGTTTCCGGTACGCTAATGACGGAAACGGGTCCCGCGGCCAATCGGGGCGTCTAAACCGAGCTCTAATTTCACAACTTTAACTAAATTAGCAGTCAACAACTATTTTCGGGTCATGTGTGACCAAACTCATTTTTGAAACGTAAAAACGGATAACCGTGCTAGGCACGCAAAACGGAAAAAACGACTAATAGTAATTTTGACTAGAGAACTCTAAACGATATCACAATCTGAGTCCTGAGAAGTGTTTCTGGGTTAACATTGCCCCCCGGAATGGTTACAGTACTGGGTTAACAGTGTCCCCAGATGTACCTGTTAACACGGTTAAAGATTATGTTAATAGTGATTGTATAGTAACGAACTTAGGGATCGTATTACAGATTTGGACTAGTAGCTGGAGTATTGTGTGACTTAATTGCTTACGATAAGGTGAGTTTCACGAGCCCCTTTTTCTGAATCGTTTTCAAATATTTTCCCAGGGCGGAAAGCATGTTACTATTGAAATGTTTAAGTACATACTGAACGCATGGATTTGCGTGTATTTATAAATATTTGATTGTAAGGGAATCGTACGGAATGGGTACAGTACTGGGTTAACAGTGTCCCCAGATGTCCCTAGAAGTGTTTCTGGGTTAACATTGCCCCCGGAATGGGTACAGTACTGGGTTAACAGTGTCCCCAGATGTCTCTAGAAGTGTCTCTGGGTTAACATTGCCCCCGGAATGGTTACTGTACCGGGTTAACAGTGTCCCCAGATGTTCCTAATATATGATTATTATAATGATTTGTCACTGTTTATTTAAATTAGTGAAACTCACCAACTATTCGTAGTTGACCCGTTTTCTTTACATGCTTTCTAGGTACTCCCAAACTGTAGTAAGTGCTACATGCTTGATGATGCGTGTTTTTTTTGTGGAAGCTTAGTGATTATTTTGTATTAAAAATGTTAATGTACTGTTGGTAAAACTTATGTGTAACGCCTAGACGATAACTAAACTCGGAACAATGTAATATGATGTGAATTAATGTAGTGGTGTTTTCTTTATAAGCAATGCTGTTGATATCAGACGTGTCTGTTGCATCCCGTTTACGTTTCCGCTGCGGTTTCGGGGTGTTACACAACTTGAGATAGAAAGCAAGTGAATTTTGCAAGATTTACAATTCCCGAAGAATGTAAATTAGCATATGCACACAATACGTTATTATCACTTGACGAAGCAACTTGATGACGTGTACGAACGCCCACATCAAGTTCTCCAATGATGTTTTCCTGTGGATGATAACCATGAATCCGAAGAGTAGGATTCTCAAGAACAACAACATTATCAAACAAATTAGTATAATGTTCACCAAGTTCAGGATATGAAACATAATCACTATCAAGTGCAATAACTTGATCTTCAGCTTGATCATCATCACCAGAAAAAGATAAATTATCAACATTAACTGGAGATGCAACATGTGATACTTCAGTTGGAGCATCAGGTCGAGCTTCAACATCATTAGAACATGAAAATCTTGGAATGGCCAAATGATCATCAAAGTATGCTTGAACCAGATCTTCGTCTATGTCTTCAGTCGATGGAGTAAATGAATTAAATAAACTATCATAGTCAAACATCCAGTCGGGACCTTTCCCTTGAGAAGGAGTTGTGTACTTTTGACAGTCCACGTGGTACCATTCCTCAACACAACCAGTCGTGAAGTTAAATTCCCTTTTCTTTGGAGATGCATATCCCAAGAAATACCCTTCAATAGCTTTTTCTTCAAATTTACCCACATCCTTCTTCAACATTGTACACGGACACCCAAAAGGTTCCAGGTACTTTAAGTTAGGTTTTCGATTATTCAAAAGCTCGTAACTAGTCTTCTTGAGTCGTTTTACTGTTAAAACCCGATTAAGCTTATAGCAAGTTGTATTCACTGCATCATTCCAAAATTGGACGGGAAGCTTAGAATCAGCAAGCATAGTTCTTCCAGCTTCAATCAAAGTTCTATTCTTTCGTTCAGCAACACCATTTTGTTGAGGTACATAAGGCGCACTGTATTCTTGATGAATTCCTTTTTGAATACAAAAGAATTCTAATACAGTGTTTTTGAATTCAGTACCATTATCACTTCGGATTCTCCTCACCTTTTGTTTGTATAGTGATTCGTCTTAGTGATAAGGTTTTGTACCAAAACCGGTGATTGATCTTTCGACCTCATAAATAACACCCATGAGTATCTTGAATAATCATCAGAGAAAACAAGACAATCCCAATCCCCATAAATACTCGCACGATTCACAGGACCAAACAAATTCATATGAAGTCGTTCAAGAGGAGTATTAATGGAATTTAATAACTTAGAAGGATGTGACTTCTTCTTATGCTTGCCCTTTTTGCATGCAATGCAGTGATCAGATAACTTAAAGTTTTTCAACGATACACCCTCAACTAAGTCATTAACCATTAAATAATTCATCTTTCGAACATGGATGTGACCCGTTCTATGATGCCATAGAATAGAGTCCTTCTCGGTTGCTTTAGAAACAAAACATGTTTTGATAGATGTTGATACTTTAGAACTCATATTTAAGACATAAATATCATTTGATCGTGGTGATCGTATGACAACCATGTCCTCGGGAATCACATAACCCGGTTTCAAAATAAGACACTCTTTGTCAGTAAATACCGTAGTGTACTTTTTATCGCAAATCTGCGACACACTCAATAAATTATGGTCCAATTTATCACAATAGTTAACCTTCTCAAACGTGATATGCCCATTTGAAACTTCACCTTCTTGTGTGATCATGCCCCCAGAATTTCCAGGAAACGCTACATAACCCCCTTGAATATTTCTCACGTTGGTTAATAGGTCGAGATTCCCTGTGATATGACGAGAACATCCACTATCCATTATCCAGTTTTCACCAGACACAGTCTTGGATGAACCCTACACACAAAGTAACGATGATTAGTTCAAAAAGGCAGCCCAGGCCTCAGTCTTGGGCACCTTTTGGTTTTCTCTTTGATCATTAATTTGAACAGACTTCAACTGTTGTTTAGCAACCTGAGAATATGTTGCAGGCTTTATAGACTTTCGTCACAGATAAGCAGCTTGAACAATGTTTGAATTTGTGTTCCTACATATGGGCTCAGTTGGAACAAACTTTGGTTTTACATGTCCATGAGTCTCATTAACATGAATCACCTTTCGAGGATTTACATTAGAGAACATAATATGAGTATCATCAGCATACGACACAGGTCGTTTCAGAATCTCCTTTACCAAAGGAACCGATTTGGAATGGTCTTTGATAAAAGGATGAAGATTCTGATAGCTCTTCTGGTTACAATTTCTCACTACATGACCATGCTGACCGCAAAGAAAACAGCTTCTCATGTCCACATGATGATGTTGAGAGTTAGTTGGAACAAATGATGCAAAAGATTGATGATGGCTCACATTTTTAGTCATGCTCTTAGCAAACTCATCAGATAACTCAGATTTATTTTTCAAGTAAAAATCTAAGTTAGATCTATTTGAAAAACTTTTTAGAGTATCTGTACCAGTTGACTTTACAAATTTAATCTTTTTAGCATGTGTTGAAACTTTCTTGGCTTTAGACAATGGATCAGAAGAAGCTGATGTTTTTGCTTGAGCATACAGACGTTCAAGTTCTTGAATCTTAGAAGTTTCATTGTGAAACACACTTTCAATCAGTTCTGGTTTAATTATACTAATTGGAATGTCTTTCTCAATAAACATTGTGTCAATTCCTTTCAATTTGAAAACTCTAGCAGATGATGGCTTAGAACTAGGAGGATTAATGAAACGCATCAAGTCCTTATCAGAAATCTTTGGTTTATCTGACTTCTTTGCCTTCATTGGTTTAGTTTTCACAGTTTCTTCCATTTTCACTTGAGACTTGAATGAACCATACACAGCTTCCTCAAATTCTTGAGGCTCGCAAAGAATATGATTAGAACTTGGGATGTTCTTATTCTTGTGTATTACCTCAGGTTCAAACACGTCTTCGATAATCACTTTGTCAACATTCTCAACAAAGACTTTGTAGCTTTCAACATGAGATTTTTGAGGAGCAACTTGGGTGTTAACAGTTTCTACTTTAACCGGTTTAGATTTTTCAGAAATCACAGATTCTTTTTTAATCAAATCCTCTTCTTTTCTAGCTAAAGGATTAATTTTATAATCATTATGAAAAGGCGGTGGAATTTCAACAAAAGCGATACCTTTCTTTGAATCCTTTTGTTTTCCAGATACTTCAATAATTTCATTCAAAAAAAAAGAAGAGTTTCTAAATTTACCCAATTTGTTCTTCAACTCAAGAACCTCATTCTCAAGCTCGGTTATCTTTGAACGATGTTTCAATATTTCTTGAAACTTTTGATCATTAATAGTCATTTTCACAGATAACTCAGCTTTGAGATCATGGTTACTTGTAGACAATGCTTCAATCTTCTCACGAGATCTCATTTGAGACTCAAGAGATTGTCGATAAGTATCCTTTAATGAAGCAATTTCTCTTATCAAATTATCATTTTGATTTTTTAAAGATTCTAACTTAGGTTTGTTAGATTCACAGTCAACACATGATACTTTAACAGATGAAGTAGCAGAGATAGAATGACTAACCTCATTGATCTTAGCCATGCAAGCAAATACAGTTGGAGACTTGTCACATGAATTGTCAGAATCAGATTCAGAATCATTATCAGAAGACAGTTCACTTTCACTTGCATCTTGACAGTTTTTAGTTAACCCAAACATAGCCAAATTTGCTTGAGTGTCATTACACAGTAACCGTTGTGACCAATCATTTCCATCTGCCAACAATGCTTGTGATGTAGAAGTAGATGGCTTCTTTTCAGCATCACTACCTCGTGGTGTAGAAGAATTTTGATGTTGACCACGAGGACTGGTATACTCTTTCTTCGGTTTGTCACATTCTTTTGCAAAATGCCCAAACTCTTGACAATTATAGCACTTCACTTTCAACTTGTCAAATCCCAATTTCTTGTTTAAGGCCGGAAGATCTTTTCCAGTCCTCTGCATGAATATTTTAACTTTACGGACGATCATAGCCATGTTCCACTTTAAATACATGATTTCTAGATCATCTGGATCAATCTGATCATAATACTCATCAGTTAGATCACTTGTGGCAATCTTACTACCAACCAAGTTTTCATATGAAGACATAAAGGCTGTTAGAAAAGCAAAATTCTGTTCAGTTCCTTCATATTGACACTAGGTGGTGAAGCAAATGGATTAGTAGTAATTGAACTTCCAGAACCACCAGATGATCCAGAATTACCAGCAGCGTAAAAACATACTCTTGGATCATTAAAGATAGTTGATTCTTTTTCACTTGTAGCTTGGGTAAGAAATGCAGTTATCGGAGATATAGTTGAACTTAGAGGCATACTACCACCATAGTAAGCAGGATCTTGGCTATCCTTGGAGGATTTCTTACACTTAAGATCATATTCTTTTGCTTCAATATTTTGCAAAAATTCAATGGCAGTCAAATCTTCATTCAAGAAATCGTTATTTTCTTTCAGAACCATTAAAAATGTGGAGTAAGAACTTGGTAGTACACTATTAATAGTGTCAATCTTATCCATCTCAGAAACTTCCAATTTCATCTTGTTCGTTTCAGCAATTAAGTGATTAAACCGTGTAATCATTTCTTCAACTGTTTCACCCTTCAATAAATTAAAGTTTCAAAACTGAAACTTGAGCATTACTTTCTTACTCTCAGCTGTGTTCCCCATACTTCTCATATGAAGATGTTGGAATAAGGAAGCACATCTCTTTATGCTACCCACTTGATGAAAGATATTTTCGGGTAACGCCTTAGTAAGAGTAGAATAAGCCTTTATCTCGATCTCTAATGCTTTCTTCTCTTCTTGTGAGTATTGAGAAATAGCTTTAGCAGTATAACCAATAGTGTCATCACCAATCATTGGTGCAATATATACCTCATCTAGGCATACGAGCAGTCAGGGTGAACGGAACCCAAATGAGCACGAAAACGAGGTTCCCATTTAGCAAAGTCACTAAATTTCATCAACCTTGGACATTTCGAATGTGAACCTATCTCGGTATCAAGTTGCAACATTTGTTGCATCAACATGTTTTGAGAAGCTAGTGCATACATACCAGCCATTTTTGTAAAGTTTGAAACTTTAAAGATTAAAATTAAAAGAGTTTAACGAACTGTAAACAGTATAACGAACTGTGAACAGTTGTAGCAAATTGTAAATAGTAAACAACGAATTAAACCTTAACGAAGTTGAGATTTATCAAGTAACAAATCAGATTTGAGTTAATTAACGAATCTGATGATTAACGTATCAGATGCTCAACGAATGAGTCCAACTAACGAATTAACTAAGCGAATCACGAAGTACAGGCTTAGCGAAATAGAGAGTATTCTGTAACGAACCACTAAGATAAACTTAGCGAATAAGATGACGAACCAGCTACAGTTGATAGCGAATCAACCTATAGCGAATCAGGTTGTTACAACCGTTTGTAACAAACTCTGACACCTAATGCCACGTGGCAAAGGTTGTTATAACAAAAATTCCAAGGTAGAAACATGTAACACGAATCTGTTGGAAACGAATCGGATTAAGTAGCGAATCGGTTGACGAATCACTAAGAATAGATAACGAATTGACTAGATCAGTTAACGAATTAACATGAATATGATAACGAATCAACGTGAAAATGATAACGAATCAACGTGAATATGATAACGAATCATAATCATGTTCAGATCTTCAAATCTTCAA
Organism: Bidens hawaiensis; assembly: GCF_021521415.1. Taxonomy (NCBI): domain Eukaryota; kingdom Viridiplantae; phylum Streptophyta; class Magnoliopsida; order Asterales; family Asteraceae; genus Bidens; species Bidens hawaiensis. Next base: position 310,772 of record NW_027493817.1, read on the forward strand.
AGAAGATTTCCATTTTTTCTGGAAATGATGAACATCAAACCAAGAAACCTAGAAACTCAAATTTGTAATACAATCTCAATTGTCAACCAAATTCCACAAATAAACTATCAAACTACTCACGAATCAAACATGATTACACTCGTATCAATCCCATAAGCCAATTTACCTTAACTCATATCCAATTTGACCAAAAACCATTCCCTGTTTCCAACCAAAACAATCCAAAACCAAACCAAAATTCAATTCCAACTCACACAAACCTGCAATACCTTAACAATCACCAACCTAATCTAAACATTCCATAATTCAACCAATTCAAGCTCAAATTGAAGCAAATTCAAACTGTATTCAAACTTAAACCAAAAACAACATTAATAAACCTAATAATATCTATAATCAATCAAATCAAGCGTAAACAAGAGCACCGAAAGCTATGATACCACTTGTTTGAACCTTGATCAATCCTTATTCTATAAACATATCTCAGATCTGTATGAATACGATTAATCCTTAACTCGGATCTAGCTAATAGTTACGTTTGATTGTATGTTATATATATATAGATTATCAGTAATAGTATGTGTATGTATGTATAAAATTAAGATGAAGATCGAGAGAGATTTTGACAGAACTTCGTTAATTAACTCTCAAAACTTAAATTAACTTGTGAACAGAGTTCACTATATATAGAAGATAGGTCTAGTTCACTAACATTCCATAGAGAACTAGACACTAATTCGTTACATACATAATCAGATAAATAACTTAACGAATCATCTCCTGATTCGTTAAACATCCTTAACGAATCAGGAGGAAACTATCTTAATTCTAGTTCGCTAAACATCCTTAGCGAACTAGACTAATACTTTAACAAACTAACTTAATATCTTAATCATTTATTACATTAATCAAAACGACAAATACATTAATAATAAATACGAAGTCTCGAGACGCAAAACCGTGCACTAACATTTTGTCGTAACAGATCATGTCGACTCCTTCTCATATCCTCGTTTCCCTCATATACCTCAATAAGGGCTTCCCATAATGCTTTAGCAGACTGTAGCTCTATGAATCCTTGAATTATTTCAGGTGAAAGTGTCATTGTTAAAGTAGCAAGAGCTTTCTCATCTTCTTCAATATTTTAAAAATTCGTTTCGTAGTAAAGTTTGACGGGCTTTACAACTACTTCATCACTAACATTTTTTTGTAACAGATCATGTCGACTCCTTCTCATATCCTCGTTTCCCTCATATACCTCAATAAGGGCTTCCCATAATGCTTTAGCAGACTGTAGCTCTATGAATCCTTGAATTATTTCAGGTGAAAGTGTCATTGTTAAAGTAGCAAGAGCTTTCTCATCTTCTTCAATATTTTAAAAATTCGCGTCGTAGCAAAGTTTGACGGGCTTTACAACTACTTCATCACTATTTTCTCTTTGATAAGTGACAGGTTGAGGACCCCGAACAATGCTTCTCCAAATCTTTGCATCTTTCATCTTCACATACTTCTCGAACCTGAACTTCCACTCAGAAAACCCCTAATTAGACAGTAGACGGGGTACACGAGTAGCAGTTCCCATGATAGAATCCAACTTTTGATGCAAAGCAGCATTTGATGATGTGTTACTTAATTGGTCCATCCTAAACTATAGTTTAAATAAATAGTCCAATATAATAGTCCAATAATTAAGGCCCAAAGAAACCAGGCCCAATTGCAATTAAAACCCGAAAACCCAATAACAGGGAACCCAACAGAGATGAGCCCAGAACCCATAAGCTGAGCCGAGAACCCTGTAATCTGACCGAGAACACTTGAACAGAGAACACAGTAGCCGAGAACACAAAAATAAACCCGAGAAAGATGTATCTTGGCCCAGAACGTATAATAATTGCCGAGAACCCTTGCTTACTACCCGAGAACGGTCAGAATTGCCGAGAATACTCAAATGTGGCCGACATCAAACAATCTATGCCGAGAACCCTTGTTTACTGCCCTGAACGATCAGAAATTTCCGAGAATACTCAAATTCTTTACTTAGTAAACTTGGTAAGTAAATCAAATCCCGAGAATGAAGGGATTTGAATTTAAACCAAATATCAAGTCAAATATATCCCAAAACTATCTCAACTAACTCTGATGAACACGAAGAACACATTAGACTTTGTTTCAAGAAAATCTCCAAATAACATTAACCAAGAACACCGAGCCTAAAATAGGTCTATAGGCTCTGATACCAATTGTAAGTCCCAATGAAGAATCTTTCAATGTGATATCACTTAAAACCATTGTTAGGCGGTATGTAACAACGAATTGATTCAATACAAATATGAGAAAACACAATAAACACACAAGATGGCTTCAAAACACACGTTATATTCAACGCCAGGTGCTTAAGCCCTTAATAGTGATTACAATATGAATGACTAATAACTCTCTCGTCTCTTATTGTCTACGAATGACCAACCAACAAGAGACCTAGTTACATGATATATATATATATATATATATATATATATATATATATATATATATATATATATATATATAATGCACCCACAGCCCTAAGCCCAAACCCGTACAATAGGCCCAACGAGATCATGAGATTTCGATGTTACAAGTTAGCCCAAAACTAAGCCCAAATAGATTAAGTATAAACCTAGTGTAGCCCAACAATATTTATTATAATTTTATTTTGTAAAAACCTTTATTTTTATAAACATAATATATATATATATATATGTATATATATACATATATTTTTGAATGAATATACATCTACATGTAGTTTTAACAAAAAGAAGTGGAAAACGACAATCTAAACATGCCGAATTCTCAAAATATATTTTATTACACTTTTATATTAGCTATATTAGGTTTTTATTAATTGAACATAATTAAAAATTAAAATACCAAAAAAAAATGGACTGGAGGCTCGAACCTGCGCCTCCAGCCTTTCACATGACCAAACCAATATGCACCAGCTGATTGGGCTGGTGTCTAACCCAATTGATAGTTAGAACCAAAAATACTTAAACACAACCCAATTCATCCCCAAATCAATATGAACCCTAGAAATCACAATCGGCCAAATTGTTTGACGTTTGGATGAATTGTCAGAGGGTTATTGTTAATGGATTATCAACGAATAAAAATCATACCGCAATTACCTTGAGCAGTTATGAATCGATGGTCAATTAGAACGAAATAGGGCCGACTCATAAACGAATCAAACACGCTAACACAAACAATTATAAATCAATTGCTTTAAGGGTTTGGCTTGTGAGGCTTGCAAGAAGGTGTATACGAGTTTAATTGAATTGTTACGGACCCTAAAAGGTATAATATTAGTTAACATAGGGCGATGACTTATTTGGAACAACAAAATCGATTTTTGATCTTATTCTTTAATTAACATGTCGGTGTAGATCGTGTAAGGCCATGCAAACGATTTAGAGAATCAATTGTGATTATAATACGAAGATTAAGGTAAAAGAAATCAAATGGGTTACGGTTAGGAACTAGATATGGGTTTGGGGTAAGCTTATAATATAATATTTAGACAGATTTGCAAAATGGTCCTTGAATTTCATGTGTGGATACAAAAGGGGTTAAAACTTAAGTTTAGGGTAAATTTTGTATATAAACCAGAGTTATAATGGAAAAATTAAATAAATATGATAAATAATAATAGTAGTAGTAATAATAATAATAATGACTCGATAAATTTGATGTTTTATTGATTAAATTATCCGAACATAGAAACGGGTCGGGTTACAGCTATCAAAAAAATAAACGAAAAAATTCGGATTGTTACACCTCATATCTCTTCTCAAAGCTTATTTGGTTTTCTTTAGATCACTCCAAATTGACTTCAACCCTCTAATATTTGGTCAAAATATCTTTAAATGACAGAACATAAATATTTTACTTTTGTAGTTAATTTATCATTTCAAAACTTTTTAAACGTTGAGGTTGAATGTTGGACTTACATGTCACGCAGTTCGGACTTACATGCCTTACATTCAAGGTGTTTAGGACTTATAATGTTGCCCTTTATAGTTCTAATTTAAACCCTCAAGTTGGATTGTTATCAACTTTTGATTGATATTTAATCTTTTTGCACAAATTTGTTCTTTGTCATATATATAAAATGAATCATTTTGAGTAACCAAATACCAACAGGCTTATGTATGACTGGGTTGTTATCTTTCTGCATATCATTTGGATTGATCTATTTAGTGACACGCATATCATCAATGCATCTCCACATTAAGTTTAGCATTGGTGTCTAGTTTATATCACCTTAATTTTTTATACATGGTGGAAAGCTACCATACTTATCAATGACTGCACTAATAGTCTTTTTAGCCTATTAAATCCACAAGATTAGTGTAAATAGCCAATTTTCTATCATTTCTCATAAGGTTAGATCAATTTTCATTTAAAACCTTCTATGCTTCTTTAAAGCTTGAACTGAATAACCTTATTATGTCTCTAACACCAAAAGTTTGCTCTTTAATCAAAAGCATTTTAACTTTTGAAAAACTTCTTTGTTGAATCATTTAAACACATAAGTTTTAATAAAAAAAATCCGTTTTTGACAAAGACAAACTGAAAGAACATATTCAAAACACGTAATCAGGAAAATAATTAGCACTTACATTGATGCATAAACACAAGTGGCCAAAACATGAAATTCATTCAAGACACAGCATGCATAAACCAACTTGTCCTAGGCACACAATGCATAATCAATTCAAAGAAATCATGATCAATTATTAGATAAGTATGCAAATAAGACACTTCAAAACAGTTAGAATCATACTCATAAAATTATCATGAAGCCTATCACTTTATCACATTTAGGTATCATGGAAACCTAATTCATCAAATATTCATTTAAGCACACATCAAGCATAGAAAATTCACATAATCACAAATAAATCACTCAAGACTTTTCAGAAATTAGTCAGTTAGCATAGATAAATATATATCATCAATACGATTTTGTCATAACCCCCAAATGCCGGCCTAGGCGAGTGGCCCATAGTTGGTAACGTTTTGTAAATAAATCAGAGTTACCGTTTATAAACGAAAATTTAGCGTGAATATAATATAAACATATATATATATATTCAAAACACGGGATTATAAATATATTGATAAAGTTTACAAAAGATTTTTTATTCATTAAACCACCATTTACATATATTGATAAAAAAATTATCTGAGCCATCAGATTGCTTAATGGCTACTTCGTTCCCAAGAACCTATCCTTCATTACCTGTAAAACAGTTTAAAAATACATCAGCAACACATGCTGGTGAATAAGCTGACGCAAAAATATTGTATTTACTTAATTACCCCTCGAGACTAACTTGGGCCTCGGCCAATCGTGGCTTAGGAATAACCAAGTTAAAAACTAAATCACAGTTATAAACTAAAGCTCAACTCAAAAGTGCTCAATAAACACCACAGTGTTCGAGACTACTTAGCTACCACCAGTATACACGTGATTACCCTTTCTCAGACATTACTTAGGTCCAGCTCGGCATGGCGGAGGCATAACCAAGTGTGGTGGGGTGTGCCCACCGTCTAACCACATATGAAAGGATCCAGAAAAACATACACGACTGCCTGAGGGTCAACGACTACTTTTGTTCATAATGTTTTATAGATACGTAATCTCATGTAATCACTTTAGTTGACTCGATTAAACTAGTTATTAAAGTTTAGGGAGTATTCACCTTTTGTTTTATCAACTTCACTTCACTTATTGCTTTTCTCTTTCTTGTTATCTCGGACCTATAGTACGAGTATAACTATAAGTTATTACTAGATTAACAACCTAGCTTTAGACCTTTACTCTTTTTCGCATAATCTTTACCTAGATTATATTTTCTTTTCGAACCTTTAGTTCAAATCATCTTTTCTTTATTAAACATGTTCGAATCTCTAATTTATATTTATCTTTCTAAACACTACGTTTCTTCTTCTCGAAGAAACGAATATTTTATTTCTTCATTTAGTTAAGAAACTTAAGTAATATTTTTGTTTTATAACAAAAAATTATTTTATCAGGATATCCTTTATAAAATCATATTTTTCTTTGTTTATGTTTTCAAGGTATCGAGTATACCCTCGACTAGGGTCTAAGCCCATGTTATTATTATTATAATATAATAATATTTTACTCGAGCAGAACCCCTACCTTGATTAGCTTAATAATCACCTAGACTCTCAGCGGCACTTCCGCACTTGCACGTTTATCAAGGTATTCTTGATCAACTCTTCTTGTCACGCAAACTGAGGCAACATACGGTGGTCTCCGAGTCGTGCACATACTTCGAGGCGGAATGTCGGTTGGCATGAACTTCGAGGAATCGTCGGTTGAGGGCACCGGATTCGAGGTGGAGATTGTCGGGTCGGGGCACGGAAACCGAGATAGAGAGATATAATATTCTTGAGAGAGAGAATGTGGTGTGATGAAATGAGAGGGCTTGAAGATCTATTTATAGAGCTGATCAGCCGACCCATCGTGGTACGCGATGGGTCTTGAAATGGATCCATCGCGTAACGCAATGGATCTCGAGGCAAATTTTTGAATATTTCAATCCATCGCAGTACGCGATGGGCTATTGGATGGCCATCTCATGTCGTGGCTAGTTGTGCACTGTCATCACTAGCTTTGCCACGTGGCCTAATATGCGTCTTATCTTCTTAGACCACGTCATCGCGGTACCCGATGACATGTTGTTTTTGGTTGGTCGCGTATTGCGACACCACCCATCCTGGGAGGGTTGTGACATACCCACCGCGTTACGCAATGGGTTGTCTTTTTGATCCATCGCGTATCGCGATGGGTTAAGAAATTAGATTTTTTTCATTTTTGGTTCTTAAACTTGAATACTTGACGGCTCTCAAGCGGCTCGCGGCGATGAGAGCGTGCGAAGGGAAAAATGCGTCTTCAAAGCGCTATATTGCGCCCATCGCCCGACCTCGTGTGCGTTGGGTGCTTTGCACCCTCCGCTAGGACCACTGGTGCATGCATGGCATAAAAGAATATTACCATTGAAACTCTTCTCCTTATAAAGAACTTCCAAATATTTCCTACTTTCCATGTGGGATGCACTTTATCTTTCTTATTTATAATCATGTAAAGGAGTTTCATTTCCTTCCTTATTTCTATGTGAGATGGATTCCTTTCCCCCATTTCTTTAATATTTCTTTCTCATCCCAGATTCCAATTCCCATGTAAGTTATGGTCCTCTTCAGGAATTCCATATTATTTTGACTAACTTTCATTTTCACCTTTTAAGGTTCTTAACTTTTAAATCCTCAACTTGTAGAGGTTGTTCTACAAATTTCAGATTTTCGTTGATTTCAACATCTTTTAAAGGCATAATTAAAGTTTTGTCAGCCAGACACTTACGTAGGTTGGAAACATGGAACACCTCGTGTGGTCCTTTAATTTCTTCAGGAAAACATAAGCGATAAGCTACAATTCCGATAAACTCAAGCACTTCGAATGATCCAACAAAACATGGACTTAGCTTTCCTTTCTTTCCAAATCGGACAACACCTTTCCAAGGTGATACTTTCAATAACACCTTATCGCCTACTTAAAATACCAACAGCTTACGACGAACATCAGAATAACTCTTTTGTCGATCTCTAGCTGTCTTAAGTCGCTTACGGATTTGAAACACTTTATTCGTCGTTTTTGGACTATTTCGGGTCCTGACATTTGGTTATATCTTGTTTCAGACCAGCATACCAGCGCTCTACATTTTTGTTCGTATAACCCTTCGAACGGTGCGGCTTGAATACTTATGTGCTAACTATTGTTATATGAAATTTCCATTAGGGGAAGATGGTCATCCCAACTTCCACCTAGATCGATTACACTAGTGCAGAGCATATCCTTAAGTGTTTGAATTGTTCTTTCGCTCTGCCCATCAGTTTGGGTATGATAAGCAGTGCTAAAGTTCAGTTGGGTTCCTAACGCTTGTTGAAAACTGTCCCAAAAATGAGACGTGAATCGACTATCTCGATCAGAAATGATAGATAGATGCACACCATGCAATAAAACAATGTTGTTTACATAAATTCATGCCAGTCTATCGATTGAATACGTGTCGTTGATAGGTATAAAATGAGCGGATTTTGTTAACCTATCGACGATAACCCAGATCGCATTATGTTGACATAGGGTCTTTGGGTGTTTTGTAATGAAATCCATGGCTATCATCTCTCACTTCCAAACTGGAAGTTCGGGTTGCTGAAGCAATCCCGAAGGATTTTGATGTTCGGCTTTGACTTTCAAACATGTCAAACATTTTGCTACATGCAGAGTGATATGCTTTTGCATTCCGTTCCACTAGTAGTTCAGATTGAGATTTTGGTACATTTTATCATTACCCGGGTGCATTATGTACTTAGCTTTATGCGCTTTGCTCATTATGTTTTTCGTAGCTCTCTGACGATTGGTACCCAAATTATGTTTCCAAGTCTATGTATACCATCGTCTCCTTTGACTAATGAGTCAATGGTGCCGTTACGCTTTTTGTTAACACCAGAATTATCAATATCCAATCAATACGAATTCATAACATATTGATTAGATCAAGGATCTAGTTATATGATATACATTATATGTTAGGTAATAGGTAGATAAGGACTGCGGACCTTATACGTAATATAGATAGGCGTCAGCACAGGAAAGGACTGTGGACCTTATACGTGCTTTAGCATAGGGGAGGACTGCGGACCTCGTACGTGCTATGAATTAGGTTGCAACATAGGGAAGGACCGTGGACCTTGTACGTGTTGTGGATGTATGATGGTATAGGGAAGGACCGCGGACCTTGTACGTACCATGAATGGTGAACATAGGTAAGGACTGCGGACCTTTTACGTGTTCACGATCGTGAGTACAGGTATAGACGGCGGACTATGAACGTACTCTCGGTAGACTGAGGTTAGTGATTGTAGATATGTATGTATGTATGGTAGCAAGTATGTATGTAGAACAGAAGGGTAATTAGTGAAGTGTGGATATGTATCTTCGGATATGTATGCATGTGTTGTATTGTATGGCATACAATTAACTAGAACTCACTCAGCGTAGCTGACTTTTAGTATGCACGCAGGTGAGTAGGATGAGGCAGCTCGCTTGAGGAGACACGTGGCACTGAATAAGAGGCTGGCATCGGAAGACTTAAGACGTTTAAGTTAAATGTTTCGATTATTTTGAAAGACAAAATGATGTTTTAAGACAAGACGTGTTTTGTTATGAAATGTTTTATGAAAGTTTTTATATTCTGCGAAAGTTTTAATGAACTCTGATTTGTACGAACTGTGTTTATGAGTAAATCCGACGCTAAAGTAGGGCTACCGGGTTCGGGGCCTTACAAGTTGGTATCAGAGCAAAGTTCGAGAGATTTAAGCATCCTACATGCTTAGACTCGAACAGAGAATGGGGTTTAAGTAAGAAAAGAAAGAAGATGCCAGTTCAAGAATGCCATGTGTCGCTCAAGCAAGATCAGTAAAGGTAAAGTGTATGATTAAATGATATATGTTAATGAGAAAGAAAAGATACGTGAGCGGCAGGGATAGGAATAATTGATTGTTTGATTTGACTAACTGCTTAAGTAGAACCAGCACAAATAGACTCATAAGGGGAAGTGTATAGGACACGGAAAGCAACGTGATCAGCTATTCACAGCTGGCCACTGTTATTACCTGTTAGCCTTGCTATCCTTGTACTAAATAGTTCCTTGAGTGATGATGTTTGTGTTTTCCCTTTTAGAATACTAATGGCTGGAGCTGGAGAATTTGTTGGAACTGGGGGTCGCACTGGACGTCGTGGTAGGCCGCGTCTTGTCCGGCAACCCTCGGTAGAAGAAGCTTCCCACACCGAAGATGAAGGAAGCGCAGCTGGAGGAGACCAGAACAACAACGAAGAGGTTCAACTTAGCCCTGCAGTTCAAGCAGCCATTGTTCAAGCTGTAGTTGCTGCTGTGAAGAACCTGAATCCCGAAAGATCTGCTGGAAGCCGTGAACGAACTGCTGAAGGGGCAGGTGGTGATGGTGGGAAGGATGGGGGAGGAGAAAGAGAGGCCTCGAGTGAGGATAAGTCTGTGAATGTCGATGACAGGAAAAGAGGCCAAGATGGGTGCAACTATAAGTCCTTCAAAGGATGCGACCCGCCAAAGCTGACTGGGTTGGGAGACGTAATCGCTACTCTCCAATGGATAACCATTATGGACAAGATTATCCGCATTAGCGAATGCCGTCCCGACCAAGCTGTGGGTTATGCTACTCAGTCATTTGAGGAAGAAGCTATGTATTGGTGGGAAAGTGTGGAGCAGAGAAAGACTAGGGATGAGATCAAGGCGTTGAGATGGGACGATCTGAAAGAGTTGGTGATGAAGAAGTTTTGTGCAGATGCCGAGGTTGAAAGGACGGAGATGAAGTTCCTAAATTTAAAGGCCGGTACGATGACGCATCGTGAGTATACTACTGAATTCAACCGACTATCTAGGTTGGTGCCTGATATGGTTGACACTGAGGTCCAGAGAATCAAATGTTATGTGAGGGGATTGCCACAAAAAGTCCGCATGTTAGTTAGGGCAAATAAACCTGCTATTTTTGACTCTGCTGTTGAACTTGCAGAAGTGGTTTACGCTGACCTGGCTGAGGAAGATGTGGTGGTGGAGGAAAAGAAGGAGAAGAAATGGGCTACCTCTGCTAAGCGGTCTGGTGAGATGGTGACAACAACTGATGAGAGGAAGGCCAAGGTTGGGAACAAGGATGCATGTAAGACGTGTGGGCAAGTGCACCGGGGAGAATGCAGGACTGGGACAGACAGGTGCTATCTGTGTGGAAAGAGTGGGCATTATTCTCGAGAATGCCCTGATCGTCCAAAGTGCTTCAAATGCGGAAAAGCTGACCACATGGCTAGGGATTGCAAGGAATCAGGGGCGGGAGGTGCGAAAGGATAAAGACTTGGGGAAACTGCAGAGAGGAACACTTGATGAAGGAATAATTGCTCATGCAATGGTTTTATTAAGTTACTTTTGCTTAAGGACTTGTTTTGTGTTAAGGTTTAAAACTTATGTTTATCAGTGACGTGTAATATATTGAGTTTGGTTATGAATGATTATTATGCTATGATGAAAGGTTGTTTTAGACAATAGTTTTAAAAGTACTAATCGAAGCCTTGGAAGGATGAGATGAGTCTTGGTACATCGAGGGTCTCATGGACGAGCTACCTTAAATAGCTAAAACACATGACCACCATTCGATGGCTGCAAAGTCGGGAGTAAGAAGGATAACCCAGAAGGCAAAGGCGAGTCGATAAAGTGTGTAAATATAAGAAGTTTTCCTTTTATAGGGAATAAGTTTGGTTTCGGGGACGAAACCTCTTTAAGGAGGGAAGACTTGTAACATCCCGAAATTTCCAAAATGATATTAATTATATTACTTAATAATAGAGGGAAAGTTTACTAAGGTTATCGGGAAATAAATAAATAGAGTAGGAGTTGGTATGGGTCGGGCTAGTGTTGGGTAATGGATATGGGTTATGGACTTGGGTTATGAAAGAAGGAAGGAAAGTCCATGGGCTTAAGCCCATGATCCCTAAATATAAATACCATTAACCACCATTTAATCCTCATTCTCACATATTCCATACACCACCAAAATACACACGACCCGAACCAAGATCCGAAGGCGAAAACCCGAGCTTGTTGGTGCTGGAACGTTGTGACGGACCAAAACAACATCAAGGCTTCCATGTTCGTAGTTCGACTCGTTCAAGGTACGTTTATAGTTAGAAATCGTTCGTGTAGGTTCGGGTTGATTTGAGAAATGATAGATCTGAGTTTGTATGGTAAAAACGAATCCAACAAAGCTAATCTTACTGAAAATGGTTATGATTTGATGGGTTAATCGATTGATAAAAAGAACCCGTAAACTATATGCCTAAATCGCACCCTTTAAACATCGATGTTAGGTCGATTTGATGGTTGGGGTTTGTAGGCGCTGGTCAGACGATCCCGTGGGTACCTAAATCGAGTTATTTGGTTAAGAAACGAAGGTGATTAAGGGATTTAAGAACGAACAGTAGCTGCAGACGACAACTTCTCCTGCAAGCTAAGTTCGCCTGATGAACTTCGCCTGCAAGCTAAGTTCGCCTGATGACAACTTCGCCTAAAGCCAAGTTCGCCCGATGACAACTTCGCCTAAAGCCAAGTTCGCCCGATGACAACTTCGCCTAAAGCCAAGTTCGCCTGATGACAACTTCGCCTAAAGCCAAGTTCGCCTGATGACAACTTCGCCTAAAGCCAAGTTCGCCTGATGACAAATTCGCCTAAAGCTAAGTTCGCCTAAGGTTTAACTTCGCCTAAAAGCTAAGTTCGCCTAAAGTCAAGTTCGATTAGAGAATAGATTAAAACGATAAGTAAAAGTAAGCTAATACTAGGCCACCAGATTAGATCAGGCGAGTATTGATACGTCTAACTTATACAGTCAGCCGAGCACAGTTAAAGAAGGGATTTACAACTATAAGAGGAAGAAGCAGAGTTCAGGTGAGTTTCTAGCCCCATTCCTTATTATGTTTTCGGGGCTGTGTGCATACTCGATGTGTTTGTTAATACATTTATCCTAAGTGATAAGTGTATGCCATATGTGATATATGTGATGGATATGAATGATTGCTTGTCGGTACGCGAACGATCTTCGGATATTGCGCGTACTGTCAGGTTAAAAATAAAGGTACGAATACTATATATCGAAGATGTATGAACATTACAAATGAATACTTGTCGGGGCGTGAACGATCTTCGGATATTGCACGTATCGACAAGGGGTATGGTTGTTAATGAATGATGTAAAGAACGCCTAGAGTGTTTTTATTCTATAATGTAATTATTGTATATGTGAAGTATGTGTATACAGGTACACGAATGGTATGTGAGTTCTACATTCGACATAGTAAGTTAGGATGGCAAATCCCTCTAACTTCTGTTGGACATAGACTTGGCAGGTGATGGCGTAGTTAAGGACTGCGAGACTTATACGTGATGTAGATGATAGATGTAGACGTAGATAGGGACGGTGGGCCTTATACGTGTTATAGGAGATAGACGCCAACGTAGATAAGGACTGCGGACCTTATACGTAACGTAGATAAGGACTGCGGACCTTATACGTAATATAGATAGGCGTCAGCACAGGAAAGGACTGTGGACCTTATACGTGCTTTAGCATAGGGGAGGACTGCGGACCTCGTACGTGCTATGAATTAGGTTGCAACATAGGGAAGGACCGTGGACCTTGTACGTGTTGTGGATGTATGATGATATAGGGAAGGACCGTGGACCTTGTACGTACCATGAATGGTGAACATAGGTAAGGACTGCGGACCTTTTACGTGTTCACGATCGTGAGTACAGGTATAGACGGCGGACTATGAACGTACTCTCGGTAGACTGAGGTTAGTGATTGTAGATATGTATGTATGTATGGTAGCAGGTATGTATGTAGAACAGAAGGGTAATTAGTGAAGTGTGGATATGTATCTTCGGATATGTATGTATGTGTTGTATTGAATGGCGTACAATTAACTAGAACTCACTCAGCGTAGCTGACTTTTAGTATGCACGCAGGTGAGTAGGATGAGGCAGCTCGCTTGAGGAGACACGTGGCACTGAATAAGAGGCTGGCATCGGAAGACTCAAGACGTTTAAGTTAAATGTTTCGATTATTTTGAAAGACAAAATGATGTTTTAAGACAAGAAGTGTTTTGTTATGAAATGTTTTATGAAAGTTTTTATATTCCGCGAAAGTTTTAATGAACTCTGATTTGTACGAACTGTGTTTATGAGTAAATCCGACGCTAAAGTAGGGCTACCGGGTTCGGGGCCTTACAATATGCAAGATCACATGTGGTACATGCAGCAAGAAATCAGAATTGTGCAAAGATCCAGTGCTCACAGCCACGGGCGTCAGGATCGGGCAATGATACTACTAGGAGTATGCTTAGCGGTTAATGCGGCCTTAGTGGCTGCTGTTGTTTGGTTGTGGCTTCATGTTACAAAGGATGGATAGGACATAGTAGTCTAGCCTTATGTATATAGTCTTTTGATATCCCAAGCAGCATTTTGTTACAGCGTGTTGGGCTGACTTGGGAGTTGTTTGTGGTTTAGTACTATTTCAAGCATTGGCCCTTGTCGGGTTAAGTCTACATGTCACTTAGTGACAAATTTTGATACGCATATACAAGCGCTGGCCTATACCAGGTTAAGCCTATGCGCTAATTTTGGATGCATATGTACAGTAATGATTATAATTAATACCAATGTGTTTTCTTTGGCATAGTTGTGTGTTGTGAAATTGTAATATCGTAAAGTTGTGCTGGTCATAGTGAAACGATAATGATTATTATATAATTGATTATTTTATAGAATGGCCCCGAAGAAAGCAAACCCTTTGTCTGAGGCGAAAGTGGCCGCAATGATTGCTCGTCAACTACAAGCAGTGATACCAACAATTGTAGCACAAGTCACTGCAGACATACGTGCTAACAATACTGTTAATCAACCTACGAGCACCACCACGGCCACTGTTAATACACCTCCGCCGGACACTAATGTAGCCCCGGGTGTTACTACCCCGGTGAATACTGATAATATCATAAATAATAATAACACTCGCCCAACTATGAATGTCACTGGGAACCCAGAACCTGTTGTGCACCCTGATAATATCCCGAACCCTGTACCGGTTGTTAACACAACTAATAATGATAGTACTCGGACCAATACCGATAATAACAATAATAATAACCGAGAACCCCCACGTCAGGAGTACTCATACAAACAATTTACATCATGTAAACCGATTGAGTTTAAGGGTATTGAAGGACCTAGCGGGCTGGTCAAATGGATAGAAAAGACCGAATCAGTAACTAATATCAGTGAGTGTCCACCGAACCGTGTGGTCAAATTTGCTACCAGTATGTTTCTAGACCAAGCGCTGATTACGGAATTTGACAAAGAAAAGAGAGTGCTCGCCCCGGCCAACAAAGACCGTAATTACCTAGATAACTGCTCCTCCCCTTCTCCGTCTTTAAGGCGAACCGTTTGGCGGCTGGGTAGTCCAAATAAGGGGACAAGATGCTATTAATCGTATGTCATTGACTGAATTAAAAACCCTCATGCTAGAGCATTTTTTCCTAAAAGTGAGATTCAGAGGTTAGAACACGAGTTATGGAATCTGGAAATGAAAGGAGCGGACCATGTGGGATACACGAATCATTTTAACGAACCGTCCCGCTTAGTTCCGTGGTTAGTTACACCGGAAGCGAAGCGAATTGAACGTTATATCTGGGGACTGACCTCTGCTGTGAGAAGTATAGTGAATTCAGTAGCCCACCCGACATTAGAAAGTGTTGTATCTCAAACGGGTGTCGTTACTTTTGATCTGATGAGAAGTGGGGTGATAAGGATGCCAGGTGAAACAACAAGTTTAAAACGAACTGATTATGGGACAAGAATGCAAGGAAACCCTCAAAACAAACGGGCTCGTCCGAATACCCGAAGTTATGCCATGACCAGTTCTAATGTAAAACAAGAGACCTATAAAGGGACGTTACCGAAGTGCAGAAGATGTAACTTTCATCATGTGGGTGATTGCAAACCGATCATTTGTCAGAAATGTGGAAGAACGGGACACTATGCCCCTAACTGTAGAACCCCCACCAACACTGTTAACCGTCCACCGCAATCAACTCAACTACCTCGACCCCAACCAACCCGCCCACAACTCAACCAACAAACCCCACCTACCATGAACCTCCGTGCCTGCTATGAATGTGGCAGTACGGAACACTTTCGGAAATACTGCCTCAATCTGAACCAGGGTGTAGCGAGAAGGCAAAACCAAGCACAAGCATCAACCTCCAACGCAGCTAGGGGACGCGCGTTTGTATTAGGACCGGGTGAAGCGTGTCATGATCCGAATGTGGTGACAGGTACATTCTTAGTTTCGGGTCAGTATGCTTCAATTTTGTTTGATACGGGCGCCGATAGAAGTTTCGTATCTGTTAACTTCTTACCTTTAGAAAATATGCCGGTTAGTGAACTAACAAAACCATATACTATAGAACTCGCTAACGGTAAGTCTATACTTGTTAACCGAATAGTCCGAAACTGTTCCCTTATCCTAAACGACCACCCATTCCTTATTGATTTACTTCCGGTGGAATTGGGAAGTTTCGATGTTATAGTCGGTATGGACTGGCTATCTGAGTATAAAGCTGAAATTGTCTGTAAGGATAAGACCGCTAGGATACCTCTTCCGAATGATGAGGCGATGATTGTTCAAGGTGAGAAATCTGGTACGGTACTGCCTCTCGTATCTCAACTTAAGGCATTGAGATATTTACGCCAAGGTTGTACTTTATACTTGGCAAGTGTAACAATTAAGGAACCTGAGGAAAAACGAATGGAAGACATCCCAGTGGTACACGAGTATTCAGATGTATTCCCCGATGAGTTGCCTGGTTTACCACTGACCCGACAAGTTGAATTCCGTATTGACTTGATACCGGGAGCAGCACCCATTGCTAAGGCACCTTATCGACTTGCACCTTCTGAAATGCAAGAACTGTCCAACCAGTTACAAGAATTACTGGACAGGGGTTTCATCCGACCTAGTTACTCACCGTGGGGAGCACCAGTGTTATTTGTAAAGAAGAAAGATGGGAGTTTTCGAATGTGTATTGATTACCGGGAATTGAATAAAGTGACTATAAAGAATAGATACCCCTTATCTCGAATTGATGACTTGTTTGATCAGCTCCAGGGTGCGAAGTATTTTTCAAAAATTGATCTTAGATCTGGTTATCACCAAGTAAGAATTCAGGAAGAAGACGTACCAAAAACAGCTTTTCGAACTCGGTATGGTCACTATGAATTTTTGGTTATGCCGTTTGGGTTGACAAATGCACCTGCAGTGTTTATGGACCTCATGAACCGAGTTTGCAAACCTTACCTTGACAAGTTCGTGATAGTGTTTATCGATGACATTTTGATATATTCGAGAAGTAAGGAGGAACGCGAACAACATTTGCGGGAAATCTTAGAATTATTGAGGCAAGAGAAGTTATACGCAAAGTTGTCCAAATGTGAATTTTGGTTACAAGAAGTACAGTTTTTGGGGCACATTGTGAACCATCAAGGGATCCAAGTAGACCCAAGTAAAATTGAGGCCATTAAAAATTGGCAAGTACCTAAGTCACCAAGAGAAATTCGTCAATTCTTAGGACTAGCCGGGTACTATAGAAGATTCATTGAAAACTTTTCAAGTATTGCCCAACCTCTAACCCTCCTAACTCAAAAAGATCGAGCGTATGAATGGGGAGAAGAACAAGAAATGGTCTTCCAAACGTTAAAACAGAAGTTATGTGAGGCTCCAATATTAAGCCTTCCAGATGGAACTGATGAATTGGTGGTATATTGTGACGCATCTCGTAAAGGTTTAGGATGCATACTGATGCAAAGAAAGAAAGTAATAGCATATGCTTCCCGACAATTAAAAGTACATGAAAAGAATTATACGACCCATGATTTGGAATTGGGAGCAGTTATCTTTGCATTGAAGATTTGGAGACATTACCTGTATGGCACCAAATGTACCATCTATACTGATCACAAAAGCCTACAACACATATTCGATCAAAAAGAGCTAAACATGAGACAAAGGAGATGGGTAGAACTGTTAAATGATTATGATTGTGAGATTAAATACCATCCGGGTAAGGCCAACGTAGTAGCCGATACTTTAAGCCGAAAAGACAGAGTTAAACCATTAAGGGTACGAGCACTCAGAATAATTGTTCAAAGTAGCCTAACCGAACAAGTTCGTGTTGCACAAGACGAAGCCTTAAAAGCAGATCAGTTAGAGAAGGAAGAACTACATGGGAACGAAAAGAATTTTGAGAAGAAAATTGATGAAGTATATTATTACAAAAACCGGGTCTGGATTCCAACACTTCATAAACTCCGAAAGTTGATTTTTGATGAAGCACATAAGTCCAAATATTCTTTTCATCCATGTACTGATAAGATGTATAAAGATGTTAAAGAATTTTACTGGTGGCCTGGTATGAAAAAGGATATAGCCGTGTATGTAAGTAAATGTGCAACATGTGCAAGGGTGAAGGCGGAATATCAAAAACCTTCAGGAATGTTACAACAACCCGATATACCACAATGGAAATGGGAACAAATTACCATGGACTTTGTGACACACCTTCCTAAAACCTCCCGAGGACACAATGCTATCTGGGTAATTGTTGACCGATTAACCAAATCCGCACACTTTATTCCCATCCGTAACAACTACACCACCGAAAAACTCGCTCAAATTTACATCGATGAAATTGTATCTCGACACGGAGTACCTCTGTCGATTATTTCAGATCGAGATAGTCACTTTACTTCGCATTTCTGGCAAGCAGTACAAGAAGCCTTGGGAACCCGAATCGACCTAAGTACGGCTTACCATCCCCAAACCGATGGTCAATACGAACGAACCATCCAAACCTTAGAAGATTTACTTCGTGCTTGTGCACTGGACTTCAAAGGGAATTGGGATCAACACCTCCCGCTCATTGAATTCTCTTACAATAACAGTTATCACAGTAGTATACAAGCAGCACCTTATGAAGCTCTATACGGACGAAAATGTAGATCACCACTATGTTGGACGGAAGTGGGTGATACCCAAATTTCAAGGTCAGATTTAATTCAGGAAACCACCGATAAGATTCACCAGATTAAGCAAAAATTGAAAGCTGCCCGCGGCCGACAAAAGAGTTATGCCGATGTTCGCAGAAAACCGTTATCCTTTGAAATAGGTGATAAGGTGTCCTTAAAAGTATCACCATGGAAGGGTGTTATAAGATTTGGAAAGACAGGTAAACTAGCCCCGAGATACATCGGACCTTTTGAGATTATTGCAAAAATTGGTCCCGTAGCTTACCGATTAAAATTACCCTTAGAACTGAGCACTATTCATGACGTGTTTCATGTATCGAATCTGAAAAAGTGTTTGACTGATGAAACGACAATAGTACCACTGGAAGATGTTCAGATCAACGAAAAACTCAACTTCGTAGAGGAACCAGTAGAAATTGTAGACGGGGAAACCAAACAGTTACGACGCAACAAAATTTCATTGGTAAAAGTTCGGTGGAATTCAAAACAAGGACCCGAATATACTTGGGAACGAAAGGATGAATTCCGAAAGAAATACCCACACCTGTTCCCTAGAAAACCGATGACACATTCAATTTCGAGGACGAAATTTCTTAACGGGGGGAGAATGTGACATTCGTGACAAAACGAGGTATACTATATTCATTACGTAACAAGCAAACGATAAATCGGTTAATTCGTAGTGCTTAAACGAGTAACCGACCGATACTAATTATGACCCGTATACATACTGAAGGGTCATATACGAGTTATATATATGCTATAGAGGCTAGCATATTGATATTTAGGCCCCAGTTCGTTTAAAACTCTTTAAACGAAAAAGGTTTCGTTTATCGATACGCTTTAAGCTTAAACGCAATCGTTAATATCAAAACGAGCATTGTAGCATCCATGAAGCCGAAAAAGATTTATAAAACACTTATATGACATGTTCTAAGCAATCCATGAAAATATTTTGGAATTTTACAACGAGTCAGTACGTTTTTCTTATTTTACAAAACTAGGCTGAAAAACACTCGTTTTCGTGCTGGTTTTCGCACTCGAACTAGTTTTCTTGCGAAAAACCAAACCCGAACTAAATTTTGGACCGACTTTTACATGTAGCACGAAAAACGAGGCACCATTGGGCCAAAAAGAGGCCCAATGGGCCCTTGTTAATTGCGGCCGCTAGAAGGGGAAATGGGCCCCCTTTGTATAACTTGTTATATAAGCTAGAAATTAAAGTTATAAACTATACCAAACACATTCTAGAACCCTCTTACCTGTGTTCTTCAACTTCCAGCCAAGGTTTGAGGTAAATCATTCAATTTTCATTGATTTCATTCTTGATTAACATAGTTTAAACATGAAAAATTAATCCTTGATTAGTTTTAAACATGTTTAACCATCCAAAAACCCTAAAAATCAAGTAAAACCATGTTTTGATGTTAAACATGTTTACAAACCAGGAACATATACTTTTTTGGTCAAAAACGCGGATTAGAACATGAATACAACGTTTTTACGGTTAGAAAGTTCGGTTTGAACCCAAAACCGAAACCCTAATTATCAAGGCTGTCACATGGATGATTTATGCTTGGTTTGATGTTACATTATATGTAGATACACTGAGTTTGCAACCCGAGACCCGGAGAGTCGTTTAAGCTAGCAAAACTCATCGAAAACCGACAAGGTAAACCCGTAACACTTGTTTAAGGGCTGTTTAGTATTAGGTTGTGACGTGCTTGTTTTTAGCTTGTGAAAATTTTCTAGGACATTAGGGATCATATAATTGAGTCCCTGTTCAAATTTGGTAATTTTTCGATAAACGGAGAATATTTGGTGAATTTATTTCCGTTTATGAGCGTTTATTTGGGAAAAATAGCTAAACATATTGAAAAATTATGAAACTTGGTTTTGAAGTTTAATATGTGATGACAATATCACTGGTAAAGTTTGGGGATCATTGGAAATGCCTAAGTATGGTTTGTGCAATTATGGTTTAACCGAATTTTAACAGCCGAAAAACGCACAAAAAGGCATTTTTTCAAAAGATTTAGGTTCTGGAGATTTTGAAGAGGCTATGTAATAACATTGAGGCCATTTGTAAAAATTATCGGATTTTTCGGAGGTCGTTTGATATAAACGGGCCATTTATTTCACGATTATAACCTATTAAATGAATTTTTATAAATAAATAATTAATCATAAAATTTCTGAAAATATTTTTATAAAATTCTCCATGTCTTAATGTATTTTTACAAAAATTTACATAATTTATATATAAGTACATATTTTGTTATGATTAATCAAAGATTTAGATTATAATTGTTTTAACGAAACCGGCAGTTTTGTGTTTAACGGACTGACTGGTATGTTAAAATGTCAAAAGTGGTCAAATATCATATTTTTGAATGATATTGATAAAAACGAACTTTTTACGAGAATTCCGGACAATTCGGGTGGATTGTGCGCGTTTTGTATAATCAAACCCGTGTGAAAACGGAAACGAACCCTGCGATCAAACCAGATACCGAAACCTTAAAATTCTTTCATAAATCAAATCATTTTATCAATTAATATATTTACTTAAGTTTATGTGATCTTACCTAATCCCGAAACGTATAAACAATCAACTTGGCTAGGCTCGGGAAACGGTGAAACTGAGCCAAATCCAGTTTTAAACATTTCATAGTATACGTCACAATCTAAGACTATGGTCATGTTCTGGGCCTAATAGCTATACCCAGATTATCTATACAGCCCGACTTAGATTGAACACTGTACTAGTATTAACGATACGATACCGTTTATAGGAATCAGGCTATAAGCGAGGCACCTGACTTATTGATACATAATTTCTGTGCGAACTACGATAAGGTGAGTTTCACGACCCTCACTTTCTAAACTGTTTTACGAACTTTTGGGGTGAAAAGCATGTTTACATATACCTATATACTTGAAAACGTGTGATGGTGTGGATTATCTAAGTACTAACACTTGACAAGTCCCCACAAACACAAGTGATTAACTTCGTGCCGGTGACGTGTGGATAGTACTATCGGTTTGACAAACCCAACTGACAGGGCCGGAGGGGTATGCCGGAACATATGTAAACCCAGTTGCACATTGTCATTATATTTTTACATACTGCTATGTGGTGTTAGACATAGTACATACTTGGGGCAAAGTGGCTGTTAAATGCCAACGGGAGTGCATGGGCAGTGGAGGCCATGCGTTATAGCTCGTTTCGGTTTCACTTGTGGCTTAGTATAATACATCATACACATACATATATACATACACACAGTAAACTTTACAAACTCGTATACTGATTTCGTTGATACTCGTGAAACTTGAAACTCACCAACTAGACGTAGTTGACCCGTTTTAACATGTTTTTCAGGTAAAGCAAAAGTGGAATGATTTGCTTACATGCTTGGTGTTAGAAGGAGAGTTGAATAGTTGTGAATAGACGCAGATATATAACATTAAATAAAAAGCTCGTAAACTGGTTATGTGATTCTCATCTAGTTTGTAAACATAGTACCAACCCATGTAATATGATGTAAATTAGTTTGTGAATTTCTTTATAAACAATGTTGTTGATACCAGTGTTATCTGTTACATTCCCGTATTACGCTTCCGCAACTACCTAGTCGGGGTGTGACAGAAGTTGGTATCAGAGCCATTGGTTATAAAGAATTAGGATGTCCCTTATGATACCCTAAGATAACCGTAGGCTCGATTAACTCTAGGAATAAAATAATATTAAATAATATACACTGATGATTCTCGTGATGAACGCGAATGGACAAGTGGGTTATTATGGTCCGGAACGTAATAACGGACTTGTTTTTACGAGGAAATTCGAGAAGAAGTCGATAAACAATCGAATAGGTAAAAAAAACAGCAACATATGTGTATAAAATATAATAATAAATAAATATCTGTGTATATGAACGATTATTTGTGCTTATGTGTATAAATACCTACATGTATGTTACTATGATTAATATAGAAGGATATTATTCTTATTACTAACCATTGTGCAGGAATATGTCAAGATCTACTGATCATTTATCATCATCACCTGGTCATAGAAAATGGTTTAAGCAAGAAACGGATAACAGAAGGCGTCTCCCTGTTTCTCTCTCTAGAACCCAATATAGTCTCAGATCCACCGCCGCTAACAATCATCCACGGTGGCCATGGAATCACCGGAGAAGGAGTGCAAAGAAAACAACAGGTGCCGCACATTCCGCCGCTGCCTCGTACAGCCGAAGCCGTAGGCAACGGTGGGGCAACTCCCGTCTCTTCTTTTCCCTATCTAGAGCCCACCCTTCGTCCCTCTTTCTCTCTCTAGATAAACAACCATAGATCCGGTGTTGTCAGTAATATAGACGGCATCCATGGAGACACCGAAGAAAAGGCACGGCTGCCAAGAAATGAACATAGAGAGAGATGAGGGATAGGGGTTTAAGAGAGAGAAAGAGTTAAGAGAGTATGCCAGAAAGCAAAGGAATTATATGCTTCAAGTGGTTGTAAGTGATGCATAAAAAGCAGGAGCAGTAGAACAGTAAGATTTGTGAGAGACACCCCACTTTCAAATTAATATATATGTAATATATTATTCTCTTTCTAAATATAATATTTAGGTTATATTTATAGGTGGTTTAAGTTGTGTGGGTGTCTTGATAACATGAGATTACTAGTGCAAGATTATTTGTACTGGTGTATGTATGTCTTGGTTTAATTATATGTACACACTCATATAAGGATGATTATTTAAGACTAGTTATATCTTGTCATGAATTACTAAGTTATTTGTTTTGAGTGTATAATAGAAAGTTTATATATTTAGACTATTGAACGCTGTTTTGGTTTTATAAACATTTGTTACCAACGTTCAGGTTTGTCGGGTTAATTTGCGTATGCGTGCCAGTAAGTTATAACATTACCCAATGTATGATAACAATATGTATGACTTCACTAGACTATATGATCTAGTTAATGCAATTTAAGCCAAATAGAACTCATGAAATGTAAGCGTGTTTAGAATATGTACGAATATTGACCTGAAAATCGACCGTTATCACACTAATGTTCTTTCATTATATATAATAGCATGGTTAATATATCAGTTTGACCTAAAACTTACTGTGTTCATTTAGTAAATACTAGTGTGGAGATCCGTGTATTGTGACGAGCTTGTAATTGTATTGGAAACCCGACAAAACATAATTTAGTAGTATTGGAAACCCGCACACTGTAATGGACATGTAATCATGTACAACTATATTAGAAAATCTATTGAGTCTTTCCTTTCATTGATTTTCCTTTTCCATTCTTTTGTGTTTATACATATTACATGGCATGGCAGATGCGTAATCTCACACCCAAAGTGTTCACCCTAAGGCTATGTGTAGTAGAGGGGCTATAAAATAGGATGTTTTTTAACACGTGGAGAAAATGGATGACTTGTAGCCCAGGGGGCGGTATTCTCGCCCACAAATCGCCCCACCCTCCAATCACTGATCGCCACGTCGTCATCTTCATCATCTCTCCATCTTGCGACAAATTTTCGCCACCCCCTTCACTTATCTCCCCTTTGTCACCTAGGGGTGATGTTCTCGCCCTTGTCACCCAGATTTCTAGCCCCAATTTGCATAGCCTTAGGCTATGTGTAGTGAATGGGGATACAAAATGGGGTGTTTTGTGTAATATGTCACTCAATCAGCAAAGGGTGGGTTTTGTTATAGGGGTGTAGTGGTGTTGTAGCCCAATATATATGTGTGTGTGTATACACACAAAACACAAAACACAATATAATAATTATATTTTTCAAAGAGATCTCCGGCGACAAAAAACACCCCCCCCCCCCCCCCATATCACCCCATTTATCGCCTGGGGGCGGTTTTCACCCACAAAATCGACCTTCTTGGTGGACATTTTTCGTCACACTACGGTCGCCCTAACCTTCTATTTATGCACAATTTTTATAATTATGACATTCAAAAATCATAAATATTTTTATACTTAAAACTGAATCGTGTAAGAGCAAATATCCGGCAGCAAAAAAATGAGAAAGTATGCGGGTCTAGTTAACCAAATGAATAAAACAAAGCTTTTACTTAAAAAAACCTTAAATTATTGGCCGACCTACCATATGAAAATGTCGTCCTACTGAATGGCTTTTTTAATAGTAAATGTGTTCAATCCAGAAGGTCCTTGTGAAATTTTAACATCAACCCAGGTAAAATATCAAAAACGACATGTAAAATTTTGAAACAACCCATCAAATTTCGGGATCAAATCTAATATAAAATCTTCTAGGCTTAAACCATTATAAGGTTTTGATCAATTACATATAAAATTTCTAAAAGTAAAACACAAAATATTGATAAAATTTAAATCTTTTTAAAAGGAAATTTCTATTATTAGATGGTTTTGAACCCGAGATCTTTCAACCATTTGATGTTTGAAATATTTTGCTTTTCCGAATAGAGCAACAACGATAAAATCTAATTAACAAGCATTTAATTAATACATATGAAAATAAACGAAACAACATTTGCACATACAAAATTCATTTTATTTATATTTCATTCATAACATATTGATATTTACGTACCATTCATGCCATAATATATTAATCTGGTAAAAATTTAAACAGAAATAAAACTACTTAATTATTCCCAATATCTGTTCTTCCTAATAGGTCTATCAGCGACCGACCAGATATGCAAGATTGGAGATCGTATATACGCATACCTTTGATGAAATATGCAAATTAATCTAAACTAAATAAAAAATCAAGCAATATTCTGTTGAAAGAATCACAGTTTTCTACATCTATTAAATTATCAGACAAGAAAACGACAAAATATAAATTTATCTTGACCACCAGGCATACGAATAAAAAGCAATGGATACAATATAGATTTGTCTCAACTAACAACACTACAGAAAGCAGGAAGGCACCTACACATAGCTCAGAGGCGCCACAACCAAAACAAAAAAATATTATATAAACGTAAAATTACACCAATTCCTCCAACTTCCCTCAAATAACTTTCACATATTTTTTAATTCAGGGGAAGCTCAACGACTTAATTTTTCTAATAATAGATTCTATCTGAACCTCCTTTTCCTTGTATAACTTCTCTTTACTAGCTTTTCAAATCCTCCAATTTGCTATGATCAAAATAAAACATGTAAATCGACTTCCCCTCTTCCCCTAACATCATTGGGAAGTATTAAGTCATACGATGTTTTTTTATAGAAGATATATATTTGTTTAATACAAAATAGGGTAGATCTTTAATTATAATTCATTCATCAATAATAAATACAAATATATTGATTGGTATACAAGAAAACTATTTATAAATCATTTAGGTCTCTTAAGTTTATGGTAAAGGTTTAACTTGGTATGTTTTAAATTACACAATTCGTTAAAACAAGTTTATATAAAAATAGGAAAAAGTGAATACGATGTTGTCAGCCGTACAACCTTACACGCAAAACAGTCAAAACTGCGTAGTTTTGATTAGAATCCTTTAATTCAATTAAAATCACTTCCATATTTAGGGTGTGTTTGGAACTCCTTATTTAAGTTGAAAAGGACTTATTGTGATAAGTAGAAAATGACTTATGAATTTATAATAAGGAGTTTCCAAAAAAGTGTTTGGATTAATAAAAGTCAATAAGTTGTTTTTTAAAAAGTGTTTATTTAACTTACTGATGAAAAATAACCAAAAAGAACACTTTTATATAAGCGAATAAGTTGTTTTGAAAAAGTGTTTGGGTGGAATGAAAGGGTGGAATGGGTATTCTAAACATATAAGGAGATAAATTACCATATCCCAACTTATTTAAAACCAATTTTTTAGCCTTATAAATAAGGAGAAAGTAAAAAAGAACTTATTGATTCCCAAACACTATATAAACATTAAAATGACTTATTTATCTTATCTAAGTCATAAAGAGAGAAAAATAAGGAATCCCAAACACACCCTTATATAAAACATTCATAAAATCACATCCCTCAAATGTTGTTCCTCCTCTTTACCAACATGCAAAGCTATTTCTTTCATCTCATGCCATTTTCATCCTCGGTCTTTTTATTTTAAGAAGCGCACTACAAATAAATTTCAATTTGGGACTCCATTTCAAAGACTTACAGTGTCAAACGCCAATAAAAACTTATTTTAATAAGATGTAAAATTATTAGCAATTAAGTCATATTTCAAAAGGAAAATAATTGATGTGATTAATATATATTCTAGTGTTGCTTTTCATTTGAATTCAAGGCCTCTCAAAATTCATTGATAACAATAAACTAATCATCGTTATTGGGTATAAGGATATATGTTTCATACTTTTAGTTTTAAAGCAATTTACCTAGTAATTACACACACATTCAAGATTCAAGATATGATAGTTGTAAATGTTTATTGTTTTCTGTGAAATTTGAAGTCATTTGAAGTGGTTATAATACTCATAACTTTTGTGGCTAATGTTTCTTTAACTCATTTTTTTTTGCTCATAATAACCGTAATAAAAAAAAATTCATTAACAAAAATAAAACATACGTGTGAAGAAATGAGGAGATGTATATAGGAGGGCTACACCTGCAAACTAAAAAGGTGAATGAAGGAGATAATATTGCATATACTTTTGTGCACCTTCATATAAATATGGAAGTGTTTTTGATTAAATTAAATGATTCTAATCAAAACTACGTAGTTTTGATTAGTTTTACGTGTAAGATTATACGGCTAACAACACTGTATTCATTTTCCCCATAAAATAACTTAAACTAGGTTTTAAATGATTCAATACCATCTACCTTTACTGTTTGCGGCAACCACACGTGAACTTTTGACAAGTGACATATGACTCCCTTATTGAGGATTTTGCGTTTGTGTGATGTTGATGAAAAACCCTTTTGCCGCATGTGTATTAGGGGATGAATCGGGTAAATAAGGAAATAAAGATATTATTTTAGGAATATGAACATTCGTTTAAGCCATATATGGATATAACTTATGCTTGATGGAAAAAGATGTGTTCTTGAGGGAATAAATTTTTTTGGAAAATTTGTTTGTTTACTGTGATAGTGATGACTCCCTTGTTGTTGGTTTTGCATTTTTGTGATATCTACAATTCATCGTACACAGAAAATGTAGATGATTGGATAGGCCAATGACCAGTAATCTAAATTACCGTTAAAAAAAATTATTAACAGTGAAAGACGGATAAGTCTTAGATCTTTTATAAATACACATACTTAGTTTTTTTTTAAAGAATCTTTCATACATGTAATTGCCATGTCACGTGTATTAAATAAAACGAAGATTATTTATAAAGACTTTAATTCAAATCTTTTTTCCTTACATTCAATAATTAGCAATCAAGATTAATTGTGATTTAAGTTTTTTAGGTAATATATAATATAAAATGATATGATGCCAGTAATGGTTTATTTAAGGGTGTTGCTAAACGTATCCCCTTACACCATTTTTACTAAATATACACCCCTGTAACTTATTAGATAAATTACTGTTACCTCTTAACATTATTTATATACATATTAGTCCTTACAACATTTTTTTCACTTAATAATCTTCACTACATATAGCAAATTAAAAACTATCAAGTATTACTATTAATTTATTTTTTTAGTATTAATATTGTAAATATTTATAATATATATTCTTTAATTTTAATAGTATATATTTTTATAATATCTCTATTTTACCTCTTTATCTTTTACAAAATAAACCCGAAACTCGAAAACTTAAAACCCTAAACCCGGACCCTAAACCCTAAACCATAAACCCGAAGCCCTAAACCCGAAACCCTAAACCATAAACCCAAACCCGAAACCCTAAACCCTAAACCCGAACCCTAATCTTTCTCATTTGCTTCGTCTGTAACTATGTGTTTTTCAAGGTGCGAATTGTGAGAGACGGCGATTCAAGGCGATCCTCCACCATTCTTCGATTTTCTTCTTCTACCGTGTTAATCTACGTTCTATTCTTCTTGGAGTATCTTCTAACAAGTGTCCGATCCATATTTTAATCATCATCTGATGGGGAGGACAAACATCAATGAGAAAGCTAGGGCTCGGAGGTCTGAACCTCCTGACCTAGGAGCAGCAGGGAGACTATGGAGGAAGAACAATGATGATAACCAATCCTCTGATGATGACTACTATGAATCCGGCTCAAGAACTACAAGAAACAAAAGGAGAGATAAAGATTCCAAAGAGGTGCGATCAAGGGATCCAAGTCGATACCTAGAAGATTCGTCAGGTAAGGAGAATAACCCCTCTAACACTTCGAGAGGTAAAAAGCCTAAAGGGTCGACGAGCCAAAGATCCAAGGGCAGTAATCGGCAACCCGAGAACAAGAAAAAGGACAACAAAGATGAAAGTATGGGGGAAGACACCATTGCTGAGGGTGATAGGGTTGATAGTGATCATGATACTAACATGGAGGGGATTAAAGAAAGCACTCATAAACATGTAAGTAACACTCCCATTCCTACTTCAGTTGTGTTCCCTGATAATATTAATGCTATGCATGGTGAATTGGTGAATGATATGGGAGGGAGTAAAGAAGCCATTAATGGCTATGAAAACCCTGATTCTGGTGAATTAAATGCTGGGGTTATGCATGATAACGCATTGAAGGAGATGGGGAGGAGTAATGCTAGCATTAATGATCATCTTAACCCTGGCATTTGTGTCATGAATCAAAACCCTATGGAGGATCAAAGTAGGGATAATTCGGTATTCTCAGCAAACAACAAACTGAATTTACAAGGGGATAACATTAGTCATTGCCATGAGATGAATCAAGATGAAATTCAAGATACATGGGATAGCTTAGAACCTAACAACTTTGACCACACGTTCTCTTATAATACCTCAACCAAAACCTTCTACCATGCATCAACACCCACCCTCACTGGATCATGTTACCTGGGACCAAACTCCCCCAAAACAAGCTACCTCTCATATAAGCCAAACCCAAAACACTTCCCATGAACCCTCAAAACTTAACCTAAAACCTATCCCTCCTCACCAATTCTATAATTCCTCCACCGAAGCCAACACTTCTGACCCATCCATACCCAACATGAGTAACCAAAGCAATGTGGATGCTCAAACCCCTACCCCGCAAGCCCAAGATGTCACTAACAAGCAACCCTTCACCCCTAGCCAAACCACTAACCTCCCAGATCCACCATCAAGCCAAACTTTAGCCAACAAACGTTCAATTCCCAACATATCCCAACTCAGCTCCAAGCCAGCCATTGATGATGAGATAAGCCAAAACCTTCACATAAGGAAAAAGATCGTGATCACCCCCTCCCCGGATGGAGAGTTAACAGAACCGGCTGTGGATAAAGATGACATGAGGAATAATGAAAAGGGTATTAAAAAGAAGTTCATCACAATACAGAAAGCCAACAGCAAGCAAAAGCTTAATTGCATCCCAAAGTGAAACCAACAAATGGATTCCGACCAATCCTTTTCTCGGACAACCTCTTTGTGAACTATGATTACAAACCAGGAGATACCAAATTCATAATCAATAGCCGAGTTCCAGATAGAAGGAAATCCCATAAGCTCCTAAGACAGGAGTTCATGTGTACCAAAGAGAAGGAAAAAGTTCCAGGGCTTGAAACAGATTTTGGGTTAAGGGATCCAGTTAAGGTAATGGAGTTTACGTCTAAAAAGACTGAGGAGGTTGCAAATCAATTGGATGAGAACATGAATGATATAGAAAGTAACGAAGACATGCTGAGTGAGAATGATATGGAAGATAAAAAAGCCTCCTATGCTGAGATGGTTAATAATGATGAGAAAGCCAAATTCAAAGATAAAATCCAGTTTTACCCTCCTGCCACTCTCCCGGATGGCCAAAAGGGTATTATAATTGAACAAAAGGTTATCATTAAAGCCAAGGAGAAATTCAAACAGTGCCTTTATGGATATTTTGTGAGAGCGGAACCTACCTTAGCCTTCACTAAATTCCACCTTTTGAAGATGTGGAAGCAGTTTGGTATTGATGAGATTACTCATAATGGTTCAGGTATATTTATTTTCAAATTTCGTGAAGACAAAGGATTAAAAGATGTTCTGGATATGGGTCCTTGGGTGGTTGGAAATATACCCTTATGCCTTCAAAGATGGGATGCGGGTATGAGTATGTCTAGAGTTGTACCTAAGACAATGCCGGTATGGATTATTTTGAAGCATCTACCGCTAGAATTGTGGGACACAGAAAGTATATGTCGGACTGCTAGCTGTATTGGGAAACCCCTAACGTAAATGCTCTAAGCCTGGAGAAATTGGGGGATTTGCTAGGGTTTTGGTTGATATTGATTTGGATTGTACTTTTCAAGACATGGTCAAAACTTATTACCCAGGAGAAGGAATATTGCCAGGGAAAGTTATGAATATCCAAGTTAAATATCAACACAAACCGGCTGCTTGTGACTATTGTAAAGTGTTTGGCCATTCAGTTGATAAATGCAATAAGAGACCAAAGACGGAAGAAGAATTAAAAAAGGAAAGAGAAGTGCAAGCCAAGATGAAGGAAAATAATGTGAATCATGATGGGGTAATTGGAGGGCAGATTGGGTCGAGAATGATGGGTTTACTAGAGTTGTGAACAGGAAAAACAGGAACTTTGGGTATGGAGAGACTCCGGGCAGTAGTAAGGGAGGACAAGGAATGCCGAAAAGAAGTAATAAATGAGAGACCAAGGGGGCAAAACAATGGAGAAAGAGGGCATTTCAAGAATGTTAACTATGCAAAAGCATCCAACCCGAACACCATGAAGAACAAAAAGGGTCATGTAGTCCAAACCACCAATGAAAAGAATAACCCAAAGGCTTATGAAAATGTAAATGAGGGATCAGATCAGCCATCGAAAAAACCAACTCAAGAAGCCAATCCTATTAACAAAAACGAGCCAGTCAAGGGAACCTAAGCCCCAAGAGTCAAAGAAATAAAGAAGGGTAGTATGGTAAATAGCAAAGTCATTGAAACATGTAATCGATTTGAGTTGTTGAATGAGGATAACATGGAGATAATTGATGAGCCTGGTAATCAGAAAGGGGGGGATGGAAAAGTAAGGAATGATGATTGGTCTAAGAAGCAAAAACACCTGGTGGATACTCAATATTTCGAATTTCTTTCGGCTGAACAGAAAGGGTGGGCCTTTAATTATGCAACTAAAAATATAGTACCTCCAAAAAGGGTCTATCTTGGTTGGTCAGTATTCCTTAGAAACTATTTTAAATACATGTGTGACTATGGTGACTTTGAGGAGGGGTTGAAGGTAACTGAGTATGATGAAGATGCTCCTGTTATGGAGGAATTTCCAGAGGGTTTTAGGGAGGAAAAGATGGAACAAGGGGATGAGGAAGAGGAACTTGATGAGGATCGAATAGTGGAGGATGAGAATGGGTTTGTGAGGGATTTTGAGTCAGAAAATGATGGCACGGCCAGATTCATGACAAGTGATACTATCAACACCAACAACAAAAAACAAGATAATGATAAGGTTATGGGAGGAATGAAACAAACCCCGGTACCATCAGGGGAACCAAGATCAAATTAGTTTAATGGATCTTAAAATTGCTGCGTGGAACGTGAGAGGGCTGGTTAATAAGAACAAGCAATATTTAGTTAAAGAACTCATGGCTTCTCAAAACCTGAGCGTTTGCTGTATTCTGGAATCTCATACCACTTCAAGCAATATTAGGGGTATTTGTGACATAGTGTTTAGAGGATGGGAATGGATGTCAAATATGGCATATTGCACGAATTGGGTTAGAATCATTGTTGGTTGGGACCCGAGGGCGGTTGATGTCATCATCATCGTACTCAATATATCCCACCAATAGCAATGCTATGGTAGGGTCTGAGGAGGGTAAGATGTAGACAGCCTTACCTCTATCCCATAGGAATAGAGAGGCTGCTTCCGGTGAGACCCCCGGCTCGATAGTAGTTTTGCATCAAGCCTTGGACATAAGGCACATAGCACTCAATCATCGGGACACCGGCTGATGGGTGCATGTGCCCTTGTCTTTCGGCTATCAACGCCACCACATGATGCCTGATTAACCTTCCGCCACTTTTAACGTTATTTTCACGAGATTAGTAAAATAACGTCAAAATTAGTGCAATTTTACTTTTGCCCACCCGAGGGTTCACACATATATACATTATATGCGCGCACCGCAATGTGATGATCATAAACCAAACCGATCAGGTTGTGCACTGTCTTATTAAGCCAAAAATTAGACACCACCAATTCTTGACCTCCTTTGTTTATGGGCATGTTAAAGCCCCTAGGCGAAGGCCTCTTTGGGAAGAGCTACAAAGATTCCATAGCACAATGTTGACCGAATCATGGGTTGTTATGGGTGACTTTAACGTTATACTTCATCCCTCTGAAAGGTCCCATGGGTCGTCTGATGTTACTAGGGCTATGGACGATTTTAGGGAGTGTTGCAATGAGGCTGACTTGAGTGATTTGAAAGGATCGGGGTTACACTTGACTTGGAATAAATCGCCGGGTAATGAGAATGGGTTGAGAAAGAAACTGGATAGGGTTATGACTAATAGTATCTTCATGGTCAATAACCTCAATGCTAAAGCCACATTCCTACCTCCTTTGACGTCTGATCACACTCCTGTGATGTTGACCGTGCCTAACCTCAAGAAAAAGTGGATCCCAAGGAGCTTTAAGTTCATGAACTTTCTAACTCGCAAAGATGGATTTAGAGAAGTTGTGAAATTGGGATGGCAAAAAGAATGGAATGGTAATAATATGTTCAAAGTTGTTAAGAAGCTTCAAGATCTTAAAGCCCCATTACGAAAACTTAGCAAGGAGAAAGGGAATTTGGGTAAAAAGATTGACTATTTGAAGAATGAATTGGGGAAAATTCAAGACGAGGCTGAAGCTGATCCAGGTAACATCGATTTGCAACAGGAAGAACAAGCCTATATGGAAGCTTTAAAGCAAACCCTGATTGATGAAGAACTCCTATTGAAGAAAAGATCAAAGATCAAATGGTTGAGAGAGGGGGATCAAAACTCCAAATATTTCCATGCCTCTGTAAAAACCATGTATAACAGAAGTAGAATTAATTCGTTGGTTGGGAATGATGGGGTATATTATCAAGGGGAGGAAATTAATGATCAGTTTGTCAACTTCTATAAAGAGTTATTGGGCACTAAGGTTCCTACCTGTCCAATCATCGATCCACAAGGGTTGTTCACAAACAAATTACCCCCTGATATTGCTTATAACATGGTGAGAGAAGTCACGAGTGAAGAAATAAAGAAGGCTATGTTTGGTATTGAGAATGACAAGGCTCCGGGACCAGATGGGTACACGTCTAAGTTTTTTAAGGCCACGTGGGATATTACAGGAGAGGAGGTATGCAAAGCAATCAAAGAGTTCTTCTACAATGGTAAACTTCTAACCCAAGTTAATGCGGCTATTATCTCCCTTGTCCCTAAAAAGAGTGACCCGAAAACTGTGGGGGACTTCAGACCTATAGCTTGTTGCAATGTCATCTATAAGTGTATTACCAAGATAATATGTGAGAGAATGAAAGAGGGGCTAGGGCTAGTTGTTGATGAATGTCAAAGTGCGTTTGTTCCGGGTAGAATGATCTGTGACAACATTCTTCTAACACAAGAGTTAGTGAGAAACTACCAAAGGAAACGAGGAGAAAAGAAAGTGGCTCTGAAAATCGACCTCCAGAAAGCATTTGATTCTATTGATCATGAATTCCTTCGACAATGTCTGGTTATGTTTGGTTTCCATGATAAGATGACAAAGTGGATTATGACGTGTATCACTTCGGCGTCATACTCTATCAAAATTAATGGGGAAACACATGGCTACTTCCAAGGGCTCCGTGGTCTGCGTCAAGGTGACCCCATGTCACCATATCTGTTCACATTGGTTATGGAGGTGTTAAATCTTATTATCAAAAGGAAAATCAGCCAGGAACAAAACTTTAAGTATCATTGGCGATGTAAAGACATGAAGATCACCCATCTATGTTTTGCTGATGACCTTTTGGTTTTCTCCCATGCGGACGTTCATTCCGTTACAGTCATAAAACAAGCCTTGGAAGAGTTTAAAGATTGCTCGGGATTGATTCCTAACATGAACAAGAGCACTATGTTTTTTGGTAATGTTGGGGTTCATACAATGGAAGCAATAAAAACCATCTTACCCTTCCATGTGGGTCAGCTTCCTGTCAGATATCTTGGGGTCCCGCTTTTATCCAAAAGGTTATACTCGAAAGATTGTAAGCACTTAATTGATAAGGTGAATATGAGAATCGGGGACTGGAGAAATAAATTTCTTTCGTTTGCTGGCCGGTTACAATTAATTAACTCAGTTCTTGCCTATTTACAAGTATACTGGGCCTCGGTGTTCACATTATCGGACAATATCACCAACGAAATTGAGGGCTTGATAAGGAAGTTCCTATGGAGTCAGTCGGATCAAGCAAGGGGTAAAGCTCGGGTGAATTGGGAAGAAGTTTGCAAGCCAAAGTGCCAAGGAGGATTAGGGATTAAGTCTCTAAAAAACAGCAACACATCCTTAATGACTAAACATATTTGGAACATTGTTACTCAGAAAGAAACAATATGGGTCCGATGGATAATGGCAAACAAGCTCAAGGAAGAAGTTTTTGGGATATTCAGGAAGAAGATGGGGCTAGTTGGAATTGGAAGAACATCCTAAAAAGTAGGGATTGTATCAGGCATCATTGTGTGACTAAAGTTGGGGATGGAATGCAAACTTCGGTTTGGTTTGACAACTGGCACCCTTTAAGCCCCCTTGGAGAAATTATTACAATAAGAGAAATCTTTAGGGCTGGTTTCACCTTGGACACCAAAGTGGCTGATATCATTGATGGAGGGGGTTGGAATTGGCCAGAGGAGTGGTTGAGTAGATTTGCTTGTTTGTATGACTTTGACCCACCAACTATTAGAAACGGAGAAAGGGATAGGTGGGAATGGAAAACGAACGATGGGCAACTGGTGGAATTCTCCACTAACCAAACCTACAAGGACATATGTGGTAATTTACCGGAGGTTGGATGGCACAAAATAATTTGGTTCACCCAAAACATACCCAGACATGCTTTCATCCTGTGGCTGGCAGTTAGGGAGAGGCTGTTGACACAAGATCGTATGTGGAAGTGGGAAATAAGTGTGCATTCTGTAATGGTCAACGGGATTCCCATGCACATCTCTTCTTTGAATGTGATTACCCGAGTAAAGTGTGGGCAGAGATAACTAAGCTGGCTAAATTTGAAAATCCTCCGAGGGAATGGCAGGAATGTATTCAACATCTGAGTAATCTTCCAGCAAACCCATCCATTAATAGCATTATATGGCGTTTGTTGCTGGGAGCGAGTGTGTACCATGTGTGGGGAGAGAGAAATATGAGGTTGTTCCAAGCTAGTAGAAGAACTTGGGACAAATTGGTGAACGTGATTAAGGAAGAGGTTAAGGGGAGGCTT
Source organism: Bidens hawaiensis (assembly GCF_021521415.1). NCBI lineage: Eukaryota > Viridiplantae > Streptophyta > Magnoliopsida > Asterales > Asteraceae > Bidens > Bidens hawaiensis. The sequence goes on from NW_027493817.1 coordinate 347,128, forward strand.
AAAGGTCTCAAGATAAAGGATACTAAAGGTGCCTTGGAAGCAAGTAAGGTGTGGGGATTTAGGGTGACAAAACATAAACCAAACAACAACCACAATGGTCAGACACAATAAGATTGGGCTTGGGCAGGAGGGGGTTTTGTTGCCTGGGAGTGTTAAGGTGTGTGGTGGGGTAGAGTATGATCTGGTGGATCTGGATGGTGTTTGGCTAATGGGGTGGGTCCAAGGGTGGGGTGGGTTTTACTTATGTTTGCAGGTTATGAGAAGCTGGAGATTCGAGCGATATCGGGGATACCATGCTATACAAACGAGACGGGCAAGTTCGTGGGGGAGGGTATTTTGGGAAATTGCAGAAATAAGGTGTACAAAAAAGCGTCTATGGGTAGCTTTCTGCCTTAACGGGCTCCTTCCCAAGTTCACTATAAAGTGTCAAAGTCTTTTTTTCTTTATAAATGATCGGTTGAGGCTCACTAACACTCGTGAGGTTGGTCTCAACTCTGCCCGTATGATTGGTGGTGTAGGTACAAATGAGCCTGGAGTTAGGCTGAGAACCAAGGTGTTAAGGTTGGAACCCAATGTTGTGCATAGGACTCTTATTCACTCTCATTTTATATATTTTTATTTTTTAGCTCTTGCCAACATTGGGAAACCCGGTCATAATTTGGGTCTTAAGTCTTGTTTGGCCAGTCTTGTGTGTCAGTGTCTTGAGTCTTCCAGTTCACTTGAACTGAAGAGGCCCACTTGGACCTGTGTGGGGTGGGGGGGTGGGGGGGGGGGGAATCATGGGAAACAGGTGGAATAAGGAGACTTAAAGGCCTTTGGGTAGAGTTCTTACTAAATATCCCTAACCCTAGAACTCATATAATTTTTGGTTATTTTTTTACTCCTTTTTTAGGAAATTTGAACCCTTTTTTGATTTTGGTGATCACCTGTTCTGGTACATCAACCCGGGTGATTGCTTCTGCGTTATATGATCGGTGGATAGGTTGGAAAGGGTTCAAGGGGAACCAAGCCAAGGCGTTATGGAAGGATCACATCATGGTGACTGGGATGCTTATCTCCACCCCAAATATTTTTTACATGTTTATAGAACTTGACCATGATGTGAAAACCCAATCTAGGACTAGAGACCTTTTGTATTTTTACATATTTGAGTCTTGTGTGACGACCTCACTTAAGGTGGGTGGGCATATATATGGGTTGGGGGCCGTTTGGGGAACTCATGTTGGGTTTGGGGTCCGATGGGGTTGATAAAGGAAGACATTTGATTGATACTATAGTCCAAGAGGAAGACAAGGTTTGCAAGGAAAGAAGCATGTCTAATGCCAAAACTAAAGGTACGAAATTTCTTTTATTCTTGGGCATAGAGGCATGGTCATCTACACTATTCTGCTGGGACATAAAAGCGTGCATAGGGAGAGATTTCGGGCTTATATGTTGGGTACTAAAATTATTAGAGGGGTTAACTGTTGGACTGAGAGGAAGGCTGGGAGTTATGGGCTAGATAGTAATAACTCGGGTTGGGCTGAGGAGGAGATTATTGGTATTTGGGCCTGGGTTGGGGAGCTATGGCCCAAAAAGTTTGAGGGACGGGCAGATCTGGGCCGAGGAGAATTAACATGGGTAGAAGGTATTGGGCTCCTACTAGGCCCTAGTGAAGACGGTGGGGGTTTGGAAACTCTAATGGGTGGGAAGCAGACTGAAGGGATGCAACAACAGGCTACACCAAAGAACTCAAGGGCAGACGTGGACAAATGGGCTCTGGATAAATGCTGAAACGAGACCAAATGGGCTGATGTGTGGCCCTCCTAAGGAGCCGAGCACCTCAAAGCATGAGAAACATTGGGCTGCTGCTAATTTGTGCAATTACCATTTGGCTAGGCGTTTATTTTGGGATAAGATGAAGCTTTGATTTGGTTTGATTGGAATGGATTAGCTTACTGAATTTGAGTTGGATGGTGATGGGCTTTGCCATTCAACTTAATTCGTATTATTGGGCTTATGTATGGTACATGGTTTGGGTTTGGCATCCATTATGGGCTACCTCTTTGGCACGGGATTGGTTTTTTGTTGGGCTTATGGCTAGAAAGATGTCGATCCACTGAATTTGGGCTAAAGGATAAATCGTTTGGGCTGGTGGGGCGTGATCCCGTGTAAGGCTCGTTAGTCCATCATGCAACGGTATGTGATATGTAACAACAAAGGATTTGATTGAAAGAAGCTTGGATTTAAGCTAGCATGAAGATTGGCTTGTAAAAGAAGACAATAAATTCATCTTTTGTTAGCTTATGTTAGTTTGATTGTTGAATTGTTGAGTATGCAACAACTTGTATGCCTTCGGGCTAAGTATTATGTCTCTTTTGTGATCTACCCCCTCCATGGTAAATGTCCAGGAAGGTGGGGGGGGGGGGGGGGGGAGATGCACTTGTTTGTATTTTATTTTTTCATTTTAGTAAATTTTACCAAGGGCAATGCCCTTTTACCAAAAAAACCCTAAACCCAAAACCAAAACCAGAACCCTAAACCCTAAGCCCGAAACCCTAAACTTGAAACCATAAAAAAAGCGCAACTTGTAAAAAAAATATAAAATCCTTATTTTTGTGCTAATTTGGTAATTATATAATTTCAAGAGGTAATATGAAAGTTAATTTTTTTAGGATGGGGGGAGGGTATGACAAGCAACCAGAGGGGGTACATTTAGCCTGACCCTTTATTTAATTTATGTTTTAATAAAAAAAATTTAATGGATGTTTATGTTGTAATATAAATTAATTTTATATCATGAAAGAAGACATATAATTATATAAACTTGTTTTGAAAATTAAAAAGTTGCACATCCCATTAAAGACTGAAACCGGTATGGCACAAAACCGATTAGCGAGAAACCGACTTTAACGGTTTTGAAATTGAACCGGCTTACTATAATAGGTTCCGGTTCTAAATTTCAGTCATTTTCGGTTCCGGTTTGATTCTCGCAATTCTGAACCGTTACATAGTCTATTCTTTTGTGTTTATATAGACTACCTTCCATTTATTCACAACTTTTTGAATAGTAATATTCATAAATCATAAATATTTTAAAATTTGACTCGTGAAAGAGCAAATGTCGTGTAGTATGTGGTGTACTTAACCGAATTAATAAAACAAAAGTTTTATTAAAAAAAATCTCAAATCATTCGAGATTTGGCAGACCTACCATATGGGTATGTCATCCCACTAAAATGTTTTTTTAATAGTGTTTAATTACTAATGAACCCAATAAAATTTTAACGTTAATTCGGGAAAAATTACAAAAACCCCATAAAATTTCGAGACCATATTTAATATAAAAACTTCTAGACTTAAAACCATTTTGAAGTTTTGATCAATTACATATAAAAGCTCTAAAAGTAAAACACATAATATTGATAAAATTTAAATCTTCTTATTTTGGATGCGGATTTCTACCGCTAGGAAGCTTTGAACCCAAAATCTTTTAACCCTGTGACATTTGAAAAATTTTGTCTATGTCAATAGACCAACAACGGAAAAAATCTGAACAAACATTTATTATTCTTAATTACTACATATAAAAACAAACAAAACAGTATTCACACTTACAAAATTCATTTTATTTATATTTCATTCATAACATATTAACAACATGTACTTATCCTTGGTATGATAATATATAAACCCAGTAAAAATTTAAAAAGAAACAAAACTAAATAATTGTTCCCAATATTTGTTCTTCTTCAACCCAATCAGACTAAAAAAGTTCTACTGGAGACCAGGCAGATCTACAAGAATGGAGATCGTATATACACATACCTTTGATGAAATATGAAAACTAATCTAAAACTAAATAAAACAAAATCAAACAATATTCTATAGAAAAAATCACTGTTTTCTAGATCTAGTTTATTATCATGAAAAAAACCCAGAAATTATAACCACCAGGCGTACGGATAAGAAGGGATGGGCAGATAGTCGAAGGAAACTGTTGGAATAGGTGATCTTGAAACAAAACGACTTACTATTATTATTATTATTTTGTTTCAAACCACCTATTCCATCATCATCTTCTAACTTTATCTACCTTTCCCTCTATCTGTTTTTCTTCACATGAACCTAAACATCTATAGGAGAATTACAAAGTCACAATCGAAAAGGTATTTGATATATGCGGCAGGATTACAGAGTTTGTTGGAATATGTTTAGGGTTTGGGTGACAGCTATTGGTTGTTTGGGGTACTATGGTAATTTCAAGTATCAAGTCATACGAAATTTATTATAAAAGATATCTGTATGATGAAAGCAAAACAAAGTAGATATGTAATTATAATTTATAATTCATTAATTATTAAATATAAATATCTTGATTGGTCAAAAGAATATTTATTTACGAATCAATTAATTATACAATTCTTTAATACAAGTCGCTTAGAGAAAATAACTTAAACTACATTTAAAATGGTTCAATTTCATTTACCTTCATTGTTTGTGATAACCAGTAATGGACGCATGAACCTTTTGAAAAAAATGATAGATGACTTCCTTGTTATGGGTTTGCGTTTGTGTGATGTAGATGAAAAACCTCTTTGTTATATATATATATATATAGAGAGAGAGAGAGAGAGAGTAAAGATTCTAAGAGAACCCTTTGTAAAATGAGAATTTTGAGAACCATTTTGAATCACTAAAAACACATTTGAAAAAATCATAAAACAAAAAATAACAAAAATTTTAAAAAAGTAAAAAACCAAAATTCTTATATTTCATTCCGGTTTCATTAAAAAAATAAAATAAAATAAAATAAAAATGTCGTATTATACACATATGTATAATTTTATTTAATCTTTAGTTACGTAATATACACATATGTACAGTGTCATTTATCTTAAATTATACACATGTGTATAAAAAAATCATGTAAATGTACATATATGTATATATTATACATATGTGTATATAGTTTGGCTAAACCGAGTTTTTTTTATGAAACCGGGATGTTAAAATAAGAATTTTGGTTTTTTACTTTTTCATTTTTGTGTTTTTTTTATTTTATGATTTTTTTATTTTTGAGTTTTTTTGTGGTTCAAAATGATTCTCATGGTTCTCAATTGTAAAAAAGTTCTCTCATGATCCTGATCATATATATATATATATATATATATATATAAAAGAGTTCAAATAAAAAACAATTGTTTTGTGAGAAGTGTGAGAAGAGCTTTAAAATAAAATAAACCACCTAAATATGACACAATACAATGTAAATATGAAACAATACAATTATTTAGAAACTACCAATTTCAACCACTAGATCATAAATCCAAGGGCCTAGATTTATTCTTATTATTCTCCAAAAATATTGGTTTTTACATTAACCCTATCATATATATATATATATATATATATATATATATATATACACTAGATTGAGGCTCATGTATTACACGGGTAATTGATTAATATTTTAAACTTCAACCATTAAGTGAATTAGAGTCAACAAAATGATCATATATTGTTAATACAATTGCAATTTATATGAAAATTACTGAAGTTACATAACTAAGATTACACAAATATGTTACAAATAAATACTCCTTCCGTCCCATTAGAAGTGTCATGGTTTGTAAAACACAAAGTTTAAGGTAGATTGAATTATTATTTTTCTTACTTACCAAATGAAAATAATGTCCTTGGAAATTGTGTGTGTTTAAGGGTAAATTTGTATATTGACTAATAAATTGTGCACGTGGACATTTGTAATGGGACAAACAAAAAAAGAAACATTGATACTAACAAAAAAATACTCATACACAAAAAATAGCATACATTTTGAACAATTAATATATATGATGTCATTTGAGATCATTTGCTCATGTTATAAAAAAAACATGATTATCTCAAAAAACAGATTTCCTGAACTTTGATGATATAATCAACCTTAAAAGCTTTAGAATCTGAAATTGATTGATCATAATAAATTATTTGTTGTTATTAATATTCTGCATATGACATATTTTAATTAACTTTATATATTAAAACTAAAAATTGTATAATCAGAAAACTTATAAAACCCAAAATTTAAATATAACAAAATAATTTGTTTCATTTCATATGAATGGAAAATGACAAAGACATACTAACCTTAAAGCCATGTTCAAATAACAGTAAATTCTTTTAAAAAAATTGTGTATAGCTTTATTATTTTGAATATAAACTATAATAGACACTTTAATTATGTACTACCTAACAGGTAACACTAACATAACCTCAAATCATTGTATTTGTCTAAAAATAAAATTGCCAAGTAATATAATATTGAAATGATTTGAATGAATAACTGATAAAACGATATTCTAGATTTTCATATCGTAAATGATTTTTGGAAATCGAAAATAGTGGAAAGGGATTGAAACATATTTTTTTGTTTAAAAATTTGAATGCTTTTAATTAAATAATTTGTCTTATAAGGTATATTAAATTTAATATATTTGAATGTATAAAAATGTATAAATCAAGTCATAAAATATATGTTCTGGAGCATTTTTGTATTGAGTTATGATAGAAAATATTGAAAACTAAATATTGATCTTCTTGTTGCTAACCTTTTATACTGCACAAAAAAGTCATATAAATAAATTATAGATAGTTCATATAGTAAATCGTTATTCATATGGATTATAATTATAAAATTCAACTTCAATGATTAATGCTAAACACTGAGATATATATAGAACGGTTCAAACATTAATCTTGGTAAAATGGTTGGAGGTTTATTTTTAAGGAAGACGGGGAATGTGATTGATGGAGAGAAAATTGAAAGACAGGTAAGAAGAGAGAGAGAGAGAGAGAGAGATTGTTAAAGAAAATGACAAAAAAAATTATTGAAATATGGACGACGAGATTTTCTAAAATTTGACCAAGAATGACAAGATTACTTAAAATTTGAACAGAGCCGACGAAATTCAAATCATGTTGATTCTCGTCGAATCAGTTCTCAATATGACACCCCATACGAGATTTAAAGGGCTATTTCAGATTTAAAAACAAATTTAGGTTATTTAGGTCTCTCTCTTGAAAATAGTCACTTTGGGAATTTTCCCTTACATTTAACTTCTAGATGCTTCATAAACACTTATGCGAATACAAGCAAAACAGTATGCAAACCTACAAATTTCATTTTATTTATTTATTTATTTATTTATTTCATAACATAATAATACAATTTAGATACCGTTCATGTGTCATATTATATGCATCTCGTAGCTACTTAAAAACAAATAAAGCTACATGATTATTCTCGGTATCTGTTTTTATCCAACCCAATCAGACTTAAAAGGTCTACAGATATGCGATACTAGAGCTCGTATAAACACACACCTTTAATAAATGGTGCAAATTATGTAAAACCAAATAAAAAATCAAACAATAAACAATAATATGTTAAACAATCACCCCTCTTCTAGATCTAGTAAATCATCAAACAATAAGACGAGAAAATATAAATTTGTTTCAACCACCAGGTGTATGGATAAAAAGGGATGGGGAGATAGTCAGAGGAAAATGTTGGAATAGGTGATCTCGGAACAAAACAATTAATTATTATTTTGTTTCAAACCACCTATTCCATCACCTTCCTCAAACTTTATCTACCTTTCCCTCTATCCATATTTCTTCCAATAAGCATCTACTATGGAATTACAAAGCTGTGATCGAAAAGATATTTGTGTTTGTTAAATGCGGCGGGGGTTGAGTAGAGGTGCACAAAAAAACCGGTTCCCGAACCGGTTTGGCGGTTTAAACCGGAAACCGTTTTTAAAAAAACCGGTTTTTTAAAAACCGGTTTGACCGGTTTACAAACCGCCGGTTTGTATATCGGTTTTAAGTTTTAGAGCCAAAACCGGTTTTGAAACCGGTTATAAAAAAAACCGGTTTTTTTTAATAACCGGTTATAAAAAAACCGGTTAACCGGTTTTTTTATAAACCGGTTTTTTATAACCGGTTAACCGGTTTTTTTATAACCGGTTAACCGGTTTAAACCGGTTTTGACCGTTGTATAACGGGCATATAGCCGTTTTTTTGGTTTTTTGACCGTTTTTTATGGTTATTAAAAAAAAAAAAAAAAAAAAACCGGTTAAAAACCGGTTTTTAAAAAACCGGTTAATAAAAAAAACCGGTTTCTAAACCGGTCCTAACCGGTTAGACCGGTTAGGGTTTTGAGATGAAAAAACCGGTTATTAACCGGTCCGGTTATTAACCGGTTCGGTTTTTTTCCGGTCCAAAAAAACCGGTCCGGTTAATAACCGAACCGGTTTTTTTAAAAAAACCGATTTGTGCACCTCTAGGGTTGAGTACATTATAGGCGCTTGTTAGTTGGAATACGTTTAGGGTTTTGTGGGACAGCCAACAATAATTGGTTGGGGGTAATTTAGTAATTTAAGTAATACTGTAATTTAAGTATCAAGTCATATGATGATATTGGGTTTCATTATACAATTTTTGATGTTGGAATTATGACATTATATCAAGAAAAGAAATATTTTTTGAGCCATATACAGATATAATCAATGCTCAATGGAAAAAAGATGTTGTGTTCTTGAGTGAGTGAATGAAAGTTTTGGAAAAAAAGTTGTTTGATTAAAGTGACAATGATGACACCCTTGTTGAAGGTTTTGCAAGTGTGTGATATGGATGAAAAACCTTGTTTGTCATATGTTTATAAATGAATGAATTGGGCAAATAAGGGAATTAAGATATTATTTCAGGAAAATGAAAATTTGTTTAAGCCATATACGGATGTAATCCGTGCTCTATAGAAAAAAAAAAAGATGTTTATAGATATTCATTGTGTTGCATATTGGTTGCATCCAACTTTTTTGTATAATAAAGAAAAGCTTTGTAAAAGTAATGAAATATATTAGGATGTTCATGATACGGTGTGAAGAATTTATCGGGTGATGATGTCTTAGATGTTACCATGGCTTTAGACAAATTTCATGATGGTAGGGAATGTTTTGGTAGGAGCAGTGTTGATTTAGTAATGCTACTCAACACGGTAAGATGTATTTTTCGTGCAATTTAACAAGTATATTTTATTTATCATTTGATAACCTTCTCCTTTTATAGCCGATGGTGGATATTAAGTCAAACTCAAACCACATATTCCTCGACTTTTGAACATAATTAGAGTGTCTTTGAAAGGATTTATACGAAAGAAATAGGTTGGAACATGAAAGACTAAAGAAGTTGAATATGTTCATTACAACTTGTAACTACAAAACACATATGACATCTTGAATTTTTTAAATATTTTATTAAATCGTAGTTTACTTTACATTTGGGTAAATGCTTATCTAAACTCAAATATGCGAAGAAATCGTATGATTCGGCTGATTTTGAAAGTATAATATCGCAAGCGTCAATCGACCGAAACCACCAAAATAATCTTCACTTTTCGAAATAGGCTTACCAATATTCAACATTGTGATGTTAATGTTTATGCTTATTTTTAATTTTGTGTTTCTTTATTAATAACTCACTTCAATAATTTTGCATATCTATTAAGATTCGTTGGTTATATATGCCTTTGTTATCTAAACATTCAAATCTTATACACATGGTGATATCCCTTAAAAATGTTTCTTGTATAGTAGAATATGGATCGCAATCAAACTGAGCCACCTATTCAATCAAGTTATCGAACAAATCAGATAAAGCATAGGATTATGTAACTTATATGCTTGAGCTAATTTTTGAGTAATAACTGTGCGTGGGTGGTGGTATTACTAGGATGAAGAGACACCTCACGAGCATTAAGGGTGATATACAACCTTGCAAAAGAGTAAAGGTATATATTCACTTTACTATGCAAGGACTTTCGAAAGAAACTAAAGTTAAAGCGAAATGTAAGCCTATTAAAATTGGATCTAGCCCGTTTAGGTGATGGTGGTGGTGCATATCATAACACACCTAACTGAAAATGGATATATGACTCCCTTGTTGAGGGTTCTGCATTTGTGTGATATAGATGAAAAACCTTCTTTGTTGTATTTTTTCAAGGGATAAATCTGGAAAATAATGGAATTAAGACATATATCAAGAAAATGAATATTTTTTGAGCCATATACAAATATAATCAATGTGCTCAATGGAAAAAAGATGTGTTAGTGAGGGAATGAATTTTTTTGGAAAAAAATGTTGATTACCGTGGCAATAACTCCTTTGTTAAGGGTTTTGCAATCGTGTGATACGGATGAAAAACCTTATTTGTCATATGTTTTTTAGAGGATGAATCGGGCAGATAAGAAAAATTAAGACATTATTTCAGGAAAATGAACATTTGTTTCAACCATATACGTACATAATCCATGCTAGATGAAAAAAAAAAGATGTGTATAAATATTTATCGTGCTGCATATTGATTAAATCCAGCTTTTCAGTATAATAAAGAAAATCTTTGTAAAAGTAATGAAATATTTAAGGATGTTCATGACACGGTTGGGAAGAATTTATAGGGTGATGATGTCATAGATGTTATAATGGCTTTAGGCAAGTTTTGTGATGGTAGAAAATGTTTTGGAAGGAGCAGTATTGTTGCTTCTCATAATGCTACTGAACACGTTCATGTTATCAATAAGTATATATATATATATATTTATCATTTTGATAACCATCTCCTTTTGTAGCTGATATTGGATATTATATATATCCTAAAATGCAATGTTTTGGAATCTGGCCCGGGCCGACTGGTGTTACCGCCTGTCCGAGTCATACATACAACCCGTTTCTCTAATGGGCCGGCTGGGTTTTGTGGGTGGCGGTTACATCGGACCTGATGACCCGACGAGCAGACCAGTAAGAATATTATGTTTTTTTCTAATAAGAACTATATAATACGAGTTTTTAAACAACCAAAACCCTAATTCCCTTATTCATAAAAGCCGCTCCTAAAGACCCAAACACTGCCATGAGCCCGAACATCAGTCCCCCACTTCCTCAATTCATCAATTTGAAGTTCGAAAATCAGTCCTCACTCCTCACTTCGTCCCAATTGTTATCCTTAGCACTCAATTCGTCATCCAAAGGCAAGTGACCTGTTACCATTATGTTCAATTTGGTTATTAATTCAGAATCTATTATGAATCTATTATAAATCTCTTGTAGAGAATATTATCTATTGAATATGTTATGAGTACTTGTGAATGGATTATGAATTTAGATTATGAATATGTTATTGACTTATGAATGGATTATGAATTTATATTATAAATACGTATTGAATTTGTTATTTATTGAATCTTTATAGGTTATCGTTATATATTTTTTAATGGACTCACATTCGGTATCATCACCTGAAGAACCACCCCAATCTCAGGCTAGTGTTTAATTGAGCAATCGTATGAAAACAGACATTACTTGAAAATATGTTACTGAAAATGAAGATTAATTGGGGAGAAAGGTTAGAGTGTGTATGCTTTATGGAAAAGGATTTCATGGAAGGGGTGTTAATAGACTAAAGCAACACTTGGCTGGAATAAAGGAACAAGTTATTGCATGTTCAAAGGTTCACACTGATGTTCGGATTGCTATGAAAAATGCACATGATCAAATTTTGCAAGCCCCAAAAGGAATAAAAAGTGTAATAATAGATGAAGGGCAAATAACTACCCCACAACTAGCTCGGGTGAAAAAGCAAAGTGTCTTCTACGTCAAAGATTCGGCCATGGGAAAGTAACCAAAATGCTCTTCAACCTTCAATCAAATCAACATGGCAAAGTAAAGAGAGTGCATGATATAGATTTAGCTGTTGCTATGTGATTTTTATCATGCTTGTATACCAATGAATGTTGTTAATTCTTCTTTCTTCCTGATTGCAATAAGCTAAGTAGCTTCAATGAGGCATGGATATACGAGGCCCTCTTATCATGCATTGTGTGTGACTTTATGGAAAGATGCTAAAGCAAGTGTGACACTCATAATTGAAGGTCAAATGAGGATGTGGTCATAAACTGGTTGTGTCACACCCCAGACCGCGGACTAGGCGTGAGACGCTTATGTTGGTATCATATTTGTAAATAAATTAGAGTTACTTATTAAAAGCAGAAGTCTTCAAAACACGTGGATTTAAAATATAATATTTACATTAACAAAAAGGCGGGATAAAAAGTTCCCGTTCAATGTTTTTAAGTAAGACTACTTGTTATTTACAAAACCACCATTTACAAGTTATAGTTTTAACAAAAAGATCCGAGCCATCGGATATCTTATGCACTTCGTTATCCCAAGATTCTATTCTTGATTACCTGCAAAATGTTTAGAAAATACGTCAGCAACACATGCTGGTGAATATGCTGACGCTAAAATATTTTCTTTTACTTGATTACCCCTCGAACATAGTTATGCTCGACCCATCGTGGCTTAGGAATAGTCAAACATTAAAACAACAAAATTATAAACTCAAGTCTCTACACTAAATACCCCCAGAAAACACCGCATCGTTTCGACTTAGTTAAGTATCATTCGTATACACATGGTCATGCTCCCCATAGGAAAGCGTCATATGACCAGGTGTGGTGCGGTGTGCCCACCGCGTATACCACATATGTAAGGATCCAGACAAATGTACACGACAGCCTGAGGGCTAGTGCTTTTACTTTTGTTTATAATGTTTTAGAAACACGTAGTCCCATGTAAACCTTTTCATTTAATTCATTTGACTCGTTTTAAACAAGTTTGTAAGTTTGGGGCGTATTCACCTTTTCGATTTGGATCAGGTTCAATACACTGTCCAGGGTCTTTCCCTTGCTATCTCGCACCTATAGTATGAGTATAACTTTTTTGCTATTCAAAAGGGGGGTAGCGGCGCAGCTTGTTGCCCGTTCGCCTGCCACTTTATTGTAAACGTTTTTCTAGAAATGGAAGTGAAGTTATATATTTTGGCCAAGAAAAAAAAAACCCGGCTTAAGACCTTTATTCTTTTTATAATCTTTACCTCAATTATATTTTCTTTACTTTAAAACATTTAGTTAAAAAGTATTCTTTCTTTCTTTTCTTTTATAAATTAAAAGTCTTTCTTTTAACTTATTTTCTTTTCTTTTCTTTTATAATATAACTTTTAGTTTAATCTTATTTTCTTTAAAACCCTATGTTTCTTCTTCTCTAAGAAACGTATTCTTTTCTTTTCGTTATTATTTAAGAATATTCATAATTACTTAAATAATAATCTATAACAAAGAATTATATATTAATCACACACACACACATACACACACTCACACACACACACACACACACACACACATATATATATATTCATATTCTTTTCTTTGTTATATTTTCATTTATTTATCGAGGTATCGAGTATAACCTCGACTTACAGTTTTAAGCCTTTTCAATATTTTATTATTATTTACTCGGGCATTATGCCTACCTTGGTCGGCTTATAGAAAACCCTACACACTTGAGCAGCACTTCAACGCCACCTTGTCTTCTTTATCTTCTTGATGAAACACCTTCCTTTCGACACCTTTTCCTTTCCACGCAAAACTAGGCACCAACACTTCTACCCACGTAGGCACGCTTTACGAGGCGGGTCATCGGGATGTCGGTGTAGCAACACCTTCTTTGTTGGAACTTCGTCGGTATGTGGAACGAATATCGAGGAAACGGGTACGTGAATCGAGGAATTTGGGCACGTTTTATGAGGTGATCGAGGGTACACTTTACAAGGCTTTAGAGAGAAGTTAGAGAGAGATTTGTGTGTGAAAATTTGGCGTGAAAATGGATGAACCGGACTTTCTATTTATAGGTAAAATCAGTAGGCTCATCGCAATACGCGATGGCCTTGGTCAGCCCGTCGCGTATCGCAACGTAGGCCGTCCTCGTCACAAGTAGCTCTGCACGTGGCGGACGCGGTGCCACGTGGCGAGACCATGTGCCACCGGCTGACACGTGGAAACACGTGTCTTAGCCTATCAGACTA